>NC_087355.1:40138500-40447750 GCF_030014295.1 Loxodonta africana | reverse complement strand
GTGATTCTAAAGCCAAATTACAACCAACAAACTTGGCCTCCAGCCATGGCCCTACCACTTATACATGTGTTTCACCTTCGGCAAGTTACTTGATCTCTCTCAACTACAGTTTTCGTGTATATAAAATGGGAATAATGATACCAACCACAATGGATGTTGCAAGAGTTAAATGATTGAATGTGCAAAAAACATGTATTACAACGTATGGAGGCCTTAATTATAATTCCAAAATGTCATTGTCAGAGAGGTGGAGATTTAAATTTGTCCTTGTAGTAATCTTCTAACAATGTCAAAGGCCTAAGCATTCAGTCCTTTAAAAATTATATTAAATAGTTCAGCAGCTGTGGCACTGGCCCTTTGAAAATAGGTACCCCATTGTACTGTTCCCTCAGACATCTAAAACCCTAATACATTTTTCTTATATAGTGCTTTGCGGCTAAAATCAACTTGACCTAGTGTATTAGCTTCTTATTGCTACTGTAACAAATTACTACAAACTTAGTGGCTTAAAACAATACAGATACATTCTCTTATAATTGTGGAGGTCAGAAGTCTGAAATAAATTTTACTGGGCTAAAGTTAAGGTATTGGCAGGGCTGGTTCCTTCTGGAGACTCAGAAGGGAGAATCCCATTTCCTTGCCTTTTCGAGCTTCTAATAGACACCTGTATTCTTTGGCTTGTGGCTCTTTCCTATATCTTCAAAGTGCATCACTTCAATCTCAGCTTCTATCATCACATCTTTTTGTGTCCCTCTTAACAGGACCCCTGTGATTACATCGGGCCAACCCAGATAGTCCAGAATAATTACCCTATCTCAAGATCCTCAACTGTAAGTTAATGATCTAATATGCAAAGCACTTCTTGCCATATTAAGGTAACATTCCCAGGTCCATGAATTAGGACATTTGGGGGCCGTTTTTCAACCTACCACACATACATTATTTTATTCCATCCTCACAACATCAGAATGAGGCAGGCTTCTTGATTTAAGGATATCCAGCTGTGGTTTAAAGAAGCTAAGTGAGTCATCTACAGTAATAGAGCTAGTAAGAGTTCGTTTTATATTTTACAAATTCAGGAAGAATTGATTTAAACATTTGAGTGGTGAATAGTGATTTTTTTTTTTTTTTTTTTACAGTACCTACAGTTTACGAAGAGCTGGAACCACACTATCTCATTTAGTTCTTAAAACAATCCTAATATAAGTTTTATTTATAAGATTTAAGTCATTTATTCATTATTTCCATTGAGCCACTACAACAGTCCTGTTCTAGGTGATATCCTTATGTTTATGCAGCTTATATAGTCTACTGGGGTAGATCGATAAAAATGCAAATAAATAAAATAATTGCAAATTGTGAGTAAATCCTACAGGATAACAGTAGAGGAAATAGAGTGTTGAAGTGACTCTCACAATGTCATTCAATAGTAAATGCAAGAATCAGGTCTTGAGTCTACCCTTTTTCACACTTACATTTCTTTATCTTAGAATTTTACAAATATAAGGTATACCCTGAATGCTTAACAATTTTTTTGTGTGTGCCTAATTTGGGCTAAGCCAAAGTAGTGTCTGTTCAATGGGAACCATTGTCCTTGTGCCTCATGATTCAGATAATCTATGTTAATAGGCATCAGTCTAGTTGGTTCCCTTGTAATAACTATGCTGTTAGTGCATCTCACCGTTCTGTTAAATGCTGAGCTGACTTGGTTAGCATTAGGGTAAGTCTTCATTTTTCTTCTTAGAATCATGTACACAATAGTGTCTACCTGTCAAGAAGATGATCCACAGCTAAATTACTGACATAATGCTCATGTAAGCAAATTTTTATGAATTGTGCTTTCAGAATGATTTATTACAGCTTTACAGCTTTTGCTGTGCCATATTTTATCCACATTAAAATTTTTGTTTAAACTAACAGTAAGCTGGAATATAACTCCAGTAGGAGCTACAGCTCACTTGGCTTAGAAACCAATTTATTAGTAAACATTTACCTTGTTTAATATGTGCATCTTACAATGAACAATTGGTGAGTTCTTTGTGCTTGGGAATGGGGCTGGTGGTGGTCATTAGCTGTTTCTGAGCTCAGACAGTGCTGAATATTCTGCCCACATTGTGTGTTCAGCTCTGGTGGCCTTGGGTATGTGGCCAGTACTCCTTATTTGAGAACTTTATTCTGTTTGTTATTTTTTCTTTTTCACATTTTTGTTTGAAAAGAGCTTCCATTTTTATGAGGGTTTCTCTCCATGCTGGTCTGTTCCAAAGCTGAACTCACAAAATATATATGCCATGAACAAGCAGATGGAGTGTAATCTAAATGACTTTAGGAGGAGTTTTAAAAGACAACCCCCAGCTTTCCAAAATACTCTTCCTCATGCTCATTGAAACCCAAAATTATTTCAGAAGCAATAAGATTTTATTTCACACAGAAAGGAAATTTATCAGTCATAGATTTTTTAGGTTTAAGAAACTGCTTTCATATGAGTATGCTAAGCAAAAGAACTTTCTTTTTCTTACATATGAAGAAATAGGGCCATTTCTGACATTGGTTTGATGGCCTACCCATGTCTGGGCTCTGATCAGCATCTCTGTGATTAGGTTGATTTGCTCGTTTTGATGGCACAATAGCTACAACAGCTCCAGGCAGCATGTCAAAGGTAGAAACTCCTCCTATTGAGCCTCATATGAAGGAGGAAAATATTTCCCAGTAACCTTCCCTCCCCCATCAAACCACCTCTTATATCTTACTTTCCAGAATTTGTCATCTACCTACACTTAGACTAAGAACCAGGCCCATATTTCCTGAGAGCAAGAAATAATCTGATACCTGAACAAAATCCCAAGTCTGATAGCAAGGAAGGAGGGGGAGGAGGTGTCTTTTGGGGAGGCAACAAACTGTCTGACACAGAAGTATATACGTATATGTATGCGTACGCACACCTATATACACACCTATACACACACACATATATATATATATGCCCTCATGGTAAAACAGTTAAGTGCTTGGCTGCTCACTGAAAGGTTGATGGGTCAACACCCCCCAGCACCTTTGTGGGAGAAAGACCTGATGATCTATCTGCTTCCATACAGATTACAGCCAAGAAAACCCTATGGGGTAGTTCTGCTGTGTTACATGTGGTTGCTATGAGTCAAAATTGACTCCATGTGTATGGAGTTCCTGGGTGACGCAAATAGTAAACACTCTTAGCTACTAATCACAAGGTTAGAGGTTTGAGTCCCCCCAGAGGCACCTTGGAAGAAAGTCCTGGTGATCTACTTACAAAAAGTTAGCCTTTGAGAAGATGTTCTGGAACACAGTTCTACTCTGACACACGTGGGGTCACTGTGAGTCAGAATCACAACTGGCTACTGGTTATTCTGTGACCAAGCCACATGGACAATGGCTTCAGAACTCTTTCCTTATATTGTCTATAGTTGTTTTCCAAGTCTTTTAAATTTCCCTTTTTCAAGTACAGGTAATTCTTGACCTACAGCAGGGTTCTGTTCCAATAACTCTTGGAAGTTGGTTCTGACATCATTTTTTTTTTAGTTTTCATTATTATTGCCTTTTATTATCAATATCTTTATAAATCCTATCTTTGTCTTTGGGGGTTGGAAACATTACTTACAAACTTACAGATATATTTTAATACATACAGATTGCCATCAAGTCAATTGCAGCTTGTAGCGACCCTAATACATACATACATAAAAAAAAAGAATACACAAATCATAAAAAATTTGCTCCAATGATGAAGAAGAGTTGGGCGACACTGGCATTTTGTCAGTTGCTGTAATAACTCCACTTGTGGAAGGCTTTGGGTCATCTGGATTATCCCTGGGAATGGGGATGGTGTTTCTACTCAGAAAATTAATGAGAGTTGTCTGTATGGTCGTTTTCTTTTTTTCTTCGTCTATTTCGTAGTAACATCTCACTGCTTCCGGAATCTTGGCTATCGACTTTAGCAAAGTGATCAGCATTCGGGTCTATGTTTTCAAGCAACTGAAGCCCCTGATTTAATTCAGAAAAAACTCCAGCTAACCTTTTCACTGCAATTTTTTTTGACTTCTCTCCTTCTTCCTCATTCTTTCTTTTTCAAAATTCTTTAAGTCCTAATCTGTCAATTCCCCCTCTTTATGATCTGTGAGTTGTTCCACATTGGTGATATCAAGTTCTAAATTCAGCATTCTTGCCATATGGGTGATTTTTCCACTGATCTTTTCCATCATATTATCTTGATCAAATGCTTGGTGCGTGTTCACATATTCCAGCAATTTTTCCAAATCCCCTGCAAGCATTTTGCCATAACTTCCTCCCAGGAAGATGTACTGATGATAAGAGGTACCAAAAAATAAAAAAGTTATGTGGTCCTAAGTGTGGTTTTGTCATAACTCGAATACATATTAAGCCAGGACTACCTGTACATGGTAAACTTTTTGGAGCAAGTGATATATTTTCTTCCTCATTTGTGTTAGCCACGTTACTGAGCACAGCATTACTTGCCTGGTTAGTTATTTTCCCTTGGATTTATTAGCACTTTATCCTAGTATTCTGAGAAAGAATGATTCATTTCTTTCTTCTAGGATCATTGGAATAATTAATATAATCAATTTTGCCTGAATAGATTTCCGAAACAAACAGACCAAAAACCACTTAAGAAATCTTTATATATTTAGCCATTGCAGATACACAGAGAAAGATTTACCACACATATGAAATAGATTTCTCTAGAGACTAACAGAGTTCTTAAGAGAAAGTCATGTTTGCAAGATGATACAGATATGTTAGATTAATGAGGCACCACTGATTACATTATTTAACGTTATTATATTCCCCATTAAGAGTTAATATTTCTTCCTTAAATCTTCTTCCTTTCAAAGAGTGGTTTGCACATTGGGCAATTTGACTCAATAAAGCTATGACACCCCCCCCCAAAAAAGAGAGAGAAAGTGATTGGACTACCACCTAAAAGTACTTGAAAGGTCAACATGTACGGTGGGAAAAGTTTAGATTCCAAAAGGGAATTGGAAATTATTTACTGCATTCTGATTTTGCTAAAGAAGAAGTTTAAATTTAATAGTAAGGCATTTCTTTTCCATGAGAGTAATTAGAAGAGGGAATAGACTATCAGGAGAGGTGATTGAAGTAGGCAATAAATGAAGGGAAGAGTACACAGAATATGCTTATTACCCTGGGTAGACACGCTGAATCGTCAGCATTTCCTGCCAAGTGTCAGGAGGATGGACAAAGTATATGGGATGCAATTTTTATCTTACATTTCTATGCATTAGGGAAAAATTGAGTAGCATTACTTCCCTAATAGAGCTGAAAACTGAGTGTAGACCAACACATAATAAAGCTTCACCTTCACCATTACTTGGGAAAGAATTCTTAGTAGATAAACATTTTTTTTTTCTGTGCTTCTTTAATACATCTCATAGCATCTCAGAAAGGCCCCTCCAAACCCGCAAGATGAAATGACATACACATCATATTTACTTAAAATTAATCTCAGTGGTGGATATGAGTCATCAAATTAGTCCCAATGAGTTACGTCTACACTTTTTAAAGAAGATGGAGACACGTCTTCTCAGAAGTCTGCAAAGCTTTATTCAGCATCTGGAATGTCAAGAAAATGCTCGAAGATTTCAAATGTGACAACATCCACAGCATCCCTAAGAAGTAATATATAAACAAGCCGTCAGGGCATTTCACTGCTCTCTGTTGCAGACATCTTTGCTAGAGGCCTCTGGATTACAGTGTTGGCACAGTGAGCTCTTAGACAGCAATCAGTCTTTAGGGCAAAAATGGAAGTAATTGTATATGCCACATATTTACTTTAGAAAAATGAGTTATATTCTGTATCATAAAATTTCTCAACATGTTCTACAATCCTCACTAGAACTGGCCTCTAGAGAACCTTCTAATCAAATGTGCAGGTCTTGAGAAAGAGCTTAAAACTCCAAGCCTTCTCTGTAATAGATGTTGGTGTTGGTTTGACTGATACAGTTAATCATGATTAACAGGTTCCCTTCTAATCCTGGTTTATGAAGAAATTTTCAACTGAAATATTGTTTTACCAAAAATCGTTTTCTTATTGAATCAATCGATTTAATTT
Organism: Loxodonta africana; assembly: GCF_030014295.1. Taxonomy (NCBI): domain Eukaryota; kingdom Metazoa; phylum Chordata; class Mammalia; order Proboscidea; family Elephantidae; genus Loxodonta; species Loxodonta africana. The sequence continues at coordinate 40,441,629 of NC_087355.1, read as the reverse complement.
ATATTAATAAACTTTATTATTAAAGCATGTATTTCTGAGATAATACTTGGTTGACTGTTCTTATGCATTGGCTTACCAAAATTCTGCTTAGGATTTTGCACTGACTTTTATGTGGTTACTATGCATAAGCTGAGAAAGTCTCTGTGAAAGGAGCATCTTTGCTTTTATCTATTTTATAAATGAGCCACCCACATAAGATTTCCCGTGAACAGGCTTCCTTGGCAGTCTAAATGGTCAACCACAGGTTTATAGTTTGTTCTATAAAACAAAATATAACACGTACCATATATAAATACTATACATATGCATATATGTATGTGTGTACATGTACATATATAGTAGTTATAGTAGTTAATAAAGCAAACGTCTTTTCAGGTTTTGCATACAGGGTTATATTAGCTTCAAAATTGATTGGTTAGCTTCCTAATTTTTTAATGCTCAGAAATATTTGCACTGACGTGGGGATTATCTGTTTCCCAGCAGTTTTAAAGAATTCATCAGAGAAATTCTCTAGCTTAGGAACCATATAAAGAACCCTGGTGGAGAAATGATTAAGCACTTGGCTGCTAAATAAAAGACGGGCTGTTTGAACCCACCCAGTTGCTCTGCAGAAGAAAGACCTGGAGGTCTGCTCCTGTAAAGATTGAGAGAGATGAGAGTGGTGCCATCGAGTCGTTTCCGACTCATAGCGACCCCGACTAGAAAACCCTGTGAGGCAGTTCTGTCACATGGGGCCAGTATGAGTTGAAATCAATCCAGGACACCTAACAATAACAACAACAACAGGAACCATTTTAAAAAATGATTCGTCAATTGTATCTTTTTTTCTAATTCCCACATCTTGTATTGTGGTAAAATACACATAAGTTTTGCCATTTTAACCATATAAAAGATTCAGTAGCATTACTTATATTCACAGTGTTGTGCGACTATCGTGTTTTTCCCCAACTTTTTCATTAACCCAATCAGATACTCTGTACCGAGTATGAAATAAATATCATCAGTAATTTTTTGATTTTTTCAGGCTTTTTACTTCGTCAGCCTTTCAGTTATTCATGTTTTTCCAGAAATAGCTTCACTCTAGAAAAATCGGTGATTCTCAAAGTGCTGTCCCCCACCAACAGCATCAGAACCACCTGGGAACTTGTTAGAAATGACTTGTTTTTTGTGCCTGCCCCAGACCTACTGATTTAGAAACTCTTATTTAACAACAACAACAAAAAAAAACAAGCTCTGCAGGTGATGCTAGGAGTGCTGGGTGGTACAAATTGTTAACGCCCTTGGCTGCTAACCAAAAGGTTGGAGGTTCGAGTCAGCCCAGAGGTGTCTCCAAATAAAGGCCTGGCAATGTACTTTCAAAAAATCAGCCGTTGAGAACCCTATGGAGCCCAGTTTTACTCTTGACACACATGGGGTCACCATGAGTCAAGGTCAGTCAGCTTGATGGCAAGTGGCAGGTGATTCTAATGCATGTTAGAATTCTAGATCTTCAAAATTTTGGATTATACGTTCTTACTTTATGCTGAAAAAAATGATATAAATGTCTTCCACATTTTTAGTTGTCTCTTTTTACTAATTCTTATCTTTTGGTCCGTTTTATGATTAGGTTTACAAGAGTTCAGTCTGTTCCTGGATTTTTAAATAATCAGCTCTTGGGCTTATTTATCAACTGGCTGTATTACTTGATGCTGTACTGGAGGATCATTTTTATATATATATATAAAACCAATATATATAACATATATATTACCATCATGTATATAATATAACCTAAAAAAAATAAAATAAAGTTTAATTTAAAAGATCACATAAAAATTGCAAGAATTTTCTGTAATTATAGGACTTATTTAAGGTTTTTATATGCCATTTATTTTTCCTTTGGTTTTAATGTCTGCAGCACATGTGAGTAACTCCCGGCTGGTCCTGGAGCATTCTACATGGAATTATTCACATGAGAAGAAAGTCCATTGCAATTCACTGCCTTCTGTTTAGAGTCTACTCTCATTTATTTTGATTCAGGTTTATATTTTTGGAACCACTATTTTTTAGTCTCCTAACTATCTTAACTCATCATAGTGTTCATTATACCTTAGTTCAAATGGCTGTCCCACAAGCTTGTCATAGTACTTCATTTATGCTGCTCTTAAGAATGTCTGCCTGTATTTTTGTGGTATCTCCCCACCGCCATTCACACACAAAGTGAATTTATACTATGTGACTTAGCCTGTATTTTTTTTTTTTAATTAATTTTTATTAAGCTTCAAGTGAACATTTACCATTCCAATCAGTCTGTCACATGTAGGTTTACATACATCTTACTCCCTTCTCCCACTTGCTCTCCCCCTATTGAGTCAGCCCTTTCAGTCTCTCCTTTCGTGCCAATTTTCCCATCTTCCCTCTCTCTCTATCTTCCCATCCCCCCTCCAGTCAAGAGTTGCCAACACACTCTCCAGTGTCCACCTGATTTAATTAGCTCTCTCTTCATCGTTAGCCTGTATTTTAAGTCAGGCTATCCCAAATGCACTTCTTTCCAAATTTGGTGAAAAAGGATCTGGGTTTTTCCTGTGATGTGATAAAGAAGAAATGATCAATAATCAGAAGCTTAGCTTTATTTATAGACTCATTTCTGTTTTCTAGTTAAATGACATTTTTTGTTATTTATCTTTACATTTCAATTATTATTTATCTTTATTATTTCCACTCTTTAGTTTGTCATTGTTGTTAGTTGCTGTTGAGTCGATTCCAACACATTAGGGTTCCTTAGGATTCTTTAACTGTTCATTTTTTAACTTCATGAGATGAATGCCTAGTTTATTAATTTTCTCTGTCTCCTTATATCCTTCAGCATCTTTTTCTTACCCTCCTATTGTCATTACATTTCATTTTTTTTTACTTTTTAAAATTTTCTTTGGTTCATAGAGGTCAAGTCTCCTTGAATCCTAAGATTAATTTTTTAAACAGCTTTATTGAGATGTAATCCATATATTATAAACTTATCCACTTTAAAATGTACAGTTCAGTTCAATGGCATTTAGTATAATTCACATGGTTGTTGCATCCTAAGATCTCTGAATTCTCAGTATAAGAGTACTTTTCCCATGTTTCACAGCACTTTTCCTAATTTATTTTTGTTGTGGATTCTGATTACTCATTCTTGAAATGGTGAGGAAATTTATTTAGATACAGCATTTCCAAAACACAGGGCCCTCTGTTCATTTGCGTGCTGCCTAACCACCCTTCTCAGGTTAACATTGGAATTTACATGCATCGCCAGATTGCCGTGCATAGCTCTCAGGTGTACTTCATTGTCTAGAAAACTCTCATCTACCATGACTCCCCTGGACTCTGGTTAGGTCTTTTTCTCATGCTGCTTGGTCCTTAGACAACTGAACCAATAGAATACCTGAAAATCTGTGGCCAGCCAGCATATTTGCTACTGGATTTCCTGTGTGACCCCACTTGGGGTGAGTATGATCTCCTATTCTGTGGCTTGAGACAGATCACAAAATAATCCTTTTTCCAAACCTGTTTACTTTTGATTGATCCCCATCCTTAAATTTAGGTGTCTTTTATCATAATGACTTCATAAGAAATAGTGTGACCACCATCTTGGTTTGCCCAAGATCTTCAGTGAAAAAATTCGGTAAGTCCTGGGCAAACCAGGAAGGGTCATTCATCCTAAAGGTAGCACCGAAGGAAATGATCCAATGAGGGATACAGATGCATACACTCCATGCAGAAGTAAGAGCTTCCAGCCTTTAGACTCTATTCTTGGGGATGGCTACCACCTAGCACCATGGCTCCTATGCTGGCCTTTGCAGAGGTCACTGTAACTGGGGATGGAGGGAGTGGGGAATTGTGTACTACCTGGGAAGATAGCCCCTCTTGTAGGTAGACATGATCAAAACACTTCCCTCTTCTTGCAATTTAAGAATGTGCAGCAGTGACACCTCAGTTTCAGGTCTTTTCTGAAGCCCTTCTCTTCAGATGTGGAGCTTGACAGCCTGTGCAGGACTCACCACTTTGATGAAGGACGATTACTTAACATCTCCGTGCATCAGTATCCTCCCTGCAAATGGGAATAATAACTCCTAGTGGTGAAACAATTAGAATAGCTTCTGGAAAATAGTAAGTACTCAATATATAATTAGCTATTAGTATTTATTACTTTTTTTCCTGCTTGATCCATGTTATGGATTGAACTGTGTCCACCAAAAATTATGCTGATGTCCTAACCCTTATTTGTAAACATGACCCTATTTGGAAATAGGGGGTTTCTTTTGCTATGTTATTGAGGTCATACTGGAGTAGGGTGGGTCCTAGACCTAATCCTTTTTGAGTGGTACCTTATAAAAAAGAGAAAAATAGACACAGATACACACAGGGGAAGAGAGGCACTATGTGAAGCTGTATCTACAAGCAGCCAAGGAACTCCAAGAAATGTGTGGAGCTACAGAAGTGGAAGAAGACAAGTATTTACCCCAGAACCCAGAGAGAGAGAGAGAGAGAGCACTTACCCCTGCTGACACTGTGAATTTGAACTCTGAGCCTCCAGAAATGTAAGACAATAAATTCCTATTCTTTAAAGCCACCCACTTGTTGTATTTTTCATTATGGCAGCACTAATAACTAAGACAAACCATGTATGTGACTTTCCATTCATCCTTTGACTCCAGGTTCCTGGTGCCCTGATTCTAAATTGAATGAGGGCTTATCCAAGTTTATAGCTTTTGTTTGAATGAGCACAACTCCTTACAGTTATAACTGGCCTTGAATTTTTCTTGGAACTTTCTTATCGCTATTCTGTGGCTGTTGTTCAGGGGGTCAGGGAAAGCCTTTCTGTCATGGGCTTTCCACTGAAACCTTGTCTTTCCAAAGCTTTTGCTTTCCATGGGTCTTAGTTAATTTATGCTACTTTGAAGTGATTATCTTATTCCAGCACCTTCGTCTAATATTCCGTTTCCTCTAAAATTCACATTCTAGTCTCTTGGCTTTGGCTGCAGCAGAGAAGAAATAGGAAAATAAATAAATAAAAAAGGCCAGAGTAAACAATGGGCTGAAGCATACCAACGATTGTGAGTATGGCAGAGGACTGGGCAGTGTTTCGTTCTGTAGTACATAGGGTCACTTTGAGTCGGAACTGACTTGACGGCACCTAACAACAACGACAAAAAAACCTCTACATCTGACAAATGCTTGAAATGAACCAAACCCAAACCCTTTACATCCACAGCTTTTCTACTCCGAAGTCAGCCTATCCTAGTCCCAGAAGTGAATTATTACCAAGACTAGTGGCTCCTTGCTCCACATGAAGTGGATTCCTTTTCCTTTTAATTCCAGAGGACTACTACAGGCAGAGATCAAAGTCTTCTCCAGTTTAGAGCTTTGCTGTCCACACGAGGTTTGGCTCACAAGGAAGGTGGATTCTGTTTGAGGATCCTATAGTGATCCCTATACACAGTCTCACCACCTTCTGCTGATCTACGCTAGATGCTAGTCATGTCTCCCAAAAGTGAAAGAATACTCGGGATCCTGAATCTCTCGGATCATGACTCCTATCCTGCTGCCTTCTGTAGCACTGGGGCCGGAGAGAGAGGTTAGTTGGCTGCTTCTCCAGCGAAATGTAGTCAGGACTTTACTCTCCTGACTTGACTAGAGCCATCCACATTGAGTTTCTGAGAATTATTTGAATAGAGGGAAAGTTAGGCAAAATTGCTTTTTCTTCCTTGCAAAATCTTGGGTCTCAAATTGTTGTTTGTTATCTCACATGGAGAAACATGAGCCTCAGGGGCTCCTTTTGCCAGACTAGAGTAGGTCATGGCTTCTACCTGCCTTGTTTCTTGTGGGCTCTTACTTGGTCCCCTAATACTAGAAGGAGTTGCATCTTTTCTAGTGGGAGGAAGCCCTGGGCTCCTGTTGTTACACCAGCTACTAGTGCAAGAAGAACAGCAATCCAAAGGGAAATGAGCCAAGTAAGAACGTGATCTCAAATTATACTCTGCACCAAAGTAAGAACTTCTGAACCTCATCATCCCTTGTATTTACAACTCCCTTCCCAAGCAACATCAGGGTCCAGTGTTCTTCTTATTAACTCAAATCAGTGCTTAAATTTACCCTAGAAAATGTTTCACAAAGTGTGTTCTGAGGAACATTAATCTGGAGAGACCCCTAAGAAATGGTTTCATGATGGCAGGTTTAGGAGATACAGCATGCTACAGTTCTCTCAATACACTTAAACTATAGATTAGATACTATGGGAAATATTGGAATAAACAAATTAAGGTGTACCTGTAAATAGTATACAGGTAGTGTACACTTTAAAATGTATTCGAGTTATGATGAACCACACTTAATGTGGTTTTTGTACATCTTGTCATTAGTAATATGTACTATGTACAACGTTGTAGTGTGTAATTTGCTGATGTGATCATTCTTAGATGTAGTGTTTTCAATCCCCAAAGATTGGATTTATAAAGATACTGATAATAAAAGGCAATAATAATGAAAACTAAAAAAAAAAAGAAAAAATGAGGTATTCAACTTACATCATAACCGACTTATGATGGAGTAATCATTGGAACGGAACCCCATCTTAAGCAGAGGACTGTCTGTACTGCAGCCTTTAAAAAGATGTAATCTGTATATTTCTTGATATGAAAATGTGTTCATTGTAGAGGGAAAAAAGGTTATAAAATAACATATATAGTCTGATCCCATTTTGTAAAAAGTTTTTAGATGCTTAAAAAATATTGAAAACATCAACATGAATTTATCAACATGCTAATAGTGATTGTCTCTGGATGCTGAATGTATGGGTCATTTTTTCCTTTTGCTAAATTGTGTTTTAAAATTTTTTTCTACAGTGAATGCATATTACTTGGGTAATGAAATAATATTAAAATGGTCAAAAATGATTTGTTTTATTGCAATAGCTGTACCTCCATTTCACTTTTAGATATTAACTAAATTATTACTTCTCCACCAAATTTTGCTCAAAACTGAGAGATACATATTCCTGGAGATAAGGGGTAGCCTTCTCTGTCTATGTTCATTTACCTTTCTTTGTAGCATCCGGGCACCAATTCTAGTAGATCTCCCTAATTCTCCCTGTTTTTAGCAGAGTACTGGGTGTTATGTGTGAGAGTGTTTGCTGCACTCTTAGGAAGATTCCAAGTAGGAATTAGAGTCTCTAAGTCTGGTAGTTTTTGTCATAACTTCATTCCATTTAGACCACAGCCCTCAAAGGAACTGGGAAATTCCATGAAGATATTCTTCACTAGAATCCACACCTGGGGGCAAACATCCTTATATCCCCAGCAAAACTTGGTAGAAAGCTATTTTCTGCAAATGTATCTGTATAGAACAGTTAACCCCCAAATCGAGCTCCTGTGCCAAGTTCTCTCATTTGTGTAAGACTGGATTGTTGGGTAGCAAGCTAAGATCCATTTTTGTAACTCATACATATGTTACTAAACTCGATAGGTGGACAATTACTTCTTTCATCACCCAGTGTATAAACCAACCTGTGATTGTCTGCTCCCTGTATCATGCTATTGAAAAAGGAACAGGGGAACATGAGTATCAGGGCCATATAGGGAGGATCACCAACTGCAGGGCCCCAAGACTTAAGAACATCCTTGCTCTCCTTTCTATCTTGGCATCCTTTGCATTACATACCCTAATTTCCAAAGGAGGAAAAGTGAGGCAGACAGAAATTAGATTCTACATGAGGTTCTATACTTTGTTAATCCTTAACAGGATTGCTTTTACCAAAGCTTTATGGGCTTAATTAGTTTTTGCTTTAGCAAATATTTTATACTTTTCAGTCTAGTGATTAACCCAATTGATTGTCTTTTTGCCTTTTCAAGTGTGGCAACTTATTAAGATTTTATTATTACCCTGTAAATTTCTCAGACTTCTGTGGCATTAGCTATGTAGTCTACATTTTGTGAGCTCTCTTAATTGCAGCTTTCAAGTGTGGCCTTATTTTGAGAGAAGGTCACAGTAGTGTTCATTAATCCAATGTTACTTTTAGAATCTCTTGTCTTTCATTGAAATCCAAAATTCCATTAGTTTTTCCTTAATTATTTCATCAAATGAGTTCTGTTTTCCATTTTGTAGAGAGTATCTCCTTTACAAAAAGTCAGCCCCTTTGACATATTTTCTGTTATGTTGCTCTTTTTATGAGACTTTCACAGCCAGCTAAGAACTGGGGGTGGGGCGTAGGTCGTGAGTATGTAGCTTGCATAGCTTCTAGTCCATTGACTTCTTTTCTTTCCTGCTATTTAACCACCAGACATTATATTCATTTCTCATTCTTAGTTTGAAAAAGTGTTGGGTCTTGGCAATAAAGTAAAATGTCAGATAGTGAAGTTTGCTACTCATAAAGTTGAGATGTTAAGTTAAAGTGAAACTTTTGGGTTCTTCCTGGAAATAGTATAGTTAATACAAATTTGTATGTATATTAAGGTTCTGTGCTATACACTAGAGGTAAAAATACATAGCTTCTCTCAGGGGTTTACAAGATATTGGGGGGTTAGCTTCGTACAAAGATCTTTTTGTGTTTTGAATGTTTTATCATAAAAGGATGGAAACACTATGGTGCTAATAAATAATCTTAAATATTTATTTAGGCCCCTGTCTGCAGCTTTCCAAAGTCCTTTGAACATTAGCTTAAACCAAAATCAGAACTATGAGTATTTGGAAGGTCTTGTGTAAGGTAGCTGCCCCTTTAAAAGACATACTGGTACAAGAAATATACGGAGAAGAACCAAATCGATCAGGTTAGAATGATTGCCACATGTGGACTGATCAAAAAGTGATGACTTGGAGGAAATGTGATTGCTCTTTATAAACTCTCTGGATAAACTCCAAATTGGATACAAACTGGCACCCCAAACACATGTAATTTGGATACAAATGCACACATCAAATTTTAGAATATTTATGTTTGCCACTTTTAAAACTTAAAGAAGGTCACGTTAGGACAATAATAGTAAATATTACCTTACAGAATAGGTAATTATAAGAATAATTCAGGCTGAGACAATAAATGGACCTTTTGAGGCTGATATCATGTAAGGCAACTACCACGCCCACCCATAAAACATCCCTTATTCCTACTGCTAGAGACGGGATGGGGTACTGAATTAATATTTTTAGCTGGTGCTAATATAATATCATTCATTCTTAGAGTTACTATCTTTAAATGAGTTGAAAGGCACCTTTGAAAAAATGTTCTTAAATGTCTCAATGTAGATCACATGTGTTTAAGTACGAAATGTCAAAGAACCTTATTGATTTGTCCTTTGTATACCACACGCTCACACAGCTGGCCAAGGAAAATGCTATTTTACCAAACATAAACTAACCAGTAACAGTTATGTTTGGCAATTTATGATACTGCCTTATTGTCTAATAGGGGAATTACTTTTTTCCCCAAGCACTTTCAAGGTAATTCAGAGTGTTATGCTTGATCAGTGGGTAATTATATTTCTCTACTAAGCTTGTAATAACAACAAACTCAGATACGCTCCTCTTGTTTTTAACAGTAAAGTTCTGGCAGTACTTACAGAATGAATGAGTGAATAAATGAACAAAACAACATGATTGGGGTCAGCATCTTTGCTGTTTTCTGCCCTGAGCCCATTGAGATTAATAGACTAATTAACATGCTTGTAATTGTGTGTTAATGGACCACGCGTGAAAATTTTAATTCCTGGCTACATTAATGTGATTAAAAAAAAATTAAATTCCAACTAAGGTTGGATAAATAATAAACTATATATCTTATAGGCAGTATTAAGTCAGCATTGAAGATAATTCCAAGGAATGTTGAGATGTATGCAGATAATTCTTAGGATTTTCCTAGGAATTGGACACAGTACTTGGATGATGCATTTTCAGTAAAATATATCCACCCCATCATATGCTTTGTGAAATGCTATTCCAGAGAGGCATTGTGATAATTAAATGAGACAATGCATGTAATGGGTTTAGAACAATATGTGGGACTAGCTGAATGTTCACAAAACGTTAGCCATTATTATTAACATGCTATCATTTTTTGCATAACCCGCTGCTTCAAGTTGGCTACCTAACAACCGTGGGGAGAGCTGATCTCCTTATATACCTGGGAGTGCTTCACCACATCTTTAGTTCCTTTTTCGAAGGCATCTTTATCCTTAATTTCCCAAAATGATTGGAATATAGTTATTTGCACAGCTTGCCATCAGTTTTCAAGAATACAGTTATCAAAAAACTGTATTTGCAGGTAGGTAAATTCCAGGACCAGTTAAATTAATTCAGTTTCCTGTTCTTTGAGTTGGAGTGTGGGGTCACAGAAAGCTATGAAGGATTTACCCTGATCTGTGTAGGAAAGAGGCTTCCACTGTGATCTGTAGGAAATGCTGCTACAAAGTGGCCCTATCTGAAGTGTAAATAGGCACTGGACGCCCCTCCTGGTGTGCAGCCAAAGACCTAGCCCAGTCAGTTTCCTGGCCTTTTCCTCTTTTGCCTGGTTATCTGTTATCCAGCTGCTGTAGAGGTTTCGGGCTCCCAACAGTGGTGTTCATTTCCAAGGAGACATCCGAGAGCTCTCTGCTAACAGGCAATGATGGAGGTACATTCCAGCAACATTTCAAACTTTGTGTCGCTTTGCACAACTGTTTCTGGTGCATTCTGGAGTGGGACTGGGATCAGCCTTTTCACATTTTCATTGTGTGATGATGTGTTGTTAATACAACAGCTTTGATTTAAAAACTGCCTTTATTTCCATACTTTCAAATCCACAAAATTAGGTAATTTGTGGTTGGTTTCTTATTCATTGATGCATGTTATTAAGGTCTTATGGTTTTACATCCTTAGTTAAATAAATAATGTTTATCAAGATTGGTAAATTTGTTCTAAATATTTAGGAATTCAAAATTGTGCAGCTGGATGCCTTTATTCATTTGTCTTTCATTTTCCTTCTCCTCAGGTAGTAAAGACATATTTCTGAAGGAACAAATACCCAATTTTTTAAACTAAAGAAGCCTATCGTACGTGTGTTTGCTAGTGTTGTTGCAGATTTCCTTTGAGCCTTTTCAAGTGATTTATTTAATGGATTCTCAGCATGTGGAAGTGTGACAGGAGTAGTTTGAAAGACGGGATGAAGGAACAAGGTTATTTGGTTATAAAATTCATAAATTTGTCTTCTTTAGCCGAGTTGTTCTTACTGTTTCCACTTCATGGCAAATATTGTTTACATACAGCATAGGCAGTATACAAAAGTTATACATTATTATAACTGCCTGATTTAATGAATCATGCAAAATAGGCAGTATATGTAAGTGTAGCATACATACGGACGCCTGATTCAATGAACAGCAATGATAATAAATGGTTGCACTTCCAAACTTCGGCCATACCTCCCACTTTTCAGAAACATGCCCAAGGTAGTTGGGGTTAATGACGGATAACTTTGTAATTCATGGAACTTTGGCACACATGCATTCAATCGTGTCACTCTTCAGCTTAAAAACCTCTAATGAGCTTCATGTCATTCTTAGAACACAATCCAAATCTTTTAACATGGACCTATATTACATGGTCAGTGGCTACCATAACAGCCTCATTTCTTTTTGTTCTGTCCCTTATTCACCATTGCTTTGCCACACAGGTTTTCTTTTTTATTCTTGCCAAATTCATTTCAGAATGAAAGACTTAGCATTTGCTATTCTTGCTATCTAGAATGCTCTCCCCTAGATTTTGTAGGGTTCTCTGCTTTACGTAATTTTGGTCTCCATTCAATTATCACCTCCTCATGAGGGAGGGAAGAGGTAGAGAAGGGAAATCACTAACTAGATAGCAGACAAGCGTTAACTTCAGTGAAAGGAAAGACAACGCACTTCTTTCAAGATGTCAGCACAACTTGACCAAGGCAAAGCCATAGAAGCTTCCTAGACACATCCAAACACCTTGAGGAACTGAGTTATTAGGGCTGAGGGCTGGGGAGCCTGGTCTAGGGGAACATCTAGGTCAATTGGCATAACGTAGTTCACAAGGAAAGTGTTCTACATCCTACTTTGGTGAGCAGCATCTGGGGTCTTAAAAGCTTATGGGTGGCCATCTAAAATATGTCTATTGGTCCCATCACATTCAGTGCAAAGGAGAATGAAGAAAACCAAAGACGCAAGGAAAATATTAGTCCAGAGGACTCATGGACCACATGAACTACAGTCTTCACCAGCTGAGCCCAGAAGACCTAGATGGTACCCAGCTACCACTACTGACTGCTCTGAGAGGGATCACACTAGAGGGTTCCAGACAGTGTGGGAGAAAATGTAGAACAAAATTCAAATTCTCAAAAAAAAGATCAGACTTACTGCTCTGACAGAGACTGGAGGAACCCCCATGACTATGGCCCCCAGATACCCTGCTAACTCAGAACTGAAGCCGCTTTCAAAGTTCACCTTTCAGCCAAAGATTAGACAGACCTATAAAACAAACCATAACACATGTGAGGAATGTGCTTCTTAGTTCAATCAAATATATGAGTCCAAATGTGCAACACCTGCCCAAGAGCAAAGAGGAGAAGGCAGGCAGGGACAGGAAAATTGGACGAATGGACACAGGGAACCCTGGGAAATGGAGAAAGTGAGAGAGTGCTGACACAGTGCAGGGATTTCAGCCAATGTCACAGATCAATTTTTAAATTAGAAACTAATTTGTGCTGTAAATTTTCACCTAAAACACAATTAAAAGGAAAAAAAAAAATCACCCCCTCAGAGAAGCCTTTCTTCACCAACCCACCTGAGGAATCCTGCTTTCTACCACCCCCCTAATTTTTTTCACTACCCATTACTTTGCTTTGTACTTTTTTCAAATCGTTTATTATTATCTGAAAGCTTATTATGTGTTTGCTTACTTTTTTATTGCCTGTCTTCCCCACTGGAATGTAAACTCCATGAACACAGGTACTTTTTCTGAATTGTTCACGGCTCTATCCCCAGAACGTAGAATAGTGTCTGGCCCATAGTACAGCCTTGAGAAACATTTATTGCATAAATGAATGCACCAATGAATTTATAGAGTGACTGCTCAGAGCCAGGCATGGTGTAGGCATTTTGTTTTCTCCTGTAGCCCTCATGATTGTACATGATAGCTGTCACTAAAAATATTTCCAATTTATTAAAGAGGCAACTGGGAATTGGAGGGGTAAGCCCAGAGTCATATAGCTAGCATGTGGTAGAGCTAGGATTCAGGGCTTGGTTTGATTTTCTTTGATTTGTCTAATTTAAAATAAAATATATGTGGGAAAACAAAATCAGACGACTCATAGAAACTGACTTCAGTCTTACTATGAAGCTACAGTAATCAAACAATGTGGTATTAGTGAAAAATATAGCTAAATAAATATAAAACACAAAATTATAAAACTTATAGTAGACAACATAGGAGAAAATCTAGGTGACCTTGGGTTTGGTGATAACTCTTTAGATATTACAACAAAAGCATGATCCATGAAAGAAAAAATTGATTTTAGATATCATTAAAATTAAAAAATTTCATTTGGCAAAAGACACTTAAGAGAATGAAAAGATAAGCAACAGATTTGGAGAAAACAAAATGCATTTGTGAAACACGTATCTGATAAGGAAGTTGTATGTAAAATACACTAAAAAGAACTCTTAAAACACAATAATAAGAAAACAAACACCCCCCCAACAAAAAAAACTACAGATGGCAAAGAAGCATATGAAAAGATGCTCAACATCATATGTCATCAGGGAAATTGCAAATTAAAACAACAGTGAGATATCTCTACACACCTACTAGAATGGTAAAAATCCAAAACCCTAGCACCACCAAATGCTGATGAGAATACAGAGCAACAGGAACTCTCATTCATTGCTGGTGGGAATGCAAAATGGTAGAGCTACTTTGGAATACATTTGGCAGTTTCTAGGAAACTGGTGCAGTCTCACCATACAATTCAGCAATCACATTTCTAGATATTTACTGAATTCAGTTGAAAACTTATGCCCACAAAAAACATGCATGTGAGTGTTTATAGCTGCTTTGTTCATAATAACCAAGAACTTGAAGCAACCGAGATTTTCCTAAGCAGACAAACAGATAAACTGTAGTGCCTCCATATGACAGAAAATTATTCAGCAATAAGAAGGAATGGGCTATCAAGCCAAGAAAAGAGATGGAGGAACTTTAAGTGCACATTGCTAAATGAAAGAAACCAGTCTGAAAAGGCCACATACTGTATGATTCTAACTAGATGACATTTGGAAAAGGCAAAGCTACAGAGACAGTAAAAAGATCAGTGGTTTCCAGGGTCTGGCTTTGGGATGGGGGAGGTTGGAATAGGGAGGGGAAGGCTGAAGAGATAGAAAATGGGAGTTTTAGGGCAGAAAAATGATTCTATATGATACTATAATGGTAGATACATGACATTATGTATTTCTCGAAACCCATAGAACTCTACAACACAAAGACTGAACCATGATGTAAACTATGAACTTTGGCTAATAAAAATGTATCAGCATTGGTGCATCAATTGTAACAAAAATATCACACTAATGTAGGCTGTTAATAATAGAGGAAAATGGGGAGAGGCAGAGATGGTACACAGAAACTGTACTTTCTACTCATTTTTTTATAAACTTAAACTGCTCTAAAAAGTATCTTATTAAAAATAAAAACTAGAAGGGGGGGCCAAGATGGCAGAATAGCCAGATGCTCCCAGCAATCCCTCTTACAACAAAGATCCAAAAAACAAGTGAAACGATTATATTTATGACAACCTAGGAGCCCAGAACATCAAAGGCAAAGTTAGAAAACAGGCTGAGTGGCAGGGGCAGAGAGAGAGACTGTTCAGAAGCAGAGAGGAGTTGTTAGACCAGAATCGCTGGGATCCCTCAGGCACCATTCCCGAGAGTCACTGTGGCAGGCTGGTAGTAGTGTTTGGCTGCAGTTTCCTCAGGGAGGAGCAGCCAGCCACAGAGCCTACTCACACCTCCAGAACCAGAGACGAATGGCGCTCTCAACAAAAGCTAAGTACTTGTGTATATTTTACCATGCCCCCTGCCCCCCAGCCAACTTCAGAGGCTGTTGATTTCCCTGGGCCTGAGATAGGCCCTGTTGGGAGCTGGGAGCCATTCTCCTTGCCTTGGAGAAGGAATAACCTCGCAACTGGGGGAAAAGATAATTTGCCAGCTCTGCTAACCTGGGGAGCACCAGACAGAAGTGGCTCCAGTCCAGGCATAAATGGTTTGTGGACTTTGAATACCTTTCCCCTCTGCATGGACCTATGTAGGCCTATTTTGTGAGAATAGGCCCTTGCTGGCAGACCATAACTGTTTAAGCTGTGCAGTGGAGAGGTGGGTGTTTGATGTTTGCCAGCCAAGAATCATATATGCAGCAGAACTGTCTCTCAAATAGGAAGACGAAATTAGGACATTTGCAGATAAACTTAAGTTTAAGGAATTTGTAAAAACCAAACCAAGACTACAGGAAATACAAAAGGGAGTTCTTTGGTTAGAAAATTAATAATACCAGGTATCATCCCAAGACTAGAACACTGGACAGAGCAATCACATGTCAACCCAGATAGAAAAATCACACAAAAAAACAAGATAAAAAAATGCTCAAAACAGGGAAACAGTGATGTTATTATGTAAAAGAAGACAACATTAAAACAATAAAGAGGGACTAAGAAATGTTTTTTTTTTTTAAGAAATGTAGCCATAGATCTTTCATATGGAGAGGACAAGGCGATATGAAGAAATAAAAGTTAGGTTTAAACTTAGAAAAATAGGGGTAAATATTAAGGTAACCAAAAAGGAGACTAACTATCCTACACATCAAAATAAAATACAAGAAAAAAATAGAGAATCAGCAGAAACAAAATCAACAACAATGAATAAGAGGAAAAGACAATACACAAAGATAAAGTACTCAGCACAAAAAATTAAGTGTGAAAAAGAAACTGTCAACAACATACAAAAAAAGACATCAAAACGACAGCATTAGATTCATACCTATCCATAATTATGTTGAAAGTAAATGGACTAAATGCACCAATAGAGAGACAGAGAGTCCAGAATGGATAAAGAAACACGATCTGTCTATATGTTGCCTACAAGAGACACACCTTAGACTTAGAGACACAAACAAACTAAAACTCAAAGGTTGGGAAAAAATATATCAAGCAAACAACAATCAAAAAAGAGCTGGAGTGGCAATATTAATTTCTGACAAAATAGGCTTTAAAGTTAAATCCAACACAAAGGATAAGGAAGGACACTATATAATGATTAAAGGGACAATACACTGGGAGGATATAACCATATTAAATATTTATGCACCCAGTGACAGGGCTGCAAGATACATAAAACAAACTCTAACGGCATTGAAAGTGAGATAGACAGCTCCACAGTTATAGTAGGGGACTTCAACACACCACTTTTGGTGACAGACAGAACATCCAGAAAGAAGTGCAATAAAGACAAAGAAGATTTAAATGCTGCAATCAACCAACTTGACCTCATAGACATACACAGAATATTCCACCCAACAGCAACCAAGTATACTTTCTTTTCCAGTGCACATGGAACATTCTCTAGAATAGACCACATATTAGGTCATAAAGCTAGCCTTAGCAGACTGCAAAACATTGAAATATTACAAAGCATCTTCTCTGACCATAAGACCATAAAGTAGAAATCAATAACAGAAAAAGCAGGGAAAAGAAATCAAACACTTGGAAACTGAACAATACCCTGCTCAAAAAAGACTGGGTTATAGAAGGCGTTAAGGATAGAATAAAGAAATTCATAGAATGCAGTGAGAATGAAAACACTTCCTGTCAGAACGTTTGGGATATAGCAAAAGCAGTGTTCAGAGGTCAATTTAAATCAATAAATGTACACATTCAAAAAGAAGAAAGGGCCAAAATCAAAGAATTATTCCTACAACTTGAACAAATAGAAAGAGAGCAACAAAAGAAACCCTCAGGCACCAGAAGAAAGCAAATAATAAAAATTAGAGCAGAATTAAGTGAAATAGAAAACAGAAAAACAATTGAAAGAATTAACAAGACCAAAAGCAGACTCTTTGAAAAAATTAACAAAATTGATAAACCATTGGCCAAACCGACAAAAGAAAAATGGGAGAGGAAGCAAATAACCCCAATAAGAAATGAGATGGGTGATATTACAACAGGCCCAACTGAAATTACAAGAACCATGTCAGATTACTACAAAAAATTGTACTCTAACAAATTTGAAAACCTAGAAGAAATGGATGAATTTCTAGAGACACACTACCTACCTAAGCTAACACACACAGAGGTAGAACAACTAAATAGACCCATAACAAAAGAAGAGATTGAAAAGGTAATCAAAAAACTCCCAACAAAAAAAAAAAGTCCTGGCCTGGATGGCTTCACTGCGGAGTTCTACCAAACTTTCAGAGACGACTTAACACCACTACTACTAAAGGTATTTCAGAGCATAGAAAAGGATGGAATACTCCCAAACTCATTCTATGAAGCCACCATATCCCTGATGCCAAAACCAGGTAAAAACACCACAAGAAAAGAAAATTACAGACCTATATACCGTCATAAACTTAGATGCAAAAATCCTCAACAAAATTCTAGCCAATAGAATTTAACAACATATATATATATAAAAAATTCACCATGACCAAGTGGAATTCATACCAGGTATGCAGGGATGGTTCAACATTAGAAAAACAATTAATGTAATCCACCACATAAATAAAGCAAAAAGAAGAATCACTTGATTTTATCAATTGATGCAGAAAAGGCATTTGACAAAGTTCAATACCCGTTCATGATAAAAACTCTCAGCAAAATAGGAATAGAAGGAAAATTCCTTAACATAATAAACGGCATTTATACAAAGCCAATAGCCAACATCATCCTAAATGGAGAGAGCCTGAAAGCATTCCCCTTGAGATAGGGAATCAGACAAGAATGCCCTTTATCACCACTCTTATTCAACATTGTGCTGGAGGTCCTAGCCAGAGCAGTTAGGCTAGATAAAGAAGTAAAGGGCATCGAAATTGGCAAGGAAGAAGAAAAAGTATCTCGGTTTGCAGATGACATGATCTTATACACAGAAAACACTAAAGAATCCTCAAGAAAACTACTGAAACTAACAGGAGAGTTCAGCAGAGTATCAAGATACAAGATAAACATACAAAAATCAGCTGGATTCCTCTACACCAACAAAAAGAACATCAAAGAGGAAATCACCAAATTAATACGATTTACAGTAGCCCCCAAGAAGATAAAATACTTGGGAATAAATCTTACCAGAGATGTAAAAGACCTATACAAAGAAAACTACAGTACACTTCTGCAAGAAACCAAAAGAGACCTACATAAGTGAAAAAACATACCTTGCTCCTGGATAGGAAGACTTAACATTGTAAAAATGTCTATTCTTCCAGAAATGATCTATAGATACAATGCAATTCCAATCCAAGTCCCAATGATATTTTTTAATGAGATGGAGAAAAAAATTCACCAACTTCATATGGAGGGGAAAGAGGCCCCGGATAAGTAAAGCATTACTGAAAAAGAAGAACAAAGTGGGAGGCCTCACTCTATCTGATTTTAGGACCTATTATACTGCCTCAGTAGTCAAAGCAGCCTGGTACTTGTACGATAACAGACACATAGACTGATGGAACAGAACTGAGAATCCAGTTATAAATCCATCCACTTATGAGCACCTGATATTTGACAAAGGCCCAAAGTCAATTAAAAGGGGAAAAGACAGTCTTTTTGACAAATGGTGCTGGCATAACTGGGTATCCATCTGCAAAAAAATGAAACAAGACCCGTACCTCACACCATGCACAAAAACGAACTCAAAATAGATCAAAGACCTAAATATAATATCTAAAACGATAAAGATCATGGAAGAAAAAATAGGGACAACATTAGGAGCTCTAATACATGGCATAAACAGTATACAAAACATAACTAACAATGCAGAAGAGAAACTAGATAACTGGGAGATCCTAAAAATCGAACACCTATGCTCATCCGAAGACTTCACCAAAAGAATAAAAAGATTACCTACAGATAGGGAAAAAGTTTCTGATCAGTGCCTGATCTCTAAAATCTACATGATACTGCAAAAAGTCAACTACAAAAAGACAAACAACCAAATTAAAAAATGGGCAGAGATATGAACAGGCACTTCTCTAAAGAAGACATTCAGGCTGCTACCAGATACATGAGGAAATGCTCACGATCATTAGCCATTAGAAAAATTCAAATCAAAACTACAATGAGAGTCCATCTCACTCCAAAAAGGCTGGCATTAATCCAAAAAACACAAAATAATAAATGTTGGAGAGGATGTGGAGAGTCTCGAACACTTCTACACTGATGGTGGGAATGTAAAATGGTACAACCACTTTGGAAATGGACTTGGCGCTTCCTTAAAAAGCTAGAAATAGAACTATCATATGATCCTGTAATCGCACTCCTTGGAATATATCCTAGGGAAATGAGAGCCTTTACACGAACAGATATATGCACACCCATGTTCATTGCAGCACTGTTTACGATAGCAAAAAGATGGAAGCAACCAAGGTGCCATCAATGGATGAATGGATAAATAAATTATGGTATATTCACACAGTGGAATACTGTGCATCAGTAAAGAACAATGGTGAAACTGTGAATCATTTCATAACATGGAGGAAACTGGAAGGCAGTATGCTGAGTGAAATTAGTTGCAAAAGGACAAATATTGTATAAGATCACTATTATAAGAACTCAAGAAATAGTTTAAACAGAGAAGAAAATATTCTTTGATGGTTCCAAAAGCCGGGAGAGAGGGAGGGAGGGAGGGAGGGAGAAGGGTTTTCACTAATTAGATAGTAAGTTTTATTTAGGTGAAGGGAAAGACAACACACAATACAGGCGAGGTCAGCATAACTGGAGTAAACCAAAAGTAAAGAAGTTTCCTGAATAAACTGAATGCTTGGAAGGCCAGTGTAGCAGGGGCGGGATTTTGGGGACCATTGTTTCAGGGAACATCTAAGTCAATTGGCACAATAAAATCTATTAAGAAGTCATTCTGTATCCCACTTTGGAGAGTGGCATCTAGGGTCTTAAACACTAGCAAGTGGCCATCTAAGATGCATCAATTGGTCTCAACGCACCTGGAGCAAGGAAGAATGAAGAACGCCAAAGGCACAAGGTAATTATGAGCCCAAGAGACAGAAAGGGCCACATAAACCAGAGACTACATCAGTCTGAGACCAGAAGAACTAGATTGTGCCCAGCTATAACCGATGACTGTCCTGACAGGGAACACAAGAGAGAATCCCTGAGAGAGCAGGAGAGCAGTGGGATGCAGACCCCAAATTCTCATAAAAAGACCAGACTTAATGTTCTGACTGAGACTAGAAGGACCCTGGAGGTTATGATCCCCAGACCTTCCATTAGCCCAAGACAGGAACCATTGCCAAAGCCAACACTTCAGACGGGATTGGACTAGACAATGGGATAGAAAATGATGCTGGTGAAGTGTAAGCTTCTTGAATCAAGTAGACACATGAGACTATGTTGGCATCTCCTGTCTGGAGGGGAGATGGGAGGGTGGAGGGCGTCAGAACCTGGCCGAATGGACACAAAAAGAGAGAGTGGAGGGAAGGAGTGTGCTGTCTCATTAGGGGGAGAGCAATTAGGAGTATATAGTAAGGTGTATATAAATTTTTGTAAGAGAGACTGACTTGATTTGTAAACTTTCACTTAAAGCACAATAAAAATTAAAAAAAAAAAAAAATTAGAGCCAAGAAAACCCTATTTAGCAGTTCTACTCTGTGATACATGGGGTCATCATGAGTCAAAATTGACTCCTAAGCAGCAGGCTTGGTTTTTGTTTTTGGGTGTGAGGTACATGGGAAATCTCTGTATTATTGTCATAACAATTCTGTCAATCTAAAACTGTTTTAAATTAAACATTTCATTTATAAGAAAAATAAAAACTAGTTTATTTTTTATAACAGAATATTATTTTATAATAGAACATATTATTTCTGTTCAGGAAAAAGAAGGAAGGAGGGCTTTGCTTTCTGTAAGGGCGTTTGCTTTTCAAAATTTGGCTTTTGAGCATTGGCTTCTAGGTTGAAGTTGCTAATTAAATTACCAGTCAAGTTCATAGCATTATTTTGAAACATAAAATCAAAGAAAATGCTGACAAAAACATTTTTTAAAAATCTGGTTCAGGTCTCTGCCCTTTTTGGATTAGGGTTTGTTTCAAAATCTGCTTTCTTGTCTAGTAGCATTTAATATTTTAAACAGATAGGCTCATCTTGAAGATTATTTCTCAGAGATCTATGTTCCTATCGCAATATTCTATGTTACACTTCATGAAAAAAGTTAACCTTTTTACAGGTGCCCCGGGTACCTTCCTAGTGGTCTTTTTTGGATACTTAACCGCTTTTTTCTGTGGTGAATATTGAAGAGGCTTCCCACTGTTTTTTTTTGTTGTTGTTGTTTGGCAAATGCCCAAATCTAGTTTACTTTCCACAGTCCCGATGCCAACAGCCATTAGCTTCAGGAAACACTCCAGGACCTCTGTTGGCTTCTAGTATTATAAAAAAAAAAAAAAGGTGTCATTTATGCAGAGATGGTGTACGATGAAGATGTTTGTGGGGACTGCTATTAGTTAAACTTTATAAAATGTGTAGTATTAATGTTTTGGGATTAAATGGTAGCTGTTAAAAATGTAGCTATTAATAAATTTCATAAACTGTTACTGCTTGTTTAAATCGCATATTTTAAAAATACTTTAATAGCAGCATATATTAATGTAAATATTTTGTACCCCAAATTCTGCAGTTTTCCTGATGGCTTTAGTTACAAGTTCTGATATTACAGGAGGTGACAACAAATTGTATGCATTCCCAGTTTTTGATAATTTTTTTTGACCCTGTAGATTTTGTAAATATTTGTTAGGCTTCTTTCATTTTTTTATTGGTGTTTTAAAAGTGGTTGAAATCCCTAGAACAATGGGTGACATATAACAAGCACTTAATATGTGTGAGTTACTTCTTCAACAGTCTTCACCCTCACCCCAAAATCATTTCCTTCCTGGTGGTTAGGAGTATGTTAAACTGCTATCTAATTGTAACTGTTTTAAAAGAATGTAATGCTTTTATTTTATCTTATTTTTTGAGTCAACTTGCTTCTCAGTTATCTAGTGAATAATGTCTTTAGTATCCTTGGTCATTACTGAATGACCATAGCAGAAACTTCTAGTCTTACTGATTCTCTATTCTAATCTCTTCTTTCCCCAAATCTAACATTTCATTCTCTTCAAATTTTATATCTGTTTTCTTTCCACTGGTCATACAGTTAGTATTTATACACAATAAAGAGTGTTCTGAAAATACTCCATGCTGTTGTTTCCTTTACATCAGTCTAGAGACTATCAAGCACATTGTCTATTGATTGGATCTGACCACTAGATTTGTTTAGTTTGATTGTATATTGTTATAAAATTTTTGAAGTTGGATGCCATTAGAAGGGACCTGTACTCTCCATTTCTGCCGCAGGCCCTACCATTTCCTTTCATTTTAACAGCAGATCTTCACTCATTTATATAACTGCCTGACTCCTGAAGGCATTTCAGATTTGGACATTATTTTGGATAAACTGGCTGTCTAGATAACCCAACATAATACTCATGTTTCGATTAGTAGTTGTACTCTAGAATTAAAACCTGGAATTGAAACTGTCTTTACCACTAACTGGGAATACTAGTTGTTTGCTGTCTGTAAATTTCAATTTTCTTATTTGTAAGATGGAAGTAATAATAACCCCTACCACTGGGATTGTTATAAGGACTAAACAAAAAGATGTTTGGCATGTAACAGTGGTAATAATGGAAGTCATTATTAGTGTTTCCCTAATTTTTATAGCCCTATCAAATAAGCTTTCAAATACCCATGGTTGGGGTAAAGAGCTAATGGAAGTATTTTTTTTTTTTAAATAAGTGTTTATAACATAATATATATGGTTGTTACTGTTATTAACCTCAATAAGTAATAATATATTTTGGATTACTTCCATTTTCAGAAGCCCACTTTCTAAGAAGTATTTCTGGGAATGGCTTCTCGGCAAGGAATGTGATCCATAGTTTCTGGCCATGGCTCGATTCCTGAGGGCATCGTCTGTTACTGGTGATGAGTGTCCAGCATCCAGACACATGGGACTCCCTTAAGCATTTGATAGGACTAATGGAAGGTAGTTTTTTGGCCAGTGAACAGTGTAGCCAAACACTGTATCGTTATTACATACGGCCGATATACTTTTTGGCCTGGTTTTCTATGGATGCGTGACTTATCAAATGACTTTTCCTCCGTGCCGCATTTAAGGGCACAGATGGGGACGTAAACAGTGGTGTGAGAGAGCAAAGTGTCATAATGCATCTGAATTTAGTGGCTTCAGAAGATCACATAAACAAACACCTAAGCAGAATCCAGCCTGCCTATTTTTAAATAAAATATGTTTGCATTTTAATAATGAATAGCTTTTCCTTTGTAGGTAGATTTCAATTACATTTAATAATAATATAAAAAGAGGAAACCCAGGAGAGCAATGAATTTCATAAACACAAATATTCCCACTGGGGCAATGATATGTAATACGCTAAATTTTTCCTCTTGGGTTGTACTGAATACTTTAACATTCTTGCCAAAAATGTTCATCTAAGTACAAAATAGCAGCACAGAGGATGAGTAGATGGGCAGTAGGAATTTTCTCCCTAACCCTACATGTTCTTCCAGGAAGGAAGGTTAAACACGTTGCTCTTGTTAGTGACTATTGTGTCAATTCCAATTCATGGCAACCCTGTGTACGCAAGAGCAGAACTCCATAGGGTTGTCAAGGCTGTGACCTTTTGGAAGCAGATCTCTAGGCCTGTCTTGTGAGGCTCCTCAGGGTGGGTTCAGACTGCCAACCTTTCCGCTTGTAGTCGAGTGCTTAATCATTTGCACCACCCAAGGACTGAGGCAAACAATAGTGACATAGAAAATGAAACGTATTTTTTAAATCAGAAAACCTATCTGGGAGGGGGGGTGGTGGTGGCTCCGATATGTACAATATGAATCTTTATTTCACTGCTTTCTTTGTAGGTATAGCATTTTGTTGTTATCAGCTGCTGTCAGCCCCTGACTCGTGGCAGCCCCGTGAAAAATGGAATAAAACCCTGCCCAGTCCTGGGTCATCCCCATGATTGACTGCAGACCAGAGTATTGTGATCCACGGGGTTTTCATCGGCTGATTTTCAGAAGCAGATCCGCAGGCCTCTCTTCCTAGTCGGTTTTAGTCTGGAAGCTCTGCTGAAACCTGTTCAGGATCATGGCAACTCGCAAGCCACCACTGACAGGTGGTGGCTGTGTATGAGGTGCTTTGGCCAGGAATTGAACCTGAGTCTCCCACATGAAAGGCAAGACTTCTACCACCCGTGGCAAGTACCCCGCTTTTAAGATGCAGAAACCAAGGATCAGGAAGGTTAAGAGACTTTGCCAATTTCATGTAGTTAATTAGGGCCTGAGTTAGAATTTCAAATTCTTGACTGCTTGACTTCCAAGCCTATGCTCCGTATATCATGACGCGCTGCCTCATTATGAAGTGCTCTGTAATGACAAATCATCATTATCGGGGATTTTGGAACAGGTGTCCACCTACGATCCTCTGCGACCAGAATCAGGAAGGTGAGACCCAGGAAATGACAGAAAACTCTCCCCAGAGTTGCCTCTAGGAACAGCTCACAGGTCAGGGCCCTGAGGCCAAGTCAGAGGGATAGATACCAGCTAACAAATCAGAGTGACAAATGGCTGCACATGAAAAAGGAGACCAGTTGTGAACTAAGAATGGGCAGACCACTTCTGCAGGAGATTTGGCTGAAGCGGGAAGAAAGTTGGAAAGGGAAGAGAAGGCAGAGGCAGTGTGAAATAAGGTAAAAGATTCTGATCCTGTTACTTTTTTGCATGTCCTTATTTATCCTCTTGTAGGAGGACAGCAACATGCCAAGGGGGCTGGTCCTCACTGCACTGCAGACAATGGAGGATGACAGGAGAGAATCACCATGAAAAACTTAAATGGGGGCAGCAAGAACCATAACCGAGAGAAAAGCCATCAGAAAGTGTTATGGCTTGAACTGTGTCCCCCCAAAAAGATGTGTTGAAGTCCTAACCCCCCTTACCTGTGGATGTGACCCTGTTGGGAATAGGGTTTTTTTTATTTTTTATGTTCAGGAGGTCATACCAGAGTAGGATGGATCCAAGCTTAGTCCCCTCTGAGTGGTCTCTTATAAAAAGGGAAAACAGAAAGGTGCCCACACAAGAGGAAGACAGATGTCATGTGAAGATACATCTACAAGCAGCCAGGGAACACCAAGGAACGCCCAAGGCTACTGACAAGGAGCCATCCTCCACCAGAGTCGATGAACTGATTTGGGCTTCTAGCTCCCAAACTGTGAGACAATACCTTCTGTTTTTTAAAGCCATCTTTTTTTTTGTTGTTATGGCAACACGAGGTAACTAAGATAGAAAGTGAGTCTGATTCGCATTATTTTATTTCCAAAATAATACAAATCAATTCCTCACTACATGAGTGTTCTCAGGGGGTAAAACAGGGGATGACCAATGAGATTGGTCACCAGTCTCAATCTTTCTAGAACCTTATCTTCTATGTCAACCTGATTGGGGAAAATTTTCCTCCCACGAATGTGACAACCCTGGGTTTTAAGAACAGACATGGAGTGTGTGTGTGTGTGTGTATGTGTGTGTAGTTGGGCGAGGGGCAGAAGAATGAACTAGGAGGAGATCATAAAGGCCCAGTTCCATCTAGCCTCATGCTTTCCTCACCCCAGTCTACACCCTGGAATAAGCTTTTCAATACCTGCCTGGGCAAGAGCCAAAACTTGCAGTTGCACTACCCCAGAAATGTCATAACAATATGAAAAATGGTAATTTCCCATAGGAAATTAGGTTTTATGGGCTTGAAGCTTGCATACACTTTTTTGCATTATTTTTTTTCTTAGTGACATTTTCTCATCTTTGTACTTTGTTAGCATTATGGAACCAGCCATTGGTGTGAAACAGAGCTGTCAAACATAATACAGAATTCTATAAAACTCAGAAGATTGAAACCCTTAGTCACTACACGGGGCCCAATTTTAGGTGCATTACATGCTTTGTCATATAGAGTAAGACTGCGCTTCAAGCTCTGTCACTATTACAGATCGCGCCCACATATCATTCAGTTGTTGCAATATTTTCACATTTTTTTTTTTTTTTTTTTTTTTACTACTTTATCCAATGGCATTAGTGCTGAACAGTGATGAGAATGACAGCACTCAGCAATGCCAAAACCATTCGGAGAATTTAATCTCAATTCCAAATGCATAAGTTTGATTTCTGCGCAGACACTTAGAATATTAAAGAGCTGGGGAAAATGGTTTTGAAAGATTCTAGTCATACGATAGCAGCGGCACAAGAAGCTGAGATAGAGATAGGAGAATTATTTCGAAAAGCTTAACGCAAAGATATGAAAGCAGCCAGGGGATTTAAGGGTCTTTTCTTTAACAACTGCCAAGTTTTTAGTACCAATTGAACACAAATGTGTACTGCCGTTTACCTTAACAAAAAAGAAACCTTAAAATCTGAGGACTCTTTTGTTTCTAGTCATTGAATAAAAACACATTTATTGAGACTTACTATGTGCCAAGGCATAAATCTTAAAGTTCTGTGGTGTCTTGTGGTCTCACAAAGTTAGATGTTACATTCAAAAACATCTATGCAAACCCTTTTTAGCTTAGGATGCAATGGTGGTTAGCACCTAACTCTTCCTGACCACTTCTTGAAAAGTCTCATTTAATTGGGTATTTTCACAAAGTTCACCCTCTCTTCTACCACTGGTTGGGACATGGCTAACTGTACTAGTTTGATGTTGAGTATCCCACCCACGAGTATCCCAACTTCCTGGAAAATGACCTAGGGGTATGCCTGGGACATAGTTGTAGTTAAAAAAAAAAGAAGTACATATACATATATAGATACATTCGTTGTTTATCTGAAATTCAAATTTAGCTGGGAATCCTGTATTTTTATTTGATAGATTTGGCAACCCTACCTGGGGTCCTGTATCTGCACGTTCCACATTTCCTTTATGACAAAAGAGGAAATTAAACACACACACACACACACACACGCACACACACACACGCACGGTCACATTACTTCATCTTTCAAGAAGGCAAATTCCAAGGCAGTCCTTGGAGTTCATACTCACTTGATGCTGTGTTCTGAATTTCTGGGCTAAAGAATATTTCATCAAGTGCAAGTGGTTATCTCACCTTTTAAAAAAGCCTCTTCCCCCTACCCCCCAATATAGATGCAAGTGTCCCTTGACTTGTCAGAATTATTCAGTGATATATTATTTCTTTCTGACTCAAGAAACCATATGTCTACTTCATTTATTTAGAGTTTATTAATGGCTTAGAAGGAGAGGTGACCCTAACCATTTCCACATATATGTCAGGGTGCTTTTAAACAAAAAAAAACAAACCCATTGCCATCAAGTCGATTCCAACTTATAGTGACCCTATAGGACAGAGTAGAACTGCCCCACAGAGTTTCCAAGGAGTGCCTGGTTAGCAGCTGTAGCTCTTAACCACTACGCCGCCAGGGTTTCCAGGGTGCTTTAGGAAGACTCAATTAAGTCTCCAACCTAAATTCTGTTTTTAAGAATCATAGAGTAATAATAATAACGGCATTCGCTAAAATGTACCAAATGCTCTATTTCACATGGATTATGTAACTTAATCCCGAGGTAGATATTATTATTGTTATTCTCATTTACAGGTAATGAAGCTCTTCTAAAGAGATAAAGTAATTTGTTCAAGTTACATACCTAGCAAGTGGTGGGTTCAAGTTCAGGCACACAACTCCAAAACCTGTGCTCTTAACTACTCTTATTCTGTATCAATACTACTGCGAATGTGAACTCAGATCACATCTTCATCCAGGGTTTTCATAATACTTGACTTTGCATAGAATTTTGGGGATAACCAACATCACAGAAATTTCCATCTTTAATATTGCAACAAGATTCTAACTCTCGTCTAATTCCTTCAGATGAATCAACTTTCTTCAGAACTCTGCTTAATAACATTTCATATTTTGAAAAACACTCTGGTCCATTAGTTGAATCAATGAGGTAACAATGCAAGCAGGAAGATGCTAAAAATATTAACAGACAGTAACCTTACTTCCTCAGGGTGAGTTCTTCAATATTATAGCAGTGGAACAGCTTTCTTATCTTCAGCTAAGCACATAGTTCTGAAATTAACTTTTACGAAACCTATGAACAGATGAGAAAAACACTAAAAATATTTCCTATTCACCCATAAATTAGCTTGCACTCTGTAAGCAACAAGAAGAAAATACCTTTGGAAGCTCCGAGATGATAGTATTTCCAGTTAGAGAAATTCAAAAGATTAGCAAATGCTAGAACAATACAATTCACCTTTACTTTTTAAAAATCTAGGTGAACTTGATTCACGGCAGCTGTCAGGATAATGGTAAGCTTTGCCAGAATGGACTCGTTTGAACAGCAATCTAAAACACTTCAAATAGACTATGCTCATTCGTTCAGTTATCATTGTCACCTGGCTCACCTGCCAGCTGCGAGGCTCCTTATTTGACTTGGATGAGTAAGACAGGCCTGTGCTTTTGAGAAGGTTACATTTTAGTGTGTGGATGGGAAACGGAGGTAGATGGGAACACAAAAGTAAACAAAGTGGAGAATACTATACTATGCATATGAACAAAGCTTGGAGGAGAGGATGATCAACTTGTCTGGGGGATGGCACTGAGAAGACCTCCTAGAGGAAGTAAATTTGGGCTGGATTTTAGAGAATAAGTGAGGATTTGCCTTCAAATGGATTTACTGGAAAACTCTGTATACTTCTTTAACTTCACAGTTTTCTGACTCTTTTTCAAGATGCCTCTGTTAGTCTTCTGTGATGTGCCTTATTTCAAAATACCAAATTATGTATCATAAAATACTTGCCGATAAATTAATTGCATTTTCTCTTATATACATTTCTTTTCAATGAACTTTGAACACATGATGGAGAAATACATTAATCTTTTCATTGAGAGCTATGCACATAATTGCTTGATAGAATAACGCTCAATAATATTTAGCTGATTAACAAAAATGACAAATACTGTGGCCAGCTGTCCTTTTGATGTTAAATAATGTGCTGATCCTTGAGCCATTTCCAGGGCTGGCTCTTTTCAAATCATTTTCTCTCGCAGAGTGAATATAACATTCTAAAACTTTGCTCTTAGCTCGAGGTAGAAAGAATTTACATTTCAAGATGGCATACATACCTAACTTTGATTTATTAATTGGGTAAATTAATTCAGGGTACAATCTATCAGACAAAGTATATGGTATTTGAAAGACATGTGGTTGGTCCAGTGAATCAGGCCAGACATTCCCTGAGAGGATTAGTGTATATGATTGAATATTATTTCCCAGTTGTTTCTCATGCACCTGTATCTTCATTTTTTTTTTTTTCCCCTGCCTTGAATGTGTCAAACCTGACTTCTTTTCAACTTCTTTCCCGTTAGCTCAGTGTCTCTGGTTTGCTGACCTGTTGGAGAGACTTAAACTTTTTGCTTTTCTTGTCCAATCCATATCTGTCTATGGCTTAGCTTGTCTTCTCTATTCTAACATGGTACTTATTTCAGCTTTCTCATATGCAGATTTTGCTCAGGCCAGGCCTCTCTTTCATGGAAAGCCCTGACATCAAAAATTTTTTCCATTGATTATTTTGAATGGTAATGATTACATGCTATGAATTGCAAGCTTTACTGCCATTGCTGTGCTTGCTACTATCTCTTCGATAAACGTCATCATTTATTATCATTTATTGAATATCTAGTGTATGTGAGGCACTTTATTATTATTTTATTTATTCTTATAAGTTAAATTATTACCAGTTTTATCCATACCGAGTACCCATTGCTGTTGAGTCAATTCCAAATCATAGTGTTCATTGGGTTTCCAAGGAGCAGCTGGTGGGTTTGAACTGCCGACTTTTTGGTTGGCAGCCAAGCTCTTACCACCGAGCTACCAGGGCTTCATCCATACCCAGTAGCTATTATTGATACTAGTTTGCAAATAAGTAGAATGAGACTTGCCCAAGCACTCAAAATTCTCACTAGTCAGGACTGTTTTTCTTTTAAGAGAGAAATCTGACTCAGATTTAATAAATGAGAGTATTTAAATAAATGAGAGCATTGATTGGTTTATGTCCCTGGAAAGTTCAAAAGGTTAAATTGTAGGCCACTTTGGATCCAGGAGTTCAAACTATGCCTTTGGGAATTTGTCTCTTTCCCGCATCTCTCAGCTTTCTCTCCAAGTTGGATTCATTTTCTGGCAGTTGTTTCCCTTGTGGTAGCAGATATGGTTGCAGGTAGCTCTAAGTTTACATTCTACTTATAGCTATTCCAGAAAATACATTGATTGGATAGCTTCCAAAAAAGCTCTGGAGATGGGTCTGAATTGACCTAATTTGGATTTCATGCCAAGCCATGAACCAACCATTGTGGTTAGTGTTGTTAGATTCCTTGTGTAATACATTCTGAATTAGATTTCACACTTCAAGTTGGAAGGTGGGGCCAGCCCCCTGAGCCATTTGGACTGAGACTAGGGATGGAGAGTTCACCAAAATACGCTAGGGAGAATGAAAGCGCAAGTACACTGCAAAACTGTAAATGGCTGAGTCAGGATTTTAACCTAGGTCTGTGTGATTTTAGAACACCAATGTGTAAATATGGTGATCCAGTCGTTCATTCATTCAACAAATATTTAGGCATTGTTCAAGGCTGTAGGATGCAGTGACTAACAAGAAAGTCAGTGTGCCTGCCCTTATGGAACTTACATTCTAAGGCAAGGTAGTAGGTAAAATACTAAAAAGCAAAGGCATGCTATGTTTCAGGTGGTAGTTCTGCAAAGAAAATAAAGCACATCAGGGAGTTAGAGAGAGACTGGGTTGGGTGAGTGGTTAATTTAGCTAGTGAGTTAAGACAGGTGACATTTGTGCAGCGACTGAATGAAGTCATGAGCTACGAATGTCCCTGGTAAGTATATTTCCATCAGATGGATATCAAGGGCCTTGGGCGACGACTTAGATAGCTTGGTTTCTGTTTTCACTAAATTCATCCTCTTCCCTCCTCTTAGATGTCAAATACCCATTGCTGTCAAATATCCACTCTGTATTTTATATTTATATTCTGTTGCCCTTATAATTAGGAGCCCTGGTGGCGCAGTGGTTAAAAGCTTGGCTTGAACCCACCGGCCACTCTGCAGGAGGAAGATGTGGCAATCCACTCGCTTCAGTGAAGATTACAGCCTAGGAAACCCTATGAGGCAGTTCTACTCTGTCCTGTAGGGTTGCTGTGAGTTGAAATCGACCCAACAGCACAAAACAACGACAGAAACAACAGCTCTTAAAACGAAGATCTGGACTTGTGGCCACATGGGTTCTTAATTGTGTCCCTGGAAACAGTCACAGTAATGATGATTAAATGATGCACATTTAATTTCGTGGTCATGGTAAACTCTGGAGTTGTGCTAGCATCTCTCTCCATTGCTAACTCTCTTCTCTTTTGTCTAGATGACAGCTGCTTGTCACTCCAAGCTTCCTTTCTCTTCTGCCACTTCTGTTGCTCATCTTCTTGGCTGCTTGTCATTTGCTTTTCTACTCTTCTTATTTCTTCTGTATTTTTCCCTGTGGCTTGGTCCAGATGGCTTGGATGGTGCACGAGTGTGGCTCAGCTTTTACAGTCATTCCTAACTATTTAGAGAGTATCCTTTCTTTCTATGTAACAAATCAACAATTATAGCACATTCTGTGTAATTTTTGGTTCTACAGGTCTTAACAATTTTGCTGTTACTCTCTTTTCCTTTTTTAGAGGTACTTACCCCTCACCAGATTGGCGGCTTCTCTGTGTTTTTTTTTTTTCCCTACCCTTAACACAACCAACCTCATTCAGACTCTTACAATCTCATAACTGAACTACTACAGCAACGTTCAGCTGGTCATATCTCTCTGTCTTTCCTGGTCTATTTTTTTACATTTCCACCAATATTATTACTAAAATGCTGCTTTCATAGTGTCATTCTCATGATCTAAATCCTTCCAAATCCCATGGCCAAGTAGAATGAAGTACCAACTCTTTAGCTTGCCTTAAGAATATTCCATAGTGTTGTTGTTGTTAGGTGCCATTGAGTTGGTTCCAGGTAATAACGACCCTGTGTACTACAGAACGAAACACTGCCAGGTCCTGCACCATGCTCACAATCATTGTTATACTTGAGCCCATTGTTGCAGCCACTGCGTCAATCCATTTCGTTGAGGGTCTTCCTCTTTTTCACTGACCCTGTACTTTACCAGGCATGATTTCCTTCTCTAGAGACTAAGCCCTCCTGACATGTCCAAAACATGTAAGACATAGTCTCACCGTCCTCGTTTCCAAGGAGCATTCTGGTTGTACTTCTTCCAAGACAGATTTGTTCATTGTTTTTACAGTCCATGGTATAGTCAGTATTCTTTGCCAACACCACAATTCAAAGGCATCAATTCTTGGTTCTTCCTTATTCATTGTCCAGCTTTCGCATGCATATGATGCAATTGAAAACACCATGGCTTGAGTCAGGTGCACCTTAGTCTTCAAGGTGACATCTTTGCTTTTCAGAGCTTTAAAGGGGTCTTTTGCAGCAGATTTGCCCAGTGCAATGTGTCTTTTGAGTTTCTTGACTGCTGCTTCCATGGGTGTTGACTGTGGATCCAAGTAGAATGAAATCCTTGACAAATTCAATCTTTTCTCTGTTTTTCGTGATTTTGCTTATTGGTCCAGTTGTGAGGTTTTTTTTTTTTTTTTTATGTTGAGGTGTAATCCATACTGAAGGCTGTGGTCTTTGATCTTCATCAGTAAGTGCTCCAAATCCTCTTCATTTTCAGCAAGCAAGGTTGTGTCATCTGCATAACGCAAGTTGTTAATGAGTCTCCCTCCAATCCTGGTGCCCTGTTCTTCTTCATATAGTGCAGCTTCTCAGATTATTTGCTCAGCATGCAGATTGAATAGGTATGGTGAAAGGATACAAAGCCGATGCACACCTTTCCTGACTTTAAACTAGGCAGTATCCCCTTGTTCTGTTTGAAAGATTGCCTCTTAGTCTATGTACAGGTTCCTCGTGAGCACAATTAAGTGTTTTAGAATTACCTTTGTTCACAATGTTATCCATAATTTGTTATGATCCATACAGTCGAATGCCTTTGCATAGTCAATAAAACGCAGGTAAACATCTCTCTGGTATTCTCTGTTTTCAGCCAGGATCTATCTGACATCAGCAATGATATCCCTGGTTCCACGTCCTCGTCTGAATCTGGCCTGAATTTCTGGCAGTTTTCTGTTGATATACTGCTGCAGCCTATGTTGAACGATCTTCAGCAAAATTTTACTTGTGTGTGATATTAATGATACTGTTTGATAATTTCTGAATTTGGTTGGATCACCATTCTTGGGAATAGGCATAAATATGGATCTCTTCCAGATGGTTGTCCAGGTAGCTGTCTTCCAAATTTCCTGGCATAGACGAGTGAGCATTTCCAGAGCTGCATCTCTTTACTGAAACTTCTCAGTTGATATTTCCTCAATTCCTGAAGCTTTGTTTTTCGCCAATGCCTTCAGTGTAGCAGGGACTTCTTCCTTCAATACCATAGGCTCCTGATCATATTCTACCTCTTGAAATGGTTGAATGTCCACCAATTCTTTTTGAGATAATGACTCTGTGTAGTCCTTCCATTTTCTTTTGACACTACCTAAGTCGTTTAATATTTTCCTCGTAGAATCCTTCAGTATTGCAACTCGAGGCTTGAATTTTTTCTTAGTTCTGTCAGCTTGAGAAATGTCAAACGTGTTCTTCCTTTTTGGTTTTCTATCTCCATCTCTTTGCACACGTCATTATAATACTTTACTTTGTCTTCTTGAGCTGCCCTTTGAAATCTTCTGTTCAGTTCTTTTACTTCATTATTTCTTCCTTTTGCTTTAGCTACTCAACGTTTAAGCGCAAGTTTCAGAGCCTCTTCTGACATCCATTTTGGTCTTTTCGTCCTTTCCTGACTTTTTAATGACCTCTTCCTTTCTTCATATATGATGTCCTTGATGTCATTCCACAACTCATCTGGTCTTCGTTCATTAGTGTTCAATGCGTCAAACCTATTCTTGAAATGGTCTCTAAATTCAGGTGGGATATACCCAAGGTTGTACTTTGGCTCTCATGGACTGGTTCTAATTTTCTTTAGTTTCAACTTGAATTTGCATATAAGCAATTGATGGTCTGTTCCGCATTTGACCCCTGGCCTTGTTCTGACTGATGATATTGAGCTTTTCCATCATCTCTTTCTACAGATGTAGTTGTGATTCCTGTGTGTTCCATCTGGTGAAGTGCATGTTTATAGTCGCCATTTATGTTGGTGAAAAAAGGTATTTGCAATGAAGAATTTGTTGGTCTTGCAAAATTCTATCATGCTATCTCCAGCATCATTTCTATCACCAAGGCTGTATTTTCCAACTACTGATCCTTCTTCTTTGTTTCCAACTTTCGCATTCCAATCACCAGTAATTATCAGTGCAGCCTGATTGCATGTTCGATCAATTTCGTACTGCAGAAGCTGGTAAAAATCTTCAATTTCTTCATCTTTGGCTTTAGTGGTTGGTGCACAAATTTGAATAATAGTGGTATTGACTGGTCTTGTATGGATATTATCCCATCATTGACAGCATTGTACTTCAGGATAAATATTGAAATGGTCTTTTTGATAATGAACGCCATGCCTTTCCTCTTCAAGTTGTCATTTCTGGCATAGTAAACCGTATGATTGTCTGATTCAAAATGACCAATACTAGTCCATTTCAGTTCACTAATGCTTAGGATATTGATCTTTATGCATTCTATTTCATTTTTGATGATTTCCAATTTTCCTAGATTCATAGTTCATACATTCCACGTTCTGATTATAAATGGATGCTTGCAGCTGTTTCTTCTCATTTTGAGTCGTGCCACATCTGCAAATGAAGGTCTTGAAAGCTTACTCTGTCCATTAAGGTCGACCCTGCTTTGAGGAAGCGGCTCTTCCCCAGTTGTCTTTTGTGTGCGTTCCAACCTGGGCGGGGGGCTCATCTTCCGGCACCGTATCAGACAGTGTTCCACTGCTATTCATAAGGTTTTCACTGGTGAATTCTTTTCAGATGTAGACTGCTGGGTCCTTCTTTCTAGTCTGTCTTAGCCTGGAAGCTCGGCTGAAACCTGTCTGCCATGGATGACCCCCACTGGTGCCTGAATACTGGTGGCATAGCTTCCAACCTCACAGCAGCAGACAAGGTCCCACAGTATGACAAACTGACAGACATGTGGGGGTATGCCATAATAAATCACCAATATCCCATTTTTGATGCTAACTCTGAAATTTCTCTAGGATTTTGCTCTTTAGGCAATGTTATCCAAGCCCTGGCTCTTAAACGAATATTGAACCATTTTGACTTCACTCTTTTTCTTCTAAACTTGATATTCTACCCCTGCAGAATGTTCTCCCTGCTCTTTGTCTCTATAAGCATTTAAAATATCCAGTTCATATTTCTCATCT
The DNA here is from genome assembly GCF_030014295.1 of Loxodonta africana. Classification (NCBI taxonomy): domain Eukaryota; kingdom Metazoa; phylum Chordata; class Mammalia; order Proboscidea; family Elephantidae; genus Loxodonta; species Loxodonta africana. The sequence continues at coordinate 40,405,846 of NC_087355.1, read as the reverse complement.
GTTTTGTAGTCCTCTGTAATGACCCGTTACAAGTTGTCATCCCTTCTTCAAAATCATTGTAGAATTTAATACATGAAACTCTTATTTTGGGCCTAGTATTGTTGTTTTTTCATATGTGTAGAACATCTCTGTCAATTTGCTATTTGATGTGTTTCTCTCTGTCCTGGCATCCGTTTCTTTTGTCTTAGCGTCTGCATAGTGTTCTCTTCAAAATAAGTGTATGGACTGATTTTTTTTTCTTAGTACATATTGTAATTACGTGATAATGTGGAAGACTAGGCAGGAAGGCTACGTTCTGACATAGGTACCCATAGCTATATACATACTGTTGTATATATTCATGTATATATTTAACCAAGAGGTTGGCCGTTGGAATCCACCAGCCACTCCTTGGAAACCCTATGGGGCAGTTCTACTGTGTCCTATGCTCACTATGAGTCGGAACCGACTGGATGGCAGAGTGGGTTTTGTTTTTTGTTTTTAATAGATACCTTAAGGGGCCCTGGTGGCACAGCGGTTAAGCTACTGGTCAACACATCGGTGGTTTGAACTCATCAGCTGCTTGGTGGGGGAAAGATGTGACAGTCTGCTTCTGTAAAGATTACAGCCTTGGAAACCTTATGGGGCAGTTCTACTCTGTCCTATAGGATTGTTTGAGCAGGAATTGACTTGATGGCAAGGGGTTTGGTTTTGGTTTCAGTTTATTTATCAAGGAAATCCCTTAAAATTATTAGGAGTGCCAATAGCTAGGAAATGTGTCCTTCCAGGAAGTTTCCTTGAATTTTTACATTTAATATTTCATTTTTGAGATACTAGGAAAGATCCCTAACTCTGAGGTTCTGTTCCATTTTAGTTCTAATCATACTGGAATTTGTTGATCTTACAGCCCACTCTCAACTGCCATGTTAATGTATTTACAGGTGAGTCAGAACGATCAGGTGATCATCCTGATTAGTTGTTTTTTTTGCTTCACAGTTTCTGTGGATGTTTTATTTCTGTCTTGTTTATTACATCTGTGCACTTTTTCTAAAAAGCACATCTTTGCTCAATTAAAAATTGTCATGTGGTTGATCAGGCATATGGTGTTGATCTTATTGTGTTTAGATTCTTCCACTTGGTCATATTCCGCTGGGAATAAAGGGGTGAGGCTTGCAGAGGGAGAGCATAGGTGTGTTGAGAGGCCTTTTTCTTACATGTGACTTTGCCTTTCCTCAGATTTACCCTTCTCCCCTTTAAATTGTGTTATGTTTTTCATGTGCCAAAATACATTTAGGTGATTGTAGGTTGGGCCCTGGCTTCCAGAGTTTGACTGCCCTGAGTATAATAGCTCCATTTGGCACTTACCAGCTTTTCCACCTTGGGCAAGTTACTCAATAGTTCTGTGCCTCAGTTTCCTTGTTTACAATATGGAGATGTAGGACTCTTAGGGATGCTGTGAGCATTAAGCAAGATATTGCTTCTAAAAGCATTTAGCTCTACCCTGTTACCTAGTAAGTGATCAATAAAATTTGGCTAATAATGTTAGCTCACGCCCAGCCTAGAAAACTCCAGGTAGATTATCGTAATTATACCACTAAAACAAAAACACAAAAATATATTTAAAATATATTGATATTTTCAGTGTGGGTGATCTCACAAATTTCCATTTCCAGAGAGCTAATATGGCAATAGAGGAGTGACGTACATCCTTGAGGTGGATGTAACTGTAAGGTTCTTGAACTCCATGAAATAGGCAAAGTGTCCAATCAGGGCCCTTTCTAGCCATCGAAAAACAAAAACAAGATAAAAATTTTAAATAGGAAATTTACCAAATGGAGTAAACAAAAGTGAGTATACAGGCTATCTTTAATACTATTAAAAATGGAAATTTTAGGATTATTTTAAACACCATAGAGTACATTCTTTACTATGTTATTACTACATTTGAAATATACAAGGCTTACTAAGTTGTCTAAAGATTTTTAGGCTTAGTAGTAAAATTCTTGGAATTATTCTTTAAAAATGTCTTATGTGTGTACACACACACACACACAAGCATGTATATGTATGTATATCAGGTGATGACTATATTATTAAGCCAGTAACTTAAGTGGTGTCATTCTATTTCCATTTGATAACAATACTTCATCAATACATATTTCAAAGGTAGATAAGTTATACAAATTTTCTTTTAGCCTTCCTAAACATTGTAATTCATAAGTTAAAACACTAAAATAAAGAATTCATATAACTAGTGTTTTTCTCAGAGCTTAAGCATGGTGTTTTTGTTTTTCAAACGACCCTGTGGCACAGTGGTTAAAGCTAACCAAAAGGTTGGCATTTCAAAACCACCCGTGGCTCTGCAGGAGAAAGATGTGGCAGTCTGCTTCCGTAGAGTTTCACAGCCTTGCAAATCCTGACGTCGCTGTGAGTCAGAATCACCTCGGTGGCAGTGGGTTTGATTTTTTTTTGTTTTTTTACTCTCTTAAAAGCAATGCATTGGCAATAACAGTAGATGTCGCTATAGCAAAAGAAACCAGACGTTCAGCGTGCCTTTTTTTTTTTTTTTTTCCTAGAAAATATTATAAGAGAAATTATAGACTAATTTGTTGGAGCTCAATGTGTCCATCTCCCTGCTTTGAGGAAAGCAGGCTTCATTTAAATCCACATCTTACTTGGCCTAAAACATCTTTGGAGTAGGAGATTATGGCCTTTCAGGAAAAGTAGTTTTAATTTTTATAAACCTTTAAATTTTCTTTTTTTTAAATTGGGAGTTCTTTATTAAATACAATTAAAATGCCATCTTCTAGACTTTGAGTCATTTGCTCTTAATTAACGTCCAGAAAAGGAAATCATGTGATTATAGGCTTCATCACCAAATATTTTATTAATTACTTAAATTATCTACCTTTGAAATGGAAATAAAAACACCTACCTTACGAAATTGATGGTAAGCATGAAATAAGGTATTGTATTCATTCTTTCATTGTTATTAAATGCATTTATTTGAATACATACTATGCACCAGGCATGTAGATAACAAAACAGACAACGTCTTTGCGCTTACTGTGTTTATAGTCTACCGGATTTGTACAGGTTTACACACATTGTGAAATTTAAGTTACTATTCAAGGGTAAGAAATAAAAACGATTATTATTGAGTTCTGAGGCCTAATAAATTTCTATAAAGCCACTTTAGTCTTCCCTTTAGGAGAAATGATAATAGGAATCATATATTTGCCAACTAACCTGCATTCACTCTTTTGGTAATACTACCTTCCTAATCTAGGGTATGACCCATCTCACTTTCAGTTCACATGGTTCCAATGACTCGAAAGTTGGGCATGAGACTCAGATCTAGTCAATTTAGGGTTTTATAACTTGGGGTCTAAGTTATACAGGTATACTGTTACACATACCAGACCCTCTATGATCTGTCTCTGGTTTTCTATTGGACCTAATCTCTTGTCATTGCCTGCTACCCGCTACACCTGTACACATCATGATGTTTCTCATTGGTATGTTTCTGCTTATACTGTCCTCTCTTCCTAGAATGCCCTTCCTTTGCCTCTTCTCTCTGTTGGTGCTTTCTGTCCGTTAAGACCTAGCTAGTCAGCATCTCCCGCAAGCTTTCCTGCCCCCTACGCTGTCCTCCCCAAGCTGGGTAAAGTGTCCCTTCTGAGAGTACCCTCAATTTCTGGGCAGTCTATGTCTGCTATTGTTTATTGTTTCCTTTCATCTTTGCCTCTCATCTCCATTAGATAGTGCAATCCTGGATGTCTGAATTCCACTCACCTATGTTGCTGAGTCAGAATTGGCTTGATGGCAATGAGTTTGGTTTTTGTTTTTGTGGTATGTTAAGTGCTCAAAGTTTGGTGGTTCAAACCCATCCAGCGGTTCTGTGAGAGAAAGACCTGGCAATCTGCTTCTGTAAAGATTACAACCAAAGAACCCCATGGGGCAGTTCTACTCTGTCACATGAGGTCGCTATGAGTTAGAATCATCTTGATGGCACCCAACAACAACAAAAACATACCAATGTTGGGGGCCCTGTAGTCACTTGATATACATTTGTTGACTCAAAGTGCTTAAGACCACTGTGGCGGAAGCTTGCCTCTCTGCAACATGGCTTTGTTGAATTGCATAGTCTTTAAGAAGAGTAATTCAAATGACCGTGTGCTGAATCATTCCATCACTCCAACCTTTTGCTTCTTAGAGAGATAGTAGTATTCATTAGTTTCCTTAGGTCTGCCTGAGGTACTGATATCAAGACTTCATTCAATGAATACTTATTGAGCTATGAAGCCTCCCTGAGTCATTTAAGCTTGCCCTATTCTTTCCCTCCTCTGATCTCCTCCAGCATTTACAGCCTGGGCTATTAATTGGACAATTAGTCATGTACTATCTTGTGACATTTCTTTTTGATGATGTATTTTTTTATGTAGCATTTGGCCTATTATTTAATATTACACATGTTTTTTAAGAACGGGATTATTCTTTAGCATGTTGGTCATTCATTAAATGTATTTGTTGAGAATTGATTGCAAATCCATATAATTTTACTTTTGTATATTAGGTAAGGTTTTGTGTAAGGTGTCCTGGTGGTGCATTGTTTCAGCTTTACCCAAAGGTTGGTGCTTCAAACCTACCCAGTGGCTCTTTGGGCGAAAGACCTGGAGATCTGCTTCTATAAAGATTACAGCCAAGGCAACCCTGTGGGGCAGTTCTACTCTGTCACATGGAGTTGCCATGAGTAGGAATCAACTAGATGGCACACAACAACAACGATTTTGTGTCTGCTAGCAACAGGAACTGTCTGATTCAAGGATAACAATGTATTTGAAGGCTGTCATGCTATCATGGAACTCACTGGGTTGGAGGGAGGGCTGGAGAGTCAGGTTTTGAACAGAAAGGAAGCAACTCCAGAAGTTCTTAATGGCAGGGAGCTGTAGGACAACATTGCACAGGAAGCATTTATAGCAAGAATAAACTCTCATTCTTTCTTCCATCTGCTCTCACCCTGCTCAAGACTCATCGCTCTGTGAGAACAGGTCAAAATTCAGTCATGAACTTGCTCCTTACCTGCACTGGAATCAATCATAAGTAGGAGAAACTGAAGGAAAAAAAGTCTCCAAAGTTTCTTATACTTTCATAGTAATCATCAGGATTTATCAAGACAATTGGGGAATCCTCAGAAAGGAGAATGGATTATAGTTGGTCAAAAACATGATAAATGAGTATTAGCACTTATAATTAGTTGTTCATGTAGATTTGCTATCAAATTCCAGTATTGACAGTGATTAACTTTGTGACCTTAAGCAAGTTTCTTTCTCTCTTTAAGTATCAATTGTCTCATCTATAAAATAGAGATATTAGTAGATGGTTTTATGTGGTTATTTCAAGGATTAAATTAAATAAAGCTTCTTTTGAAAAAGTGCCTATTGTGCTGTCTGTCACATAGTTGCTGTTCAATAAATGATGGTTATTACTGATTGGTCCATGTACACACAGTATTGTTGCTGTTATGTGCCATCAAGTAATTTTGCACTCACAGTGATCCCATGTGACAGAGTAGAACTGCCCCGTAGGATTTTCTTGGCTGTAATCTTTACAGAGGCATATTGAACGTCTTTCTGCTAAGGAGCCTCTGGGTGGGTTTGGACCACCAACTTTGTGGTTACCAGCTGAGTGCTTAACCAATATTAAGATATAGCACACAATATTAAGATGTTTTATATAGATGAGGCAAGGAAGTAGCAATGATTATCCTTGCCCTTAAGCAGTTTACAGTTTAACTAGAGAGGAAAGCACACCTGCAATTTAATTTAATCTTAAACTTCCCGGAGAGTTAAGGAGAAGCATTTTTATCATTTCTACTTTCCAGGAGCCCTGGTGGTGCAGAGGTTAAGCACTTGGCAGCTAATTAAAAGGTAGGTGGTTCAAACTCATTGGCTGTACCATGGGAGAAAGATGTGGCAGTCTGTTTCTGTAAAGATTACAGCCTTGGGAACCCCATGCGGCGATTCTACTCTGTCTATAGGGTTGCTATGAGTTGGAATCAACTTGACAGCAGTGGGTTTGGTATTTTGGGGTGTTTTTCACATGAGCAATCAGAGACTCAGAGAAGTTAAGCAGAGCTGAGGTCGGGGTCAAGTTTTTTCCGGATCCAATACTCTTTACATTTGGGGAGTTAAGTATAGCTCAGTGAAGGACAGAATTACTCAATTCCATTCAAATTCCAACCAGAAAAAATTATTGAATACCTAGAATAACAATCTGATACACTAAGTCCTATGGGGAAATATAATACGTACATAGTCCCTGCTGTCTAGAAGATTATAGTCTCAAAATAAAGATGGAAATAAACAGAACTTACTGAAACACATAATAAATCATCACATATTACCTGTTTTTTTCTTATTATTTCTGATTATCTGTGGTTTTCATTTAGTTCTTTTTTAAAATTTTATATTTTACCAACAGAAATTCATGTTTATTCTTAATAGAAGCATACTTCCTCAAATTGCTATTCAAGATGGGACTATAAGACTTTCTCCTTTGAATCATTTTGAGACAATATTTTGAAGTTACCTTTGTCTTTTAATAAACACTTATCAAGCGTGTCAGGCTCTGAGGTGCTGAGGATTCAGTGGTGAACAAAACGATAAGTAACCTGAGACATTTTGTTGGAAGCTTACATTTCATTGGTAGAAGACAGGCAAGAAACAGAAAACAAATATACATACAAGGTAATTTCAGATGTTGATAATGATGAGTACTAAAAACAAAGTACCTGGAATTATGTGATGTTGAGTTGGGTTGGCTACTTTAGATGGAGGTGGTATTAAAATTGAGACATGAAGAAGTCAGTCATGTTAAGATATGTAAGAAGAGTATTTTAGGCAGGAGGAATGGCAAGTGGAAAGACTATGAAGTGGGGATGAGCTTTGAAGAGACCTGTCTGGCAGGAACATAGAGACCAAGGGTAAGAGTGGTACAGATGCGGAGATGTAAGCAGAAACCAAAAGATGCAGAACCTTGAACACCGTGGTCATTGTTGTTAGTTGCCATTGAGTTGGTTCTGACCCATGGTGACCTTTTGTAAAACAGAATGAAAGTTGCATGGTCCTACACCAACTTAATGGTCATTGATAAGTTTGAGTCCATTGTTTTGTGTCAATCCATCTCACTGAGGGTTTCCCTTATTTACAATGACTCTCTATTTTACCAAATATGATGTCTTTCTCTTGAAATTGGTCTTTCCTGATGATGTGTCCATAGTAAGAAAGATGAAGTCTGGCCATCCTTGGTTCTAGGGAGAATTCTGGTTGTATTTCTTCTAAAACTGATTTGTTCATTCTTCTGGCAGTCCATAGTATATTCAGCATTCTTTGCCAACACCAGAGTTCAAATGCATCAATTCTTCTTCTGTCTTATTTTTTCATTGTCCAGATTTTCCATGAAGTATGTAATTTGTTATTCCGAGTTTAGTGAAAGCTTCTAAATATTTAAACAGAGGAATGATATTATTTGATTTATTGTGTAAAAATAAATTTTTGTGAAGAAATATCATGGTCCATGGAGTACAAGGGAGAGAGAGAAATTTTATTTTGAAAAAGAGAAGACATCGAGAAGGAGGAGTACTCTGACTAGTGAAGATGGGAAAATTAGGTATTCGAGGAAAAGGGGACACCATCATCAAAGGAAGAGAGTTATGGAAGCAGAAAGCATGTTTGGGCAACAATGAGTTTTCCAGTGTGGCTGGAACATCCATCGTGGTATGGATGATGTAATGAGATTAGGCCAGAGAAGAAGGTGGATAAGAGACTGTGTCTTGACCATGTTCTGTAGGCAGCTGGAAACGCTTCTGTAGTTTAGAAAGATAACACTGGTGACTGTGGGAAAGATAGAGGCAAGGAGACCATTGATGAAGTTCCTGCAATAATCCAGTTGCAAGACGGTGAAGGCCAAGCAGTAAGAATGGATAGGAGATGAGAACTATTGACATGAAGAGTTGACAGCCCTTGGTGATGAACTGAAAAAAAATAGTAAGTGGGAGAGAGAGTCTGAAGACATTTTCAAAGCAAGTTGGGGCTGCCTTTTCTGTGAGAGGAAGGTTGGGGAATAGGATGGAGATTTCAGTTTTGAATACATTGAGTTTGAGGTTTTGGCAGGATTTCCACATGATGATGCTGTAGAGACATCTGGAAAAGCAGTACTGGAACTCAGGAAGTTTGGTCTTTAAAAGAACACCTATTCCAACTAATTTCTTATAATCTGTGAAAAATTTTGTGAATTTTTAGATATTTGCTATTTTCAAGAAGACAGAAGTTTCACAAGTGTTTGTCAGAACCAACTGGCATTTTTTACCAAAGGAAAAGGTTTTCTTTTTCAAAAAAACAGAACGTTCAGTAAAAAGAAAGCTGGTTGATGGTTTCTACTTTCTTTTCTTACTTTGGAAAAAGCTGAGTTATCAGACTTGTTCAGGCCCAAGAAATAACATTCAAGAATGTTATAACACAGCCTTAGAGTTTTAAAGAAAAAGATCTTGTTAAAATAATCTACAATTGACAATGACTGTCTCCGTGTCCCTGCAGGAGGTAATAGGGGAGCCTAGAAAGAAGCCAATTTAAAAAAAAATATATGTTTGGCTATTTTGATAGTTCTAGCAAATATAAGACACAAACGACTAGGTCTGGGGGCAATATAAATGGCTAACTGAGAAACAAAGATGTCAATAAGAGAGAAAAGGGACTCTTTTCAAGCACTTGAAAAGTTCAAATTTGAAATAAACAGCTCTCTGCAGTGGTAAGTTAAAAAGCTAAAATGCAAAATAGAAAGTTTATGTCCAGTAGCAATAACATCAGCAGAAGCTTTAGTCTCTCTGTTTCTTCTCAATGATCTAATTATATTGGTCTCAATAGTTACATTTTCTCCTTATGAACCGGGCAGTGCCTTCTTTGCTGAAACTAATTTGAAGACATGGAGCCAGAGGCATGCAGCCACCTAATTCACCAACAAAAGTCATTTTTAATTGCCATCTCCAGTGGACTGCATCATCGTTTATCCAACATGACTCAGTCTTGATGTTGGCATTGACTTACGGAAGAGTTAGTATCACAGGTTGACTGGCAGCAGGCCAATCCACAGAAAGTGAGGGTAGAGAAATGAGGCTGCCATTGTTGAATCCATAGCTGACTCTAATGACACAGCCAGAAAAGAAGAGCCCATTCGCTGGGAGATCAGTTAATTTTGCAGTGTGTTTATGGTTGCTATTATTAAAATTACTAATGCCTTCCTATCTCTTTTTTTTTATCTTATATTTATTCATCCAGATTGTTTTGGAATAAGAACTCAGAGAAATAGAGACTTGCATACTATTTCCAAAAAACTGTACTGTAGTGGAGTTAGTCCAGGCTATGGGGATCTTATTAGCTGGTGACTTGGGCAAGGTGCTTTGCCGTTTCCTCATCTATTCTTGTATAGCTTCTGTATTTCATGCTCGCTCTGTGTCAGGTACTTATTTACTCTTAGTAGCAAGTTTAGGAGAAAATATACCATTGCCCCTTCTTTTCCAGGCACAGGAACTGTAAGTTTTCCAAGGACACACTGCTAGTAAGTAATGAATTGGAAATTTTAACCATGTCTGTCTCTCTTTAAAGCCAGTGCTATTTAACTGCTCTCCTAAACTACCTCTTATCTGTAAAATATGGATGCTAATAACACCTGCTTTACAGGGCTGCTGTACAGATCAAATAATAGAACTTTGAAATGTCTAGTACCTTAGTATGCATTAGGCAATCAATAACTGGTTGATAGTATTATTAAAAATAATGAAGAAAAATCCTCACTAAAGCATCCATAATAGTGAAGTCCTTGCTGGAACATAATCTTTCATTTCTTTAGTGTGAATTACTATGATATTATCAGAACTCAGAGTAGATGGTAAAGAAAACAATCCAAAGGAATGAATCTCTAGCAGTGAAATGTCAGATACTGGATGGGAGATTTTGAATCATTCTTTTAACTTGTAGATCATTCCACGTTGACTCCAGCATACCTTCTCTTTAAGAACTGCCCTAATGGAAAGGAAACTATCAGATCCAGAAGTAAATAGAGTCTGTGCAGATCTCAGGAAGACTGAAGCTTCACAATAAGTTTGGGAAACACTAATGGGGATAACAAAATATAGCACTTAATAATTACAGTAAGTGTTGTGTAAATAAATGCAAGCACCATGAAGAAAAAGAAAATAAAACAGAATAAACAAGAGGCCTTAGCTTAGATTCCAGATTCTTACTGGAATAACATCTAGAGGGCAAGTATTGTTCTAGACAAGTCTTGGTTAGAACATACAAAGCAGAGTAAAAAGAAATATGAATCAGCCATGTATATCGTTTGTGTTTAGACATTTACGAGGCCACCAAAACAGAAGTGAAAAATATGTTATTTCCAATGAGAAGGGGCATCAAGGAGTTAGTTTAATGAAGACCGACCATGTTAGATTGTGAACTCTTTGAGACGAGGGACAGTATCTTATTCATCTTTTTTTTTTTTTTTTAACTGTGCTTTAAGTGAAAGTTTACGATTCAAGTCAGTTTCTAGTATAAAAATTTATACACACATTGATATGTGACCCTGGTTGCTCTCCCTATAATGTGACAGCACACTCCTCCTCTCCACCCTGTATTTCCCATGTCCATTCAACCAGCTCCTGTCCTCCTCTGCCTTCTCATCTCATGTCTGGACAGGAGCTGCCCACTTAGTCTCATGTGTCTACTTGAGCTAAGAAGCACATTCCTTACCAGTATCATTTTATGTCTTATAGTCCAGTCTAATCTTTGTCTGAAGAGTTGGCTTCGGGAATGGTTTTAGCTTTGGGCTAACAGAGAGTCGAGGGGCCAAGTTCCCTGGGGTCCCTCCAGTATCAGTCAGACCATTAAGTCTAGTATTTTTACTAGAATTTGAGGCCTGCACCCCAATTTTCTCCTGTTCCATCAGGAGCTCTCTGTTGTGTTCCCTGTCAGGACAGTCATTGGTGTAGCCGGGCACCATTTGGGTCTTCCAGTTTCAGGCTGATGGAGTCTCTTGTTAATGTGGGCCTTTCTGTCACTCGGGCTCGTATTTTCCTTGTGTATTTGGTGTTCTTCGTTTTCATTTGCTCCACGTGGGTTGGGACCAGTTGATGCATCTTAGATGGCTGCTTGCTAGCTTTGAAGACCTCAGACGCCACTCACCAAAGTGGGATGCTGAAAGTTTTCTTAATAAACTTCGTTATGCCAGTTGACTTAGATGCCCCCTGAAACCATGGTTCCCAGACCCCCGCCCCTGCTACTCTGTCCCTCGAAGCGTTTGGTTGTATTCAGGAAACTTCTTAGCTTTTGGTTTAGTCCAGTTGTGCTGATTTCCCCTGTAGTGTGTGTTGTCTTTCCCTTCACCTATCTCGTCTACTGTCTAGTTAGTGAGTACCCCCCCCTCCATCCCCGTCATCAAAGAATTTTTTTCTTCTGTGTTTAAACCTTTTCTTGAGTTCTTATAATAGTGGTCGCATACAATATTTGTCCTTTTTTGACTAATTTCACTCAGCATAATGCCTTCGAGATTCATCTATGTTATGAGATGTTTTGTGGATTCATCTTTGTTCTTTGTTATTGCATAGTATTCCATTATATGAATATACCATAATTTGTTTATCCATCCATCTGTTGATGGGCATCTAAGTTGTTTCCATTTTTTACTATTGTAAACAGTGCTGCAATGAACACGGGTATGCATATATGTATTCATGTGATGGCTCTTATTTCTCTAGGGTATATTACAAGCAGTGGGATTGCTGGGTCTTATAGTAGTTTTATTTCTAGCTTTTTAAGGAAGTGCCAAATCGATTTCCGAGGTGTTTATACCATTTTACGTTCCCACCAGCAGTGCATAAGTGTTCCAGTCTCTCCACAACCTCTCCTACATTTATTCTTTTGTGTTTTTTGAATTAATGCTAGCCTTGTTGGTATGAGATAGTATCTCATTATAGTTTTGATTTGCATTTCTCTAATGGCTAATGATCATGAGCATTTTCTCATGTATCTGCTAGCTGCCTGGATGTCTTCTTTGGTGAAGTGCTTGTTCATATCCTTTGCCCATTTTTTAATTGGGTTACTTGTCTTTTTCTTGTTGAGGTTTTGCAGTATCTTGAAGATTTTAGAGATTAGATGCTATTCGGATTTGTTGTAGCCAAATTTTTTTTCCCAGTCTGTAGGTTGTCTTTTGACTCTTTTGGTGAAGTCTTTGGATGAACCTAAGTGTCTGATTTTCAGGAGTTCCCAGTTATCTAGTTTCTCTTCTGGTGTTTGTGCATTGTTAGTAATGTTTTGTATTTTGTTTATGCCATGTATTAGTGTTCCTAGTGTTGTCCCTATTTATTCTTCCATGATCCCTATCGTTTTGATCCATTTTGAGTTCATTTTTGTGCATGGTGTGAGATATGGGTTTTGTTTCATTTTTTTGCAGATGAATATCCAGTTATGCCAGCATCATTTGTTAAAGAGACTGTCTTTTCTCCATGTAACAGACTTTGGGCCTTTGTCAAATATTAGCTGCTCATATAGCTGGATGAATTTACATCTGGATTCTCAATTCTGTTCCATTGGTCTATGTATCTGTCGTGGTACCAGTACCAGCATGTTTTGACTACCATGGCAGTATAATAGGTTCTAAAATCAGGTAGTGTGAGGCCTCCCACTTTGTTCTTCTTCTCCAGTAATGCTTTACTTTTCCAGGGTCTCTTCCCTTTCCATATGAAGCTGGTGATTTGTTTCTTCATTTCAGTAAAAAATGCCATTGGGATTTGGATCGGGATTGCATTGTATCTATAGATGGCTTTGGGTAGAATAGACATTTTCACAATGTTGAGTCTTCCTGTCCATGAGCAAGGTCTTTTTCCACTTATGTAGGTCTTTTTTGGTTTCTTGCAGTACTGTCTTGTAGTTTTCTTTGTATAGGTCTTTTACATCTCCGGTTAGATTTATTGCTAAGTATTTCATTATCTTGGGGGCTATTGTAAATGATATTGATTTGACGAGTTCGTCTTCAACGTTCTTTTTTTGGTGTAGAGAAATCCAACTGATTTTTTTGTGTTTATCTTATATCCTGATACTTTGCTGAACCCTTCTATTAGTTCCAGTAGTTTTCTTGTGGATTCTTTAGGGTTTTCTGTGCATAAGATCATACTTTTACTTCTTCCTTACCAATTTGGATGCCTTTATTTCTTTTTCTTGCTTTATTGCTTTGGTTAGGACCTCCAGCACAATGTTGAATAAGAGTGGTGATAAAGGGCATCCTTGTCTGGTTCCCATTCTCAAGGGGAATGCTTTCAGACTCTCTCCATTTAGGATGATGTTGGCTGTTGGCTTTGTATAAATGCCCTTTATTATGCTGAGGAAATTTCCCTTCTATTCCTATTTTGCTGAGAGTTTTTGTCATGAATTGGACTTTGTCAAATGCCTTTTCTGCATCAGTCGATAAGACCATGTGGTTCTTGTCTTATTTATGTGATGGATTACACTGATTGTTTTTCTAATGTTGAACTATCCCTGCATGCCTGGTATGTATCCCTTTTGGTCATGGTGAGTTTTTTTTTGATATGTTGTTGAATTCTACTGGCTAGAATTTTGTTGAGGATATTTGCATCTAAGTTCATGAGAGATACTGCTCTGTAATTTTCTTTTTTTGTGATGTCTTTACCTGGTTTTGGTGTCAGGGTTATTCATCTTTTTATATGTAGAACCTAGCTCAACCCCTGTCACAGTGAGGACTCAGAAACTTTTGTTGAAGGTATGAGGGAATAATGATGGACTTGTCTATCAGGAGAAGAGAATGAATAAGGTCAGCTAATCAAAACAAACACTCATCTGAGTCTTGTTTTGATGGGCTGTACCCTTGGAAATTGCTAATGGGAGTCTTGACCCAACTAGCTGCCACAGGACAATACGTCAGGCTGCAGATCATCCAGCAGGCTTCTGAGCTGCAGTCCCTAGAGAGATTCCCTAGTACAGAAAGCAAGAAACATCAACTAGGACAGATGCCCTTTTTGTTTTGTATCTGGTGAACAGTGAGGGATCTGCAGGCAGATGGGTATCTTGGATGGAAGCAATCACAAGGTCACTGAATTCGAAATCCTAAGGGAAGGGAGGAGAGATAAGATAAACATAAGGGAAGCAGGTGTATTTTTCCAGGTTCACACCACAAATAGGAAGGATTTGATTGTAATAAAGTTCAAGAAACAAAGAAGTTTAGGAGAGCTGGTTGTTTTATGGAAATATCATCTCTTAGGGCTATGACAAGAGATTCTAGAGTTTTACAATGTCAGGAAGGATAACAAGACCAAAATGGTTTATATAAGTCTCACAACAAGCCTATCAGTTAGGAATTTTTATTATCCTCATTTACAAGTGTTAGGACTGAGGTTTAGAGAGTTTGTGAGACTAGGCTGGGGTCACATGATTAGAAGTGGCTGAACCCTACTTATGCTACAAATTACTTAGTAGTACCTAGCTCAAATGTTGTTATGAGGTTTAAAATGTAAAAAATGATGGAGAAAAAGACAAAAAAGTACCAGCTTCTAGTTCTTCACAGTAAACAATAGCCCAGTGTTTAGGCATCTTAACTTCATGTACTTACTGGTGTCTGATCTATAAACCTTGGATAGGGCGGATGTTGTTTTCCTTTAACATCCCTTACATAGTGAATAAAAGAGCCCATGAGTCATTTTTAAACTAATAATTTTGTTGTGATATATTTTGATATAGATTAAGGAAGTCCTTTACTGATTACCTAATAAGAAAAGCCACGATCTTCTCAGTCGCCTCATAAAAAAAAAAAAAAAAAATTTTTTTCATGTATGCAAAAGCTGGACAATGAAAAAGGAAGATAGAAGAATTGATGCATTTGAATTGTGGTGTTGGCAAAGAATAGTGAATATACCATGGACTACCAAAAAGAATGAACAAATTAGTCTTAGAAGAAATACAACCAGAATGCTCATTTGAAGCAAGGATGGCGAGACTTTGGCTTCCTTTCTTTGGACACGTCATCAGGAAAGACCAATTGCCAGAAGAGGACTTCATGTTTGGTATAAAGTAGAGGGTCAGCAAAAATAAGGGAATCTCTCAGTGTGGACTGACACAGTAGCCACCACAACAGACTCAGGCATAACAGTGATCATGAAGATGTCACAGGACTGGTCAATGTCACATTCTTTTAGAGGGAAGGTCTCCATGAGTCAGAGCTGAAGCAGTGATAGCTAACAACGAAAATATGCATATGAAAGGTGCTCAGATTCATAGATTAATAATAGACTAACCCTCACTGAGTGGCCATTAATTTTGCAATAAAGATATAAAATAAATAAGATTATATATTTATTATATATATTTTCTCTCAGGAGTGGGGAAAAGAAATGAATTTTTCTGAGTACATAACACTTAGTGAATGAGACAATACAAATGAGATGACAAGTGAAAGGAAAGGGGCCTAACTTTTTGAGGACTGACTATATGCTTGATGCTGGAAAAAGCACTATATTTATAAGATTGAATTTAGTATATTTTAACCCTGTGAAGCAGATGTTATTAGCCTTTGTTCAGAAATAAGGAAATTGAGGCTGGGAAAAGTTAAATGATCTCTCATAGCTAATAAAGGGTGAGATCAGGATTTGACCTCAACTGTAAAGCTACTGTTTCATTACATCATATAGATTATTTGGTAAACTCTGCACAGCTACAAAATGTAAGGTGTCAGCTAGGGTTCAAGGAAAGAGGCAGAGACTACTCTAGGTGTTTTAAGCAGTTTGGGATTTGATTCAAAGATTTTGGGACTTACAAATTCATTGGACATAAGTCAGAGACTACATCAGTCTGAGATCAGAAGAACAAGATGGTACTCAGCTTTAACCAATGACTGCCCTGCAGAGAACACAACAGGGAATCCCTGATGGAGCAGGAGAGCAGTGGGATGCAGACCTCAATTCTTGTAAAAAGACCAGACTTAATGGTCTGACTGAGACTGGAGGAACCATGGAGGTCCTGGTCCCTAGATTTTCTGTTAGCCCAAGACTGAACCGTTTCCAAAGCCAAATCTTCAGACAGGGATTGGACTGGACTATAAGAAAGAAAATGATACTGGCAAGGAGTGAGCTTCTTGGCTCAAGTAGACACATGAGACTATGTGGGCAGCTCCTGCCCAGAGCGGGTATGAGAGCACAGAGGAGGACAGAAGCTGGCTGAATAGACATGGGAATACAGGGTGGATAGAAGGAGTGTGCTCCCTCATTAGGGGGAGAGCAACTAGGAGTGTATAGCAAGGTGTATATAAATTTTTGTGTAAGAGACTGACTTGATTTGTAAACTTTCACTTAAAGCACAATAAAAAAATTCATTGGAAAGGCTGAAGGAGAAGATTCTAGAATAAGCTTCATGGATGATTCCAAGAACTATGCAGAAATGGTCTATAGAAGAATTAACACCTTTGAGCCAACATTAGAGCTATGCAAAAAGCAAAATTGCTTCCACTGCTTCCTTAACTGTCTGAAGAATCCGGAGGATGGACAACCAAAATTGTGACCCTAGGAAGTTAGATCAGGAAACCACTGCTGCTGCCATTTCTTCTGGACCCCCAAGAAGCTGGAGAATGGGTAATGTAAAACTTTTACAGGGAAACCTCATGTTCCCATGACCATATTAGCCAGTAGCAACAGCCAAAAGGCACAGGAAGACGGTCTCTGTCTCAACCTGAGTAGATTGACATGGTGAACTAAATTTACTCATAGAACCCTAGTTGCAAGGGGGACTGGGAAATATTATTTTTGGCTTTCCAGCTCTCAGCAAGAAGGAATATAGAATGGAGGTTGGGTAAGCCATTCCAGGGTGCCCAAGGATGTTATTATTATTTTAAAATGTAATAATTATTACCTTCGTATCCTCTAACTTAGTGGATCATAAAAAGGAGTGCTAACTTACTTTGAAATGGTTACCTGACCTTCTAATCTCTTTGCTACTCTTGATGTTCCTTGGTCACTGCTGACTCAGTGGGACCTCTGCTTTAGACATAGCTCCTGCTTTTCATCAATGTGCAAAGCAATTTGTGTCTAAAAGCAGTTTTATGGTCCGCTGACTGTACTGAAATACAGCACTTTGCCAACCATGAACTTTGACATGTTTATAACAGGGATTTAATCTGAAAAAAACGCAAGAGGGAGCCTTCGAAATATAATTTATAATCAGATGAGCTCTTACGTAGGTGTCAAATAGCATGTGAAATTAATATTTGAGCCTTGGATTTTGAGGTTAATTTTGTCTTCCTTGAAGAGACATAGTGACATTAGCAGGTGAACTGAAGGTTGAAATTCCAGTTGCTTTGAAGGGTCAACAACCCTTATGAATTTGCATTAGTACTAAAAACAGCAGGGGAACAGTATGATTAACATATGTGAAATTCCATTTTTTAATACAAACCAAAATCTTGAATGAACTGTACAAAAGACCTTTGGATAAACACCATGTTATATCATAGGCAACAGTGTCAATAGTCTTAGCTATTATGTTTGAAGATTTTTATTGCTGCAAGTTTGTGGCATTTCCCCAAATTTCCAGCATATAGTTTATTGTGTTGACCTGTTTTTCCTTAATTTTTTTTGATCATATACTTTTTAATGCCACAAGTGTTTATTTCTTCCCCAAGGTATTTAGTTCCTAAAATCGAAGAGCAACTTCACATGCCTACACCTAGCCTGAAGTGTTCATATACTGTAATTAGTGTACATATATTTTCCTACCTTTCAAAGCGCTTTTGTGGAGACCATAACCCAAGGCAAAAGGGAAAATACTACTATTCAAATGACTATTCTGTTCTAAAAGTACTTAAGAAAATCCAACTTTCAGAAGGGTACTAGAAGAGGACTAAAGAGTAACTTGGAAATTCCATGGTAGTAAAAGATGATTCAATATTTTGCACTCAGCAATTTGAAGTGTGCTTCAGTTTTTATTTTAATTTTTCTTGCGAATCTTTCATCAATAAGATTGTCAAAATAACTTTCTGTAGGCACTTCACTGTTAATCAGTGAAAAGAGGCAAAATACTTAAGGAAAAAATTAATCATATTACACAATTACATTGCAGATGAGAGCCTATGACACAGAGGGGACTTTCTGCATCACCGAGTGATCCTCAATACTAGCAGCAGCGCAGTTGTAGTGTGTTTGTGTGAGTGTGTGCTAGGGTAGTATGGGCCCAAGTAGACATATGTATTTGTGCTCTCTTTTTCTGGGGGATTTGTAAATCTTGGTCAATTCAGCTGTGTGTGTGTGAAGTGGGGGTGGTTGTTTCTGAGTCTGTCTTGGTCTATCGTGTGTCACATGTGAATGAGCATAAGTGAAAGAAGTATAAGTGAATATGATTTTGTGTTTATGTGTCTACTTCAAAGACCGTGTAAGTGAGTTTGTTTATTCTGGATGAGGCTATACTCTTCTTTATTTGTGTAGTATTATTGCTTCCAAAACAGATTGTATTACCAATATTGATTACCAATGTCCTGCTTAGCTTCCTCCCACTCACCTTCACCCAAATGAAACTTAAATAATATCTCTCATGTCTTTGCTGCTTCATAAACCCCAGACTGAGGGTCATAGTGCTCAATCAGGAATTAGAATGCAATACTGATGACAACCTTAGCACAAAGGACAAAGCTCGAGATGCACTTCAGCTGGAGAAAAGGCTCCCAAGCAGGTACAAAAGTGACTTGAGGGAGCAGAGAAAGAAGACTGGCCTGGCTTTTTTTGTGTTTAGGGACTGGGGCTGGTGTGAAGGTCATGTAAATGTATAGGCTGGACCTTGCATGTTTTGAACTTACTGCTGGCACCAAAGGAGGGAGCGACCAGGCTTTCTTATTGGTTTCCCAAACGTGGGGCTGAACAGGAAAGGGGACTGGTGGGACTTGAAAGCTGTCAGCAGTCAAACATCAGAAATGGAGCCAGACATTTTATTACCGTACTATTCTGGAGCCATGTGGGGAAGAGTGTCCTGGGGGATATTTAGAGGGGGTGGTGGTAATGCTGGTTTAACAGCAGACAATCTCATGCACTAGGCATTGTCCCAAACTCCTTTTATGTAATGTCACCCAGGCCAACAGCGTGTCACATTTCACATCTGTGTTATTCTCTATTAATGAGATAGTCATTTTTTTTAACTTTTATTGAGCTTCAAGTGAACGTTTACAAATCAAGTCAGACTGTCACATATAAGTTTATATACACCGTACTCCATACCCCTACTTGCTCTCCCCCTAATGAGTCAGCCCTTCCAGTCTCTCCTTTCATGACAATTTTGCCAGCATCCAACTCCCTCTATCCTCCCATCCCCCCTCCAGACCGGAGATGCCAACACAGTCTCAAGTGTCCACCTGATAGGAATAGCTCACTCTTCATCAGCATCTCTCTCCTACCCACTGTCCAGTCCCTTCGATATCTGATGAGTTGTCTTTGGGAATGGTTCCTGTCCTGGGCCAACGGAAGGTTTGGGGTCCATGACCGCCGGGGGATTCCTCTAGTCTCAGTCAGACCATTAAGTATGGTCTTTTTATGAGAATTTGGGGTCTGCATCCCACTGATCTCCTGCTCCCTCAGGGGTTCTCTGTTGTGCTCCCTGTCAGGGCAGTCATCGGTTGTGGCCGGGCACCAACTAGTTCTTCTGGTCTCAGGATGTTGTGGGTCTCTGGTTCATGTGGCCCTTTCTGTCTCTTGGGCTCAAAGTTATCGTGTGACCTTGGTGTTCTTCATTCTCCTTTGATCCAGGTGGGTTGAGACCAATTGATGCATCTTAGATGGCCGCTTGTTAGCATTTAAGACCCCAGACACCACATTTCAAAGTGGGATGCAGAATGTTTTCATAATAGAATTATTTTGCCAATTGACTTAGAGGTCCCCTTAAACCATGGTCCCCAAACCCCCGCCCTTGCTCCGCTGACCTTTGAAGCATTCAGTTTATCCAGGAAACTTCTTTGCTTTTTGTCCAGTCCAGTTGAGCTGCCCCTCCATGTAGTGAGTATTGTCCTTCCCTTCACCTAAAGTAGTTCTTATGAGATAGTCATTTTTTTAAAAAAAATAATTTTTATTGTGCTTTAAGTGAAAGTTTACAAATCAAGTCAGTCTCTCACACAAAAACCCATATACACCTTGCTACACTCTCCCAACTACTCTCCCCTTAATGAGACAGCCTGCTCTCTCCCTCCACTCTCTCTTTTCGTGTCCTTTTTGCCAGCTTCTAACCCCCTCCACCCTCTCATCCCCCCTCCAGGCAGGAGATGACAACATAGTCTCAAGTGTCCACCTGATCCAAGAAACCCACTCCTCACCAGCATCCCTCTCCAACCCATTGTCCAGTCCACTCCATGCCCGAAGAGGGCTTCAGGAATGGTTCCTGCCCCGGGGCAACAGAAGGTCTGGGGGCCATGACCACTGGGGTCCCTCCAGTCTCAGCCAGACCATTAAGCCTGGTCTTATGAGAATATGGGGTCTGCATCCCACTGCTCTCCTGCTCCCTCAGCGGTTCTCTGTTGTGTTCCCTGTCAGGGCAGTCATCGGTTGTAGCCGGGCATCATCTAGTTCTTCTGGTAACAGGATGATGTAGTCGCTGGTTCATGTGGCCCTTTCTGTCTCTTGGGCTCGTAATCGCCTTGTGTCCTTGGCGTTCTTCATTCTCCTTTGATCCAGGTGGGTTGAGACCAATTGATGCATCTTAGATGTCTGCTTGCTAATGTTTAAGACCCCAGATGCCACTCTTCAAAGTGGGATGCAGAATGTTTTCTTAATAGATTTTGTTATGCCAATTGACTTAGATGTCCCCTGAAACCATGGTCCCCAGACCCCTGCCCCTGCTACACTGGCCTTTGAAGCATTCAGTTTATTCAGGAAACTTCTTTGCTTTTGGTTTAGTCCAGTTGTGCTGACCTCCCCTGTATTGTGTGCTGTCCTTCCCTTCACCTAAAGTAGTTCTTATCTACTGTCTAATTAGTGAATACCCCTCTCCCACCCTCCCTCCCTCCCCCCTCTCGTAACCACAAAAGAATGTTTACTTCTCAGTTTAAACTATTTCTCAAGTTCTTATAATAGTGGTCTTATACAATATTTGTCCTTTTGCAACAGATTAATTTCACTCAACATAATGCCTTCCAGGTTCCTCCATGTTATGAAATGTTTCACAGATTACTCACTGTTCTTTATCAATGTGTACTATTCCATTGTGTGAATATACTGTAATTTATTTATCCATTCATCTGTTGAAGGGCACCTTGGTTGCTTCCATGTTTTTGCTATTGTAAACAGTGCTGCAGTAAACATGGGTGTGCATATATCTGTTCGTGTAAGGGCTCTTATTCCTCTAGGATATAATCCAAGGAGTGGGATTGCTGGATCGTATGGTAGTTCTATTTCTAACTTTTTAAGGAAGCGCCAAATCGATTTCCAAAGTGGTTGTACCATTTGACATTCCCACCAGCAGTGTAGAAGTGTTCCAATCTCTCCACAGCCTTTCCAATATTTATTATTTTGTGTTTTTGGGATTAATGCCAGCCTTGTTGGAGTGAGGTGAAATCTCATTGTAGTTTTGATCTGCATTTCTCTAATGGCTAATGATCGTGAACATTTCCTCATATAACTGTTAGCTACCTGAATGTCTTCTTTAGTGAAGTGTCTATTCATATCTTTTGCCCATTTTTTAATTGGGTTTTTTGTCTTTTTGCAGTTGAGTTTTTGCAGTATCATGTAGATTTTAGAGATCAAGTGCTGATCAGAAATGTCATAGCTAAAAACTTTTTCCCAGTCTGTAGGTAGTCTTTTTACTCTTTCGGTGAAGTCTTTGGATGAGCATAAGTGTTTGATTTTTAGGAGCTCCCAGTTATCTAGTTTTTCTTCTATGTTCTTTATAATGTTCTCTATACTGTTTATGCAAAGTATTAGGGCTCCTAATGTTGTCCCTATGTTTTCTTCCATGATCTTTATCATTTTAGATTTTATATTTTGGTCTTCGATCCATTTTGAGTTAGTTTTTCTACATGGGTCTTGTTTCATTTTTTTGCAGTTGGGTATCCAGTTATGCCAGCACCATTTGTTAAAAAGACTGTCTTTCCCCTATTTAACTGTTTTGAGGCCTTTGTCAAATATCAAGTGCTCATATGTGGATGGATTTATGTCTAGATTCTCAATTCTGTTCCATTGGTCCATGTATCTGTTGTTGTACCAGTACCAGGCTGTTTTGACTACTGTGGCAGTATAATAGGTTCTAAAATCAGGTAAAGTAAGGCCTCCCACTTTGTTCTTCTTTTTCAGTAATGCATTATTTATCTGGGGCCTCTTTCCCTTCCATATGAAATTGGTGATTTGTTTCTCCATCTCCTTAAAGAATTTCCTTGGGATTTGGATCAGAATTGCATTAAATGTATAGATCGCTTTTGGTAGAATAGATATTTTTATAATGTTAAGTCTTCCTATCCATGAGCAAGGTATATTCTTCCACTTATGTAAGTCTCTTTTGGTTTCTTGCAGAAGTGTACTGTAGTTTTCTTTGTATAAGTCTTTTACATCTCTGGTAAGATTTATTCCTAAGTTTTTTATCTTCTTGGGGGCTACTGTAAATGGCATTGATTTGGTGATTTCCTCTTCGATGTTCTTTTTGTTGGTGTGGAGGAATCCAACTGATTTTTGTATGTTTATCTTGTATCTTGATACTCTGCTGAACTCTTCTATTAGTTTCAGTAGTTTTCTGGAGGATTCCTTAGGGTTTTCTGCGTATAAGATCATGTCATCTGCAAATAGAGATACTTTGACTTCTTCCTTGCCAATCTGGATGCCCTTTATTTCTTTATCTAGCCTAATAGCTCTGCTAGGACTTCCAGCACAATGTTGAATAAGAGTGGTGATAAAGGGCATCCTTGTCTGGTTCCCGATCTCAATGGGAATGTTTTCAGGCTCTCTCCGTTTTGGGTGATGTTGGCTGTTGGCTTTGTATAAATGCCCTTTATTATGTTGAGAAATTTTCCTTCTATTCCTATTTTGCTGAGAGCTTTTATCATGAATGAGTGTTGAACTTTGTCAAATGCCTTTTCTGCATCAATCATGTGATTCTTGTCTTATGTTTTATTTATGTAGTAGATTACATTAATTGTTTTTCTAATGTTGAACCATCCCTGCATACCTGGTATGAATCCCACTTGGTCATGGTGAATTATTTTTTTGATATGTTGTTGAATTCTATTGGCTAGAATTTTGTTGAGGATTTTTGCATCTACGTTCATGAGGGATATAGGTCCATAATTTTCTCTTCTTGTGGTGTCTTTACCTGGTTTTGGTATCAGGGATATGGTGGCTTCATAGAATAAGTTTGGTAGTATCCCATCCTTTTCTATGCTCTGAAATACCTTTAGTAGTAGTCGTGTTAACTCTTCTCTGAAAGTTTGGTAGAACTCTGCAGTGAAGCCATCCGGACCAGGGATTTTTTGTTTGTTGGGAGTTTTTTGATTACCTTTTCAATCTCTTCTTTTGTTATGGGTCTATTTAGTTGTTCTATCTCTGTTTGTGTTAGTTTAAGTAGGTAGTGTGTTTCTAAGAATTCATCCCTTTCTTCTAGGTTTTCAAATTTGTTTGAGTATAGTTTTTCATAGTAATCTGATATGATTCTCTTAATTTCAGTTGGGCCTGTTGTGATATCTACCACCTCATTTCTTATTCGGGTTATTTGCTTTCTCTCCTGTTTTTCTTTTATCAGTTTGGCCAATGGTTTATCAATTTTGTTGAGTTTTTCAAAAACCAGCTTTTGGTCTTGTTAATTCTTTCAATTGTTTTTCTGTTTTCTATTTCATTTAGTTCAGCTCTAATTTTTATTATTTGTTTTCTTCTGGTGCCTATGGATTTCTTTTGTTGCTCTCTATTTGTTGAAGTTGTAGGGATAGTTCTTTGATTTTGGCCCTTTCTTCTTTTTGGATGTGTGAATTTATTGATATAAATTGGCCTCTGAGCACCGCTTTTGCTGTGTCCCAAAGGTTCTGATAGGAAGTGTTTTGATTCTCATTGGATTCTATGAAATTCTTTACTCCATCCTTAATGTCTTCTATAATCCAGTCTTTTTTGAGTGGGGTATTGTTCAGATTCCAAGTGTTTGATTTCTTTTCCCTGCTTTTCCTGTTATTGATTTCCACTTTTATGGTCTTATGGTCAGAGAAAATGATTTGTAATATTTCAATGTTCTGGATTCTGCTAAGGCTTGCTTTATGACCTAATATGTAGTCTATTCTAGAGAATGTTCCACGTGCACTAAAAAAGAAAGTATAGTTGGTTGCTGTTGGGTGAAGTGTTCTGTATATGTCTACGAGGTCAAGTTGGTTGATTGTGGCATTTAGATCTTCCGTGTCTTTACTGAGTTTCTTTCTGGACGTCCTGTCCTTCACTGAAGTGGTGTGTTGAAGTCTCCTACTATTATTGTGGAGCTGTCTATCTAACTTTTCAATGCTAATAGAGTTGGTTTTATGTATCTTACAGCCTTTGGTTTTATGTATCATTGGGTGCATAAATATTTAATACGGTTATATCTTCTTGGTGTATTGTCCCTTTAATCATTGTATAGTGTCCTTCCTTATCCTTTCTGATGGATTTAACTTTAAACTCTATTTTGTCAGAAATTAATACTGCCACTCCTGCTCCTTTTTGCTTGTTGTTTGCTTGATATATTTTTTCCATGCTTTGAGTTTTAGTTTGTCTGTGTCCCTAAGTCTAAGGTGTGTCTCTTGTAGGCAGCATATAGATGGGTGTGTCTCTTGTAGGCGGCATATGGATGGATCTTGTTTTTTAATCCATTCTGCCACTCTCTGTGTCTTTATTGGTGCATTTAGTCCATTTACATTCAGGGTAATTATGGATAGGTAAGAATTTAGTGCTATCATTTTGATGTCCTTTTTTGTGTGTTGACAGCTTCTTTTTCCCACTTGATTTTACGTGCTGAGTAGATTTTCTTTATATATTGTCCTTTCCTTATATTTGTTGTTCTTGGTTTTGTTTCTGTTGAGTCTGTATTTTTCCCTTGTATTTTATTTTGATAAGTAGGATAGTTTGTCTCCTTTGTGGTTACCTTATTAATTACCCCTATTTTTCTAAATTTATAACTTTTATTTCTTTGTATTGCCGTATCTTCCTCTCCATATGGAAGGTGTATGATTACATTTCTTAGTCCCTCTTTATTATTTTAATGTTGTCTTCTTTTATATAATAACATTGCTGTAACCCTGTGTTGGGCTTTTTTTTAAATCTTGCTTTTTTTTTTGTTTTGGATTTCCCTGTCTGGGTTGGCTTCTGGTTGCTCTGCCCAGTGTTCTAGTCTTGGGTCGATACCTGATATTACTGTTTTCTAACCAAAGAACTCCCTTTAGTATTTCTTTTAGTTTTGGTTTGGTTTTTATGAATTCCCTCAACTTGTGTTTATCTGGAAATGTCTTAATTTCACCTTCATATTTAAGAGACAGTTTTGATGGATATATGATTCTTGGCAGGCAATTTTTTTCCTTCAATTTTTTAAAATATGTCATACCATTGCCTTCTTTCCTGCATGGTTTCTGTTGAGTAGTCCGAGCTTATTCTTATTGGCTCTCCCTTGTAGGTGACTTTTCTTTTATCTCTCACTGCTCTTATAATTGTCTCTTTGTCTTTGGTTTTGGCAAGCTTGATTATAATATGTCTTGGTGACTTGCTTTTAAGATCTACCTTATGTGGAGTTTGATGAGCATCTTGGATAGATATCTTCTCGTTTTTCACAATATCAGAGAAGTTTTCTGCCAACAAATCCTCAACAATTTTCTCTGTATTTTCTGTTATCCCTCCCTGTTCTGGTACTCCAATCACTTGTAGGTTATTTCTCTTGATAGAGTCCCACATGATTCTAGAGGTTTCTTCATTTTTTTAAATTCTTTTCTCTGATTTTTCTTCAAATATATTAGTGCCAGGTGACTTACCTTTGAGTTCAGAAATTCTAGCTTCTACTTGCTCAATTCTGCTCCTCTGACCTTCTATTGAGTTATCTAATTCTGTAATTTTAGTGTTAATCTTCTGAATTCCTGATTGCTGTCTATGGATTTTTCCAGCTTATTAAAATTTTCATTATGTTCCTGAATAATCTTTCTGATTTCTTCAGTTGCTTTATCTGTGTGTTCCTTGGCTTGTTCTGCATATTGCCTCATTTCCTCCCTGATGTCTTGAAGGGTTCTGTATATTAAACTTTTGTATTCTGCATCTGGTATTTCCAGGAATGCAGTTTCATCTAAAAGATCCCTGGATTCTTTGTTTTGAGAGCCTGTTGAGGTGATCATGGCCTGTTTCTTTATATGACTTGATATTGGCTGTTGTCTCCGAGCCATCTATAAGTTATTGTATTAGTTTATGCTTGTTTACTGAGTAGCAACTGCTTGCTTTGTTTTGTTTTGGTATACCCCTATGGGTTGCTTGAGTGAGCTAGCTTGATTATTTTCACCTTTGGAGCTCTGGTGTCCTGTCCCCAGCTGGCTAGAGCTGTTATCAGGTATATCAGTCTAGGAGTCCATTCAGTTTTCTTGTATGAATTCAGCTTAGGTTTCCAGGTAGCTGATATCAAGTGTGTGGTGCAGGCTCTGTCCTACAGTCTTAAAGGGGCAGGGGTGATTGGCATATATACCCGTATCTGATTGCAGCAGGGGGTCACACTCTGAACAAGACAGGGGGCTGAGAACTGACTCCCAAGTGTCTCTGAGGAAAACACCTCTCTGTTCCCTAGAGCATGCTCGTCATGGACTCTCCAGAGGGACCATGGGCACTCAAAGTTTTTGTTATAGGGACTGGGAGGTACCAGTTATCCCTTGACCCCTGTTGTGGGTGTCTGGGCAACCCGAGTGGAGCCACCAGTCCTTTGGTCCCTGTTGTGGTAGGTGAGGACCTTGTTTAATAGGCAAAGCAATGTCAAAAGTCAAACACCCACCTCTCCTCCTCCCCACTGAAATGGTTGGAGTTTGCCAACAAGGGTCTATTCTCCCGAAATAGGCCTACACAGGCCCATGTGAAAGGGAAAGGTACTCAAGGTCCATGGAAAGTTTATGCCTGGACAGGAGCCGTTTCTGTCCTGAGCTCCCCTGGTTAATGGAGCTAGCAAATTATCTTTTCCCCCCAGTGCAAATTTTTTCCTTCCCCAAGGCTGGGAGGATGGCTCTAGGTGCTCACCAGGGTCTATTTCAGGTCCAGGGATTCAGCCGCTGAAGCTGGCTTAGGGGTGGGGGTGGGGGGCACGGTAAAATATAGGCAAGTACTTAGCTTTTGCTGATAGCGCCCTTCTCCTCAGGTTCCGGAGGTTTGAGTGGGCTGTGTGGCTGGCTGCTTCTCCCTGAGGAAACTGCGGCCTAACGCTAGGACCAGCCCACCGTCCTCCCTGCCGCAGCCGCAGCCACTCTGGGAATGGTGCCTGAGGGTTCCCCGCGATTCAGGGCCAGTAACTCCTCTCCGCTTCTGTACAGTCTCTTCCTTCGCCTGCCCCTCAGTTTGTTGTCTGAGCTTGCCTTTGGGGATCAGGGCTCCGAGCTTGTCACAAATATACTCGTTTCGCTTATTTTTTCAGGTCTTTGTTGTAAAGAGGGCTCGACGGAAGCGTCTGTCTATTCCACCATCTTGGCTCTGCCTCCACTTTTTTTTTTTTAAGTTAGAAAAACACCCATTTAAAAAATCAAGATGGAGATTAGAAAACCATTTTAAATATGTACATGAAAAAGAACCCCAGTAACTGACATAGGTAGCAGATCATAGTAAATCATCAGTTAAACTTGAATAGAAGGTTTTTCCCCAGAAAAAGAAGGATTGGGGTTTGAAAACTACATAGATCCCTTCTTAGGCAATTCAAATCTTGTAACAGGAAATCGTATATTTCTTAAAGACAAATGGTGCAATACAGTGAATCTAAATATTCACTCTCACTACATACATTTACTAAACATTTCAACCTAATTACAAGAAACTTTTTTTTTTTTATTATTAGTTGCAATGATGTACATGTTAGCTGCTTCGTTTTAGCTAGAGTTGATTGCCAGAGATGGTAGAATGTTACAGAAGCTGAGACTTTAGAAGTAGGCCACCTTAGTAATTCTAATCAAGGACTTCCTAAAATCTTTGATTATACAAAGAATGAAAGAAGATGCCTGCTGACGTAGAAAGCATTCTGTTAGATGCTGGGGATAAAAAATTGAATGAAATATTTTTTTTGACTTTTACCTCATAGTCTCTTCACGTGATTTTTAGGATTAAAAGATTCTGAGAATTCAAGAAATAAAAGTCTTCTGCAGTTAAAAAAAAAAAAAAAAATTCTGTGAAAAACAAGTTCCAAGCTTCAGCATGATTTTTTAAAACAATTTCTCTAAAATAAAAGCAAGACTAGCCAGGCAAGGACAAATTCTAATTTGGCCTTGAATACTGTCCATGAAAGACTGATGACAACTGACAGTATTGTCCAGCATCCTTAAAGTAAAGTGATTTCCATTTGAAATAGAGAAAACAGTGACTTGCTGCTAGTTGAAGTCAGGCACCTCTGAGAGATGCTTTATTGTGTATTCTGAGGCTCATCTTTCCAGGTAATGAGGTGTGAGAGTGACTGATAAGCACATAGAATGTGGAAGAGAACAGAATAATAAAACAAGCAGATTCACTGTTAGTCATGATTGCATATAGTAAATAAGCGAAGTTCTTTTACTGAAAATGTTGAGTACGAAGAGTTGAAATCTTTAACTTTTTTTTAAATCAACGATCTAGAATTGAAAAGGAATTTTAATTCTCTAATCATTCTGCTCTAATCAATAAAGAGCTTTTTAATAGGTACCAGAAAATATAAATGCATAAACTTTATAATGTTGTATACAATGGCTTATTTTATAGGTGAATCTGAAAAAAATATTTCACTATAATTTCCTTTCCAAATAGTGATGGGCCCAGAACTGAGATGTTAGATAAGGTTTTTAGGGGGAGATGTGGATGTGGAGGGGATTATCTTTTCACCCAAGGTTGGTATATTTATACCTGTCTTAAACCAATTGCTATCGAGTCATTTCTGACTCATGGTAACCACATGTGTGTCGGAGTAGAACTGTGCACTGCAGGGTTTTCAATGACTGATTTTTCAGAAGTGGATCACCAGGCCTTTCCTCCCAGGTGCCTTTGGTGGACTTGAACCACCAATCTTTTGGATAGAAGCTGAGCATGTTAGCCATTTCTGTGACCTAGGATTTCTTGGGTTAAAAAGAAAGGTTACTGGAGTACAAATGAGGATATTCTCATAAAAATGCTTACAGGGGCAAAAATTGCATTTAAATCTCAAATATGACCTTACTGAGAGCACTGATGTTTTCTATTAAAACGATTTTATATTGATTAAAAGTATAGATCTTTAGATCTTGCTTGGAATACCTGAAAACTTTTGATCGCAATTTTTTAAAAAGGTTGCAAGTACTTTATTATTATAAGAGATGATACCTAAAACAGCAAGCTGTCTCATGTAGAACAATAAAATAACAATTTTAAAGCTGGAAATTTATTCAGAGTCTTGTTATGGAATGTTTTCCTCTGGGTAATGGAGTTTTGTTTTACTCTATTTCCCACTGGGGCCTCAGAAATCTGTATTTTCCACTGGATTGTATGTGATTATTTAAGGTCATTTATAAATTTCGTGGAATTAAAAATCAAAGGAAACATGTGTCTGATCTTCATAGGAGCTCTATTTGGGCCTGGGACATTTTAAGGAAGAAAGCGAATACGTCCAAAACTGGACACAGGAATCCGAAAGGAATGACCTACTTCTTGCTATTATCATGGCTCATTATCAAAGCTTGGATAGATGGAGAGCAGTTTGTTTTACTTTTTTAATTGAATTTTTTGAGAATTATGGTATTTTTCCAAATTGATAGAGTAATAACCAACAGCAGGAAGACAGGGTGTTGAGGCTTACTTAATGTTTTAGCAATGCATTGCATTATTTTAACTAGTTGGTGATCTTAAGTCTCCCCTGGCTATTTCCTGTCCTTAGCATTGCCCTGTGCTTATGACATCGTGTAGAGACTCCTGTGTCACATGCAGCCCTGCTCGTAATGCTTTCTCTCTTTTGCTTACAGAATTGTGGGTCAGACTGATCTAGGCTTGTGTTTTATTTACAGTCTTCTGCAGGTAGGCAGGGGATAAACATGTGACCTAGCTCCACTCTAAGAGAATATAGAATGATTCTGTATAGTATAATAGAGGAGTGTAATAGGGGATAAAAGATCTCTTTCAGCATGTGCCTTTTCTGATATCAAGTTGAAATATAGTAGCTTTGCTTCATGGAGATTAGGTTTGAAATTTCTTTGTAAAAAAAAAGTTCAACCCAGTGATCTCTGTAGTGAAAAGGAACAAGTATTTCAGAGGTATGAAGTTGAGTACATTATTTCCTTTTTGTACAACTCAGAAATTGGGCAAAATCATGCAAAATTTATTTGTGCACTTAGACCTGACTTTCCACATTTAGAGTTAACTTATTTCAAGGTCTTTATTGAGTGACACCCTTGCAGATGTTTTTCACATTTCTTTCTTGGCTTCTTTGCAAGCTCAGCAGCTGCGTACTTGCAAGCCAGGTCTTATTTGCCTAAACTTGCCAAAAGGGTGCAAGAGTAAAATCAGCTTCACCAGTCTATTCTCCAGTAGGAATCATTTTGGGAAACTTGATATTTAGTGTTACCATAGTGGCATTTAGCTCATGTCCACATCATCCCTGTGACTCTTTCTTTGGACACTTTAGATCACATTTCTTATCACCCCTCCCTTTCATTCCCCTCTCATGACTTTTTTGAGGACTGGGCATGGTCTCATGTGGAAGTTTTGCAAAACCATACATGATGGAATGGTGGTCCCTGGGGTGATCAGTTTACATCTTCAAGCTCCTCTGTGTTGGAAGCCAAAGCAAATTTTATGAAATAGAGAAGAAAAATTACTTCATATTTTCCAGCTCACTTAGCTCATTTCGTGAGCATCAGCAGAAACAATCTACTTCACAAAGATAAAAGATCGCATTTCCCCAAATATTGTCTTTTTCAAAGAAATAGAAAAAAATGTGAAGTAGTCTTGGTAGTGGAAGTGACCAAGGAACTCAAAAATGATGAGTAAAGTTAGTATTTTTGCTAAATAAAAACTGTTAAAACTTTATATTTGAATAATATATTGGTAATAATATTATTTGCATTAAATGATATGTAAAGTAGTGCTAAGTACTCACATTTGCTGCCTGGTGAACTTTATCCTTCAATGCTGAACTTAAATGTCAACTGTTGTATAAAGGATTCTACCAGTCCCAAGCAGAATTAATTACTTCCTCACCTGTATCTAGAGAACTACTTCAGTTCTCTATTATTAAATTTATCGTTGTAAAATCTTTATTTTGTTGGTTTGTTGATTCCTGTATTTATTCAATAGAGCCTACTGGTGAAGAGCATGGACTCTGGAGCGAGTCTGCCTGGGTTCTAGTTCTAACTGTGCAAATTTGTGCAACTTAATAAATAGAATACTGACTTAATGTATTATATTTTCTTTCTTAAAAAATGGGTGAAGTAATAGTACCTACTTCCTAGGGTATTGTAAGAAATAGGGTGAGTTAATATCCTTAGTGCCTGGTGCTGTTATTGTTGTTGTTAGTTGCCATTGAGTCAGTTGTGACTGATGGTGGGTTTATATTCATATATGTATAAAATTATTGTACTTCAGATGAATGTTTACAGAACTAGCTTCTCATAAAACATGTCATACACATATTATTTTGTGGCATTGGTTACCAAGCCCACAACACGTCAACACTCTCCCGTCTCAACCTTGGGTTCCCTGTTACCAGCTTTTCTGTCCCCTCCTGCGTTCTCGTCCTTGCCCCTGGTCTGGTGTGCCCCTTTAGCCTCGTTTTGTTTTACAGGCCTGTCTAATTTTGGCTAAAGGGTGAACCTCAGGAATGACTTCATTACTGAGCTAAAAGAGTGTCCAGGGACCATACTCTCAGGGTTTCTCCAGTCTCTGTCAGGCCAGTAAATCTAGACTTTTTCATGAGTTAGAATTTTGTTCTACATTTTTTCCAGCTCTGTCTGGTACCCTTTATTTGTGATCCCTGTCAGAGTAGTCAGTGGTGGTAGCCGGGCACCATCTAGTTGTACTGGACTCAGTCTGGTAGAGGCTGTACCAGCTGTCGTCCCTTAGTCCTTTGGACCAATCTTTCCCTTGTGTCTTTAGTTTTCTTTATTCTTTCTTGCTCCCGACAGGGTGAGACCAGTATAGTATCTTTGATGGCCACTCACAACCTTTTAAGACCCCAGGTGCTACTCACCAAAGTAGAACATAGAACATTTTCTTTATAAACTATGTTCTGCCAATTGAGCTAGATGTTCCCCGAGACCATGGTCCCTATGGTGAACTTATATTTAACAAAATGAAATGTTCTCCATCTTCATGAGTACTGGTATGTTTGAGTCCCTTGTTGCGGCTATTGTGCTTGGTGCTAAGTGTATATTATTTAACAAATACATATGGAATGTTTATGTATGCCAGGGCCTAGTCCACAGGTATGGGAGAACACCTATTCTCAAGGGATGTATATACTAGTGATCAAGACATTAAACAACAATTCAAATCAAAGTCTTATTTATTGATTCTACACATATTTATCGAACACCTTCTTTTTACGCCCAGCATTGCATTAGGAGGAACACAACAGTGAACAAAGCAGAAGTCCCTCACTGACCTCTTGTTTTGAATGTAAGGGCTGTAATGGAGGTCTGTAAAGAGTATTTTGAAAAAAAACAGAGATAATACCTCTAGCTCGGCCTGGGTAGAGCTAAAGATGGGATAGCTTCCTGGAAGAAATGATGCTCGGTCTGAGTTTTAAAACACAAGTCATAGTTAGCTAAGTAAGCAAGTGGTAGAGGAGTTGAGATTAGGCCTGGAAGCAGCAATGAGGTCATGCATATTTACTTTCTTAAAGCAAACTAATGAGTTTGTATATATTCTATTTTCTGTTTGCATATTTCCACAAATTCTGCTTAGAGAATACCATAGACACCGTGTCAACAATTTCTTGTAGTGAAGCTCTTCCTTGGGTAGATATTCCTGTGCTGTGGATCAGCTTCTTCTCAAGGAAATTCTGCATCTCATGTCAGGCAGCCTCATTGCAGCAGTGGAGAAATAGTGGAAATATCACAGAAATGACGTCCAAATGATCTGGATTTAAGCCTCAACTCTACCATTTTCTGGCAAGTTTTTGTACAAGCTCCTTTACTTAGTTTATCTGTATGTTGGGGCTATTAGTACTGTGGGGCCCTGGTGGTGTAGTCGTTAAGAGCTTGGCTGCTAAATAAAAAGTTGGCAGTTTGAATCCATCAGCTGCTCCTTGGAAACCCTATGGGACGGTTCTACTCTGTCCTATAGGGTTGCTATGAGTCGGAATCGACTTGAAGGCAGTGGGTTTTTGTTTGGGTTTATACAAAAAGTATTTTAAAAGCTGCAAGTGCTATATAGTGCTATTATTATCATATGTCTGAATAATGCATTATTTTCAGTAATTGACCAAAGGTTCAGTAAGAAATACTATAAGGATATTTTATTAACAATTGATTAATCACCATTAGAGTTGTTGTTGTTGTTAGGTGCCATTGAGTCAGTTCTGACTCATAGTGACCCTATGCACAACAGGATGAAACACTGCCCAGTCCTGAGCCATCCTCACTATTGTTATGCTTGAGCTCATTGTTTCAGCCACTGTGTCAGTCCACCTCCCTGAGGGTCTTCCTCTTTTCCGCTGACCCTGTACTCTGCCAAGCATTATGTCCTCCTCCAGGGACTGATCCCTCCTGACGACATGTCTAAAGTATGTAAGACGCCGTTGTGCCATCCTTGCTTCTAAGGAGCATTCTAGTTGTACCTCGTCCAAGACAGATTTATTCGTTATTTTGGCAGTCCGTGGTATATTCAACATTCTTCACCAACACCACAATTCAAAGGCGTCAATTCTTCTTCGGTCTTCCTTTTCATTGTCCTTCTTTCACGTGCATATGATGCAATTGAAAATACCATGGCTTGGGTCAGGCGCACCTTAGTCTTCAAGATGACATCTTTGCTCCTCAACACTTTGAAGATGTCCTCTGCAGCAGATTTACCCAATGCAATGAATGCGTCTTTTGATTTCTTGACTGCTGCTTCCATGGTTGTTGATTGTGGATCCAAGTAAAATGAAATCCTTGACAACTTCAATCTTTTCTCCATTTTTTAAGATGTGCTTGTTGGTCCAGTTGTGAGGATTTTTGTTTTCTTTATGTTGAGGTGCAATCCATACTGAAGGCTGTGGTCTTTGATCTTCGTTACTAAGTGCTTCAAGTCCTCTTCACTTTTAGCAAGCAAGGTTTGTCATCTGCATAATGTAGGTTGTAAATGAGTCTTCCTCCAATCCTGATGCCCCATTCTTCTTCATATAGTCCAGCTTCTTGTATTATTTGTTCAGCATACAGATTGAATAGGTATGGTGAAAGGATACAACCCTGATGCACACCTTTCCTGACTTTAAACCAATCACTAACTATCCCCTTGTTCTGTCCAAACAACTGCCTCTTGATCTGTGTAAATGTTCCTCATGAGCACAATTAAGTGTTCTGGAATTCCCATTCTTCACGATGTTATCCATAATTTGTTAAGATCCATACAGTCGAATGCCTTTGCATAGTCAATAAAAGCACAGGTAAACGTAAACATCCTTCTGATATTCTCTGCTTTCAGCCAGGATTCATCTGACGTCAGCAGTAATATCCCTGGTTCCACGTCCTCTTCTGAAACTGGCCTGAATTTCTGGCAGTTCCCTGTTGATATATTGCTGCAGCAGTTGTTGAATGATCTTCAACAAAATTTTGCTTCTGTGTGATATTAATGATATTGTTCTATAATTTCCACGTTCCGTTGGATCACCTTTCTTGGGAATAGGCATAAATATGGATCTCTTCCAGTCAGTTGGCCAGGAAACTGTCTTCCATATTTCTTGGCATAGACCAGTGAGCACCTCCAGCACTGCATCTGTTTGTTGAAACACCTCAGTTGATAGCCCATCAATTCCTGGAGCCTTGTTTTTTGCCAATGCCTTCAGCACCTTCGGTTCCTGATCATATGCCACCTCTTGAAATGGTTGAACTTTGACTAATTCTTTTTGGTGTAATGACTCTGTGTATTCCTTCCGTCTTCTTTTGATGCTTCCTGCGTCATTTAATATTTTCTCCATGGAATCCTTCACTATTGAAACTCAAGGCTTGAATTTTTTCTTCAGTTCTTTCACCTTGAGAAATGCTGAGCATATTCTTCCCTCTTGGTTTTCCATCTCCAGCTCTTTGCACATGTCATTATAATACTTTACTTTTTCTTCTCGAGACGCCCTTTGAACTCTTCTGTTCAGTTCTTTTACTTCACCAATTCTTCCTTTTGCTTTAGCTGCTCGACTCTCAAAAGCAAGTTTCAGGGTCTTCTCTGACATCCATCTTGGTCTTTTCTTTCTTTCCTGTCTTTTCAATGACTTCTTGCTTTCTTCATGGATGATGTCTTTGATGTCATTCCACAGCTCGTCTGGTCTGTGGTCACTAGTGTTCAATGCGTCAAATCTATTCTTCAGATGGTCTCCAAATTCAGGTGGGGTATACTCAAGGTCATATTTTGACTCTCGTGGACTTGCTTTGATTTTCTGCAGTTTCAGCTTGAACTTGCATATGAGCAATTGATGGTCAGTTCCACAGTTGGCCCCTGGCCTTGTCCTGACTGATGATATTGACCTTTTCCATCATCTCTTTCCACAGATGTAGTCAATTTGATTTCTGTGTGTTCCATCTGGTGAGGTCCATGTGTATAGCCATCATTTATGTTGGTGAAAGAAGGTATTTGCGGTGAAGAAGTCGTTGGTCTTGCAAAATTTTATCATTCTATCTCTGGCATTGTTTCTATCACCAAGGCCATATTTTCCAACCACCGATCCTTGTTCTTTGTTTCCAACTTTCGCATTCCAATCGCCAGTAATTATCAATGGATCTTGTTTGCATGTTTGATCAATTTCAGACTGTAGCAGCTGATAAAAACTTCTATTTCTTCATCTTTGGCCCTAGTGGTTGGTGCATAAATTTGAATAATAGTCGTATTAACTGGTCTTCCTTGTAGGCATATGGATATTATCCTATCACTGACAGCGCTGTACTTCAGAATAGATCTAGAACCTTTTTTTTGATGATAAATGCAACACCATTCCTCTTCAAGTTGTCATGCCCAGCAAAGTAGACTATATGATTGTCCAATTCAAAATGGCCAATACCAGTCCATTTCAGCTCACTAATGCCTAGGTATATCGATGTTTATGCATTCCATTTCATTTTTGACGATTTTCAATTTTCCTAGATTCATACTTCATGCATTCCAGGTTCTGATAATTAATGGATGTTTGCAGCTGCTTCTTCTCATTTTGTGTCATGCCACATCAGCAAATGAAGGTCCCGAAAGCTTGACTGCAGCCATGTCATTAAGGCTGACTCTACTTTGAGGAGGCAGCTCTTCCCCAGTCATCTTTCAAGTGCCTTCCAACCTGGGGGACTCATCTTCCAGCACTATATCAGACAGTGTTCCACTGCTATTCATAAGGGTGTCACTGGCTAATGCTTTCAGAAGTAGACTGCCGGGTCCTTCTTCCTAGTCTGTCTTAGTCTGGAAGCTCAGCTGAAACCTGTCCTCCATGGGTGACCCTGCTGGTATCTGAATACTGGTGGCATAGCTTCCGGCATCACAGCAACACGCTAGCCCCCACAGTATGACAAACTGACAGACACATGGGGGCCATTAGAATTAACATGCATTTAATAACAACTACATGAGTACTTACAATGTACTAGGCTCTTTCTATGCTATCCAATCTTGTCAGCACTATCATCAGTGGAGGAGAATAACAGGATCGATGGTATGTAATGAGTAAGTGAGAGAACCAGGTGTGAAATTCAAGTTTATCTGCCCATATCATGGAATTCTTTTCAAATTATAGCACTGCCTCTTCAGAAGTCTTGCAGGATCTGCTGTATCCTGAGAAATCTTCCTGAATCCTTAATATACAAACCCTCTGGTCTTTATTGTTATGACAAGTTATCCTTAAAAAGTGTAATTCATAGTCCTCAACCTTGAGAAATTACTTACTTGATTTTCTTAGAAACTATAAAAGGGCAAAAGCCAGGAAAATAAATAGGTGGGAGTAAAAGAAAAACCATTCTCTCTTATCTGTTTCTCTTATATTTCTACGCTGCCATGCCTCACATCCCAAATTTCCTGAGAAACTCTACCCGTTGGTAACTCTATAAGCCTAGTTTCTTTCTGCCCCTACTTGTTTCTACCCAGTTTTGCAGACTGAAGCCAGAAAGAGCTGATTTGGGGTGGAGAGATAAAGGGCAGGGAGCAAAAGAGGCAGAATGGGCCATTTCATAAATCTCTTTAACTAGCTGAGTAAGGAGAAAACCTGAAACATTTCTCATACGTTGACTTTTTCCTGGCCAAAAAATTAATGTTAGTTACCACGACCTGTTGTGAGACTACACAAGAACTGGTAAAATTTCACCCACATCGTTAAATGTGTAAGAAGAGTTCTTGTTATCTCTTTCTGCAGCCTGAGAAGGACAGTTAGGTTTGAATTCACCTAAAAACTTGTGTTTTCTAAATTACGCTGACATTCTGACAAGATTCCACTGACTTTGTCATAGTTAGTGTTTAATCTGAAATTACGTTTTCCAACTCTGTGGTGTGTCGTGCCATAATCTTCCTGGCTGGACCTTTACTGGGACGATTGTAGATTAAAACACAGATCAATTAAGCTGATTAACTCCACTTATATATTATTTTCTCTGTAATCACCAAGTGGACCCACAACACATCTTTAAAAAAAATCCCTTAATCATAGTGAAGAAGCAAATACCGCTTCTCTGGAATGTAATCAGCATTGTCCTTTTCATATTGCTGATTATATTTGTGAGATTTAAATAGCATCATAATACAAGATGGTACCAGTAATAATTGTGCTTTCAGTTTTCCCCCATCTAATCAGACGTCTTAATTTTTGGTGAAACTGAAAACCTAAGAAAGCCTTTTTGTCATGTGTTTTCAGTACACCAACAGTCTTGACAATAATATACTTCCATACGGACTCTATTTTATCATGCCTCTTTGTGTAAGAACCTTAGTCCACTTTACTCTGTATTCCATCCCATTTCAGTATATTCTTATCTTCTCTACGTCAGACACTCTGTTAGTTGCTATGAGTACAAGCATGAAAAAGAAATTTTCTCTGTCATGGGTAACTTCAAATCTTACTGAAGTCAGGCTGTATATACGGTCAGCTGTAATTCAATGTGACTAGTCATACAGTGTATACGAATAGGTTGCATAAATAAAAATGTGGGAGCCGGGTAATTTGGGGTGGGTGAATTAAGGTCTTGAGAAGGATACCTGAAAAAGGGTTATAAATCTAGACCCCAGTAACAGTGACTACCATCTTAATTTTCTTATTATGCATAGACTTGTTAGATTTAGGTTCCCCATTAGATTTTTTTTTTGGCAGAACCAGGAAATTCCTTAATTATGTTTGGCAGTCAGAAGATTTATTATAAAAGAATGTTATTGTGTTGTTTTAGGCACTGTCTCAATTAAAGCAGCATGCTATCCATTATAAAGCACTGGAAGACAGTCTACAGAAACCTAATAAACATGTGTTTCCATTACACAGCACTCAGGTCTCAAGAGCACTGACTACTATAACCATTATAACCAATCTATTTGAAATTTGAATAATCTTCCAAATGCTTGTTCACACCCTAAGTACTTAGTATTTTGCTTTCTGAAAATAATAACTCATGAAATATAACAATATACTGTGTTATGCTCTAAAGACTCAAGTGTCATGGCAATGGATTAACTTCATGGAAAGCCAACAATAGCATTACAAAGCACAAGATGTTTTGTATATCAATTTAGATGGATTGCAACTCCCATTTAACTCAAAGAGAATCAATACTGTGCAATTTATGCTTGTAGAAAATTAACTGCTTTGCATAAATTTAGAAGTTCTTCCTGATATATGGAGAATGCAAATTAAAAAAAAGATATTAGAAAGAATTAAAGGGTATAAGAAAAAGAAAAATAGGTAGTGACTAATCAATTATTAAAATACATTAAGAAATATACATATGGGATGTAAAGCTCTACTATTGCTATGACATCTGAAACCTTCTACACATGGACCTAACATGTTGAGCTTGACAACATTTGAGTACCTTTTTAACCTATAAAGTGCTACTGTGGAAATTGGAAAAAATGTCTTTGTAATACTTCTATTGTAGCTAACATAAATTGATTTACCAAATCTTCTCAAGTGTGTGTTTTTTCTAAACTATTATCTAATTTTTTTTTTATTATCTAATTACTTCAACATTTGTGTTCATATTTAAAAAATTTGAACGTTTTTAATGGTTAGGACAAAACAGAGAGCTTCATTTCAATTTTTCAACACAAAGCTTCTAGAGGTTAGCTTCACAATTTTAGGACAGGTATATCCAAACAAAGTACTAAACTGAGTGAATTTTGACAGTAATCTGAACAATTTAGGCCTCAGAGAGGATATAGGCTGTCTGTATATGACAGTAAACAAAACCTTAGAATGTCATAAGTGGGCTCTTTAGAGGAAAACAGTGTCAGGACTTGAGAAAAAGCTCATAATTTCCAACTTTGTTTTGAAGGATGGATTTAAAGAGAAGCTCTTGACTACTTGTCAGTGAGTTTTTTTTCCATGACACTTTGTTTTCAATTACTCATCTATATCTGCATGCTTCTTTGGACAAACCATGCCGAAGGGGAAGATAATTGTAGACCAGAACACTCAAAATCATTCAGAATTATCTTGAGGAAATGCTGCTGTTGTTAGAAAAAGCAGAGGATATCTTTTAGAGAATAAGATACTTAGAATTAGTCCATAACCTTTTAGTAGGAAAAATGAAATTGGTTCATGCAGTGAATTTATATTTCAATTATGGATTATTATAATCTAGTTAAGTATAAGGCTTAAGGAGATCTGGTGGTCCAGTGGTTAAAATGCTCAGCTGCTAACTGGAAGGTTGGAGGTGCGAACCGCCGTGGGAGAAAGATGTGACAGTCTGTTTCCATAAAGATCACAGCCTTGGAAACCTTAGGGGGCAGTTCTACTCTGTCCTCTAGGGTTGCTATGAGTAGGAATCGACTTGATGGAAATGGGTAAGTATAAGACTCTTTAGTGATAGAGCTAGTCAGAGTGGCTCTTACTTCATTAAGTTTATGTTGTCAGAATGGAAAAGATAAAATCAAACATTAAATATGGAAAATGAAAGACATGCATGACATGGTGTAAAAATCGTGTCATTTCAATATCTGTACCTTCAGCATTTGGGTTGCAGATTTGAGCTAAAGGTGATCATGATGATAATGATGCCACCGTTGTTTTACAGGAGGCTGGTGGTACAGTGGTTAAAGCTGTTGACTGCTAACTGAAAGGTTAGCGGTTTGAAACCACCAGTGGCTCTGAGGGAGAAGGATGTGGCAGTCTGCTTCCGTAGAGTTATACAGCTTTGGAAACCCTATGAGCTCTCGATGAGTTGGAATCAACTTGATGGCAGTGGGTTTGGTAGTTTTATAATGAGGAGGAAGGAAGAGGAATGTAAGTATCAGGTAACCTGGAAAGGAATACTATTTGCAGAACTAAAATTTTGAGTGTGTTTTCCAAATTCAATTTCATCTGACAATTTTAAATTTTAGATTAGATGATTGAGACCTGTGATTATTTGAACTCACTATCTTATTGCTTTTTTTTTTTTTTTATCTTACTTGTGGATTTCAGTATACTTAGATGTAGTAAGGGGTTGCTGTAAGTTTGTTGTTATGGTGTTAGTTAAATTTGTAATGGATTCCAAATGCCATTGACTAGAATGCACAATATAAATGTAAAATATTGTTTGTATAATTGCTGAAATCCTCCTGGTGTGCAATTTCTGTCATTACCACGTGTCATTTAATTTTGAGAAACATTCTCTTTCCATGTATTCCTAAACATGGGAAATCGCTTTCCCCTGGCGTTGTGAATGCTGTTGCTGCAAAACAATTCACCCCAAAACTTAACAGCTTAAAAAAACTGTTTTATTTTGTAAACAAATTCTATAAGTCAGGAATTTGGGCAGATCACAGTGGGGACAGCTTGTCTCTGCTGCATGATTTCTGACCTTGGCTGAAAAGACTCAAAGGCTTAGAGAGACTCAGTGGCTGGTGTCTGAAGTCTTGCTCGCTCACCTGTTTGGCTCCTGGGCTGGAAGAATTTGAAGACTAAGACTCCTTATAGAAACTGTCTCCACTTGGCATCCTCGCAGAACGGTGCCCTAAGATTTCTTGCAGGATGGCTCAGGCTTCAAGAGCCAACATTCAGGCAAATAAGGTGGGGGATGCATTACGTTTGCTGAAATCACACAGCATTACTTTCGCTGAATTCTGTTGATTACAAGCAAGTTGCAAGACTGCTCAGATTCAAGAGGGGACACAGACTTCAACTTTGAGGGAGGAGTGTCAACGAATAAGTGGTCAATTAAAAAAAAAAACCTACAGCTAGGTTTATTGCATGTAATATTAAAAAATTATTTAATAAGGAGAACAGCAACAAAAAAGCAACAACAAAATCAGCAAAACAAAACAAAATCCCTGAACAATTTATATATAGTGTTAACTTTTTTGTAGAATATTTGTTTCTACCATCGTTTTTAAAATTTTTATTTATGTCTGACAAAAGCAGAGTTTTTGTGTAAATTTTTATATACATGTTAACATAAGGAGCCAAAAAAGTTGTTGCCATCATGTCAATTCCGATTCATGGGGACCCTATGTGTTTCAGAGTAGAGCTTTGCTCTGTAAGGTTTTCAATGATCATTCTCTTATGGAAAAAAATTGCCAAGACTTTCTTCGGCAGTGTAATCGGGAGCAAACAGTTTGTGCCACCCAGGAACT
The DNA here is from genome assembly GCF_030014295.1 of Loxodonta africana. Classification (NCBI taxonomy): domain Eukaryota; kingdom Metazoa; phylum Chordata; class Mammalia; order Proboscidea; family Elephantidae; genus Loxodonta; species Loxodonta africana. Next base: position 40,363,716 of record NC_087355.1, on the reverse strand, counting down.
TCAGTGTAAGGAGAGAGGTTGCTTATTTTCTGTTTGTAATTGGTTAGTATTACATTTGATTTTATATGATAGAAACCTATTTACAGTTTTAGTTTTCTGATGTTGTCAGAAGTCCTGCACGAACTTACTTGAGGAAGTTGTCAACTTTCTACCCTCCATTTGCTTCTCACTCCGGTGTCCTTGGCGTGTGACGTTGGCTCTTACAATCGAAAGATGGCTGTTCTACCTCTAGGCACTGAAGAGGGAGAGAATGAAAGGGAAACAGGTGCTTCTAGCACTTTTATCAGAATAATTTTTTTTATGATTCACTCAATTGGCTCATCGGCCAGAATTGAACAATGTCATCACCTCTAGCTACACAGGAGACTGGAAGGTGGGCATTTTCAGCTTGACACTTAAACATTCTATATGTCATGGATTATATTGTGTCCGCCCAAAATATGTGTCAACTTGGTTAGGCCAAGATTCCTAGTATTGTGTGGTTGTCCTACATTTTGTGATTGTAATTTTATTGTAAAGAGGATTAAGGTGGGATTGTAACACCCTTACACAGGTTACATCCCTGATCCAATGTAAAGGGAGTTTCCCTGAGGTGTGACCTGCACCAGCTTTTAACTCTCAAGAGATAAAAAGAAAGGGAAGTGAGCAGAGAGAGGGGACCTCATACCACTAAGAAAGCAGCTCTGGGACCAGAGCGCTTCCTTTGGACCTGAGGTTCCTGAGCTGAGATGCTCCCAGACAAAGGGGAGATTGATGACAAGGACCTTCCTCCAGAGCTGACAAGAGAGAGAAAGTCTTCCCCTGGATCTGATGCCCTGAATTTGGACTTGTAGCCAACTAGGCAGTGAGAGAATAAATTTGCCTTTGTTAAAGCCATCCACTAGATGACTGAGATGCCATACAAAAATAAATGATAGAAAAGGAGGGGAAAATGTATGATGAGTACTTATTAGCAGTGTCTGCCACATGGGGAAGGCAGTGAAATATGGTAAAGGGACCAGAAGGGTCAGGCCAGAGACAAAGATAGGGAGGAGATGCTATGAAAGGTTTAAAAAAGATATGAGTTAAAAGCTGGGGTTAAGTATTAATTGATGATGCCATTGTTCTCAGGTGGAAGCAGAGATGGGGCCTTTGTGATGGATCCATAACCTAGAGACATAATAATCACACAATAATTAGTGTTTTATTTATTCATTCCATAATTTTTTTCCTCTGAGTGTGGGTATACAGTATTTGAGATAAAATAATGTAGAAACATAAAGATTCTGTCATACTAACATGAAACATGATTGAGAAATTTGGAATGGAATTAAAAAATTTTTGAACATGACATTTTTCCCATTAGGGCAGTTTGTATTTTCATGTATGGTGGTCTTTATCCCTAATATACTGTGTGATGTTGTTTCTGTATTTTGCCTCATTGTAGTTTTTACTCTCTGAGTGCAACCAATGTCTAGCAAGAGCATTCAAGAGATTTGTCAGTCACCTCATATGCATGGGAAAGCTGGATGATGTATAAGGAAGACTGAAGGAGAATTGATGCATTTGAGTTGTGGTGTTGGCGAAGCATAGTGAATATACCCTGGACTGCCAAAAGAATGAACAAATCTGTCTTGGAAGAAGTACAACCAGAATGCTTAAGAAACAAGGATGGCGAGACTGTGTCTCACATACTTTGGACATGTTCTCAGGAGGGATCAGTCTCTGGAGGAGGACATCACGCTTGGTAAATTAGAGGGTCAGTGAAATAGAGGAAGACCCTCAATGAGATGAATTGACACAGTGGCTGAAGCAATGGGCTCAAGCATACCAAAGATGGTGAGGATGGCACAGGACAGGGCAGTGTTTTGTTCTATTGTACATAGAGTCACTGTGAGTTGGAACCGACTCAACGCACCTAAAAACAACTGGACTAAAACATGACCCTTTTACATAGTTAATGCTCTGACTTGTAATTAGAATTTTGTCACACTGTTAGGTTTCCACCAGACTTTTAGAAACCAGGATCTCCTCAGGCATTGAATATAGAGTATCTCAGTATAAGAAGATAGATTAAGTGATAACAAAACTGTTTTTTTGTAAACAACAATGTACATGTTTTTCTAATATTCCCAGGTATTCAAATGAGTCTTTTGAACCAAGTCAAATGCAAAATTCAGAGAACTGTCAAAGGAAAGACTAAAAATTTCAGATAATACTTTCAGTGATTTAAGACTTTGAAGGTGAAGATATTTGAAAAGACAAATGGTTCTTGGAAAAGCCTCTTTGAAGTCGATATCAACAAGACTCTTATCACTTTGCTAATGCTTTAATTCTCGTGCCCCAGCTCTGGTTTCTATTAGCTGTGCTTGTCCTTCAGATTCTAAACATGTGTTTCCTCTTTTGAACAACGGTTTGATGGCATAACCTAGTTTACCTTTTTATTTGTGAGGTTGTTGCTTAGTTCAGTGGAAGAATACTCGCTTTCCATGCAGGAGATCCAGGTGCATGCAAAGCCATCACTGGTCTGGCAGTGGAGGCTTGCATGTGGCTATCATGCTGAATAGGTTTTCATAGCTTCCAGACTAAGACTAGGAAGAAAGGCCTGGTGATCTACTTCTAAAAATCAGCTAATGAGAACTGTATGGATCAAACAGAACCAAAACTGATCATGGAGAGGATACAGGACCTGGTGGCATTTAGTTCCCTTGTGCCTGGGGTCACCATGAGTTGGGGGCTGACTTGACAGCAGCCAACCAACAACAACCTTTTAACTCCTTCCATGATTGGACAAGTACCAAATTGTAGCTTTAGCCTGGAACCTTTTCCCTTGCAGTTCAACATGACTCTGAACAGCGATCACTACCAAGCTAATGACTGAATGTGGCAATTTATAGTGCAATTAATTGAAAATGAAAAGAAATAAATCCTTAAAATAAGTATTAAGCAATTTTATGAACCACTTTTTTAAAAAGTGTAGTTACATATTCCTTTTAAATGTTGGTCTAATATTCACATCTGAGAACTTACCAAATCTTACAAAAGCCCATAAATGAATATCTTACATGAAGTCAAAACAGAGAAGCTTATTTCAGAAATGTTTTTGTAATATTGATTGTAATTGTGAACGCCAAGAAAAAAGCTAATTATTCTTGGAAATACTTATACTGCTGTAATGAGAAATGGACTCAAATCTATCTAAAATAATCCTATTGTGTTGACATTTTAGGACTGAATTTTTAAAAACCAGCTCTTATTACTCTGCACATTTCTATATTCCAACAGAGAAACATCCCCATCTAACAAGGGCATTGTTTTTTTCCTTAAAAATATAATTTGACTTAGCTAAGTGTTGTGGATTGAATTGTGTCCCCCGAAAATGTGTTTCAACTTGGCTAGGCCGTGATTCCCAGTGTTGTGCGGTTGTCCACCATTCTGTGATCTGATGTGTTTTTTCCCATACGTTATAAATCCTACCTCTATGATATTAATGAGGCAGGATTAGGGGCAGTTATGTTAATGAGGCAGAACTCAATCTACAGGATTAAGTTGTATGTAGAATCTATCTCTTTTGAGACATACAAAAGAGAATTCCGTGAGAGGAGGGGGACCTCCTTCCTCCAAGAAATCAGAGCCTGCAGTGGAGCACATGCATTGGACCTGTGGTTCCTGAGCTGAGAAGCTCTTAGACCAGGGGAAGATTGATGACAAGGACTTTCTCCCAGAACCTACAGAGAGAGAAAGCTTTCCTCTGGAGCTGGCACCCTGAATTTGGACTTCTAGCTTCCTAAACTGTGAGAGAATAAATTTCTCTTTTTAAAGCCACCCCCTTGTGGTATTTTTGTTTTGGCAGCACTAGATGACTGAGATACTAAGTAAATAAAAAATCAAAATATTTGCAATAATTTTTTTAAGCATTATATAATGTTATTGGTTGAAAACTTCAATAAAACATCTATAAATTATAAAATCTGAATGTAATTAGAAAGATCAATAAAATAACAAATAGAAAAGATTTATAGAAATGTATAAATGACAGCTTAAAATCAGTTTGTAACAAATGAGAAAGAATTATGTGCATAAACATTATTTAAGAAAACTATTTCTAAATTCCATGGAATCAGACCAGTATTTTTCATTTACAAGAATACCTAGCAGATAATGTTTAGTTTGCTAACTCTAAAAGCCCATTGCCTTTAAATACGTGAAACAAGTTTTTTTCATGTAGATGAACTTTGTGCTTATTTCTCATGCATGGTGGGCGTTCAACACGCATTTTTTTTTTTTTTTTTTGTTATTGGACTTTACATGAACGTTTACAGAACAAACTAATTTCTCATTAAACAGTTAGTAAACATATTGTTCTATGACATTGGTTATCCACCCCACAACATGTCTACACTCTCACTTCTCAACCTTAGGTTCCCTATTACCAGCTTTCTTGTCCCCTGCTACCTTCTAGTCCTTGCCCCAGGGCTGATGTGCTCCTTTAGTCTCGTTTTGTTTTATGGGCCTAATTTTTGGATGAAGGCTGAACCTCAGGAATGACTTCATTACTGAGCTAAAAGGGTGTCCGAAGGCCATATTCTCAGGGTTTCTCCAGTCTCTATCAGGCCAGCAAGTCTGGTCTTTATTTTTGAGTTAGAATTTTGCTCTACGTTTTTCTCCAGTTCTGTCCGGGACCCTCTATTGTGATCCCTGTCAGAGCAGTCAGTGTTGGTAGCTGGGCACCATCTAGTTGTACTGGACTCAATCTGGTGGAGGCCGTGGTAGATATGGTCCATTAGTCCTTTGGACTAATCTTTCCCTTGTGTTTTTAGTTTTCTTCATTCCTCCTTGCTCCTGAAAGGGTTAGACCAGTGAAGTATCCTAGATGGCCACTCACAGGCTTTTAAGACCCCAGACGCTATTCACCAAAGTAGAATGTAGAACATTTTCTTTATAAACTGTGTTATTGAGCTAGATGTTCCCTGAGACCATGGTCCCCACAGCCCTCAGCCCAGCAATTCGGTCCCTCAGGGAGTTTGGATGTTTCTATGAAGCTTTCGGAAACCCTGGTGGTGTAGTGCTTAAGAGTTACAGCTGCTAACCAAAAGGTTGGCAATTCAAATCTACCAGGTGTTCCTTGGGAACTCTATGGGGGAGTTCTACTCTGTCCTATAGGGTTGCTATGAGTCGGAATTGACTTGACAGCAATGGGTTTTGTTTTGTTTTGTTTATGTAGCTTCCATGACCTTGGCTTGTACAAGTTGTGCTGGCTTCCCCAGGATTCTGTACTGTCTTACTCTTTACCAAAGTTACCACTTATCTATTGTCTATTTAGTGTTTTTTCATCCCCACCCATCCCTTCTCTTGTAAACATCAAAAATTTGTTTCTTTTTGTATATAAACCTTTTCATGAGTTTTTACAGTAGTGGTCTCATACAATATTTGTCCTTTTGTGATTGTCTTATTTCACTCAACATAATGCCCTCCAGATTCATCTATGTTATGAGATGCTTCACATATTCATCATTATTCTTTATTACTGCATAGTACTCCATTGTGTGTATGTACCACAGTTTGTTTATCCTTTCATCTGTTGATGGGCATCTGGGTTGTTTCCATTGTTTTGCTATTGTGAACAATGTTGTAGTGAACATGGGTGTGCATATGTCTGTTTGGGTGATGACTCTTATTTCTCTAGGATATAATTCCTAGGAGTGGGATTGCTGGATCATATGGTATTTTTATTTTTAGCTTTCTAAGGAAGCTCCATATCATCCTCCAAAACGGTTCTATCATTTTTCATTCTCACCAGCAAGTGCATAAGAGTTCCGATCTCCCTTCAGCCTCTCCAACATTTGTTATTTCCTTTTTTTTTAATTAATGCCAGTAATGTCAGGGTGAGATGGTATCTCATTGTGGTTTTGATTTGCATTTCTCTAATGGCTAGTGATCTCAAGCATTTCCTCATGTGTCTGTTGGCCACTTGAATGTGTTCTTTGGTGAAGTGTCTATTCACATCCTTTGCTCATTTTTTAATTGGATTGTTTGTCTTTTTGTTGTAGAGGCATTGGATTTTCTTATAGATTTTAGAGATTAGACCTTTGTCTGATTTGTAATAGGCAAGCATTTTTTCCCAGTCTGTAGGTTCTGTTTTTACTCTTTTGGTGAAGTCTTTTGATGAGCATAAGTGTTTAATTTTTAGAAGAGCCCAGTCATCTATCTTATCTTCTGGAGTTTGTGTGTTGTTGATTGTGGTTTGTATCCTGTTAATGCCTCTAGCATAGATCCTATTTTTTCTTCTATGAGCTCCATAGTTTTTGGCTTTATGTTTAGGTCTTTGATCCATTTTGAATTAGTTTTTGTAATATGGTGTGAGTCATGGGCCCTGTTTCATTTTTTTGCAGACGGACATCCAGTTTTGCCAGCACCATTTGTTAAAAAGACTGTCTTTTCCCCATTTTATGGACTTTGGGCCCTTGTCGAAGATCAGGTGACCATAGGTGGGTGGATCTACATCTGGGTTATCGATTCTGTTCCATTGGTTAATATATGTCATTGTATCCTGCTACTCTGCTGAATCTCTCCATTAGTTACAGTAGTTTTCTCATAGAGTCTTTTGGGTTTTCTGTGTATGGTATCACATCATCTGCAAATAGGGACCATTTAACTTCTTTCGTTACCAATTTGTATGCACTTTGTTTCTTTTCTTGCCTTATTGCTCTAGCTAGGAAATCCAGCACAATGTTAAATAGGAGTGGTGATAAAGGGCATCCTTGTCTTATTCCTGTTCTCAAGGGGAATGTATTCAGCCTTTCTCCATTAAGAATGATGTTGGCCATTGGTTTTGCATAGGTTGCCTTTATTATGTTGAGAAATTTCCTCTCTATACCTGTTTTATTGAGATTTTTTTTTTTTTAATCGGGAATGGGTGTTGGACTTTGTCAAATGCCTTTTCTGTGTCGATTGTGATGATCATGTGATTCTTTTCTTTCCTTTTATTTATGTGGTGGATTACATTGATTGATTTTCTAATGTCGAACCACCCTTGCATACCTGGCATGAATCCTACTTGGTTGTGGACAACACTTTTTTTTTTTTGATTAATTTTAATTGTGCTTTAATTGAAAGTTTACAAATCAAGTTAGTCTCTCACAAAAATTTATATATACCTTGCTATACAGTCCTAATTGCGGTCCCCCTCATGAGACAGCACACTTCGTCCCTCCACTTTCTCTCCTTGTGTCCATTCGGGCGGCATCTGGCACCTCTACCCTCTCATCTCTCTTCAATACAGGAGATGCCAACATAGTCTCTTGTGTCTACTTGATCCAAGAAGCTCGTTCTTCACCAGTATCATTTTCCATCCCGTATTCCAGTGTAATCCCCTTTTGAAGAGTTGGCTTTGGGAATGGTCCCTGTCTTGGGGTAACAGAAGGTCTGGGGACCATGGCTTCCGGGGTCCTTCTAGTCCCATTCTGACTATTAAGTCTGGTCTTTTTATGAGAATTTGGGGTCTGCATCCCACTGCTCTCCTGTTCCCTCAGGGATTCTCTGTTGTGTTCCCTGTCAGGGGAGTCATTGGTTGTGGCTGGGCACCATCTAGTTCTTCTGGTCTCAGGCTGGTGTCATCTCTGGTTTATGTGGTCCTTTCTGTCTCTTAGGCTCATAATTACCTTGTGTCTTTGGTATTCTGCATTCTTCCTTGCTCCAGGTGGGTTGAGACCAATCGATGCATCTTAGATGGCACCTTGCTAGCGTTTGAGAACCCAGACACCACTCTCCAAAGTGGGATGCAGAATGTTTTCTTTATAGATTATATTATGCCAATTGACTTAGATGTCCCTTGAAACCATGGTCCCCAAACCTCTGTCCCTGCTACGCTGGACTTTGAAGCATTCAGTTTAATCAGGAAACTTCCTTGCTTTTGGTTTAGTCCAGTTGTGCTGACCTTGCCTGTATTGTGTGTTGTCTTTCCCTTCACCTAAAATAAAACTTACCTGCTATCTAATTAGTGAATACCCCTCTCCTTCCTTCCCTCCCCTCTCTTATAACCATCAAAGAATATTTTCTTCTCTGTTTAAACTATTTCTTGAGTTCTTATAATAGTGGTCTTATACAATATTTGTCCTTTTGCAAATGAGTAATTTCACTCAGCATAATGTCTTCCAGATTCCTCCAAGTTATGAAATGATTCATGGATTCATCATTGTTCTTTATCGATGCGTAGTATTCCATTGTGTGAATATACCATTATTTATCCATTCATCCACTGATGGGCACCTTGGTTGCTTCCAACTTTTTGCTGTTGTAAACACTGCTGCAATGAACATGGGTGTTCATAAATGTGTTCATGTAAAGGCTCTTATTTCTCTAGGATATATTCCAAGGAGTGGGATTGCTGGATCATATGGTAGTTCTATTTCTAACTTTTTAGGGAAGTGCCAAATCGATTTCCAAAGTGGTTATACCATTTGACATTCCCACCAGCAGTGTATAAGTGCTCCAGTCTCTCTACAACCTCTCCAACATTTATTACTATGTGTTTTTTGGATTAATGCTAGCCTTGTTGAAGTGAAATGGAATCTCATTGTAGTTTTGATTTGCATTTCTCTAATGGCTAATGATCATGAACATTTCCTCATGTATCTGTTAGCAGCCTGAATGTCTTCTTTAGTGAAGTGTCTGTTCATATCCTTTGCCCATTTTTTAATTGGGTTATTTGTCTTTTTGTAGTTGAATTTTTGCAGTATCATGTAGATTTTAGAGATCAGGTGCTGATCGGAGATGTTGTAGCTAAAAACTTTTTCCTAGTCCGTAGGTAGTCTTTCTACTCTTTTGATAAAGTCTTTGGATGAGCATAGGTGTCTGATATTTAGGAGCTCCCAGTGTTTGATTTCTATTCCCTGGTTTTTCTGTTACTGATTTCTACTTTTATTGCCTTATCATCAGAGAAGATGCTTTGTAATATTTTGATATTTTGGATTCTGCCAAGGCCTGCTTTAGGACCTAATATGTGGTTTATTTTAAAGAATGTTCCATGTGCACTAGAAAAGAAAGTATACTTTGCAGCTGTTGGGTAGAGTGTTCTGTATATGTCTGTAAGGTCAAGTTGATTGATTTTGGCATTTAGATCTTTCATTTCTTTATTGAGCTTCTTTCTGGACATCCTGTCCTTCACCGAAATTGGTGTGTTGAAGTCTCCTACTATTATTGTGGAGCTGTCTATCTCACTTTTCAATGCTGTTAGAGTTTGTTTTATGTATCTTGCAACCCTGTCATTGGGTGTATAAATATTTAATATGGTTATATCTTCCTGGTAAATTGTCCCTTTAATCATTATATAGTGTCCTTCCTTATGCTTTGTGGTGGATTTAAGTTTAAAGTCTATTTTGTCAGAAATTAATATTGCCAGTGTTGCTCATTTTTTATTGTTTTTTTGCTTGATGTATTTTTTTATCATCCTTTGAGTTTTAGTTCATTTGTGTCTCTCAGTTTAAGGTGTGTCTCCTGTAGGGAGCATATACCTGGATTATGTTTTTTTATCCAATCTGCAACTCTCTGTCTCTTTATTGGTGCATTTAGTCCATTTACATTCAGCATAATTATAGATAAGTATGAGTTTAGTGCTGTCATTTTGATGCCTTTTTTTGTGTGTTGTTGACAATTTCATATTTTGACTTACTTTTTTGTCCTGAGAAGTTTTTCTTTGTAAATTGTTTGTTCCTCTTTTTCATTGTAGTTGATTTCATTTTTGCTGAGTTTTTGTGTTTATCTTGGTTTTTATTTTGAAGTATGGGATTGTTAGTCTTCTTTGTGGTTACCTTAATATTTACCAGTATTTTTCTAAGTATAAACCTAATTCATATCTCCCTATATAGCCTTGATTTCCTCTCCATATGGAAGATCTATGCCTACTGAATTTAGTCTCTCTTTATTAATTATTGTCATCTTTTACATAATAACATCAGTGATTCCCTGTTTTGAGAGTTTTTTTTATCTTTTTTTTTTTTTTTCTGTCTGATTTCTCCATCGGAGTTGATATCAGGGTGCTCTGCTCTGTTTTGCTGATATCTGTTATTATGGGTTTTCTAACCAGGGACTTCCCTTTAGTATTTCTTATTGTTTTGGTTTGGTTTTGGCAAATTCTCTAAGCTTGTGTTTAGCTGTAAATGACTTAATTTTACCTTCATATTTGAGAGACAGTTTTGCTGGGTATATGATTCTTGGCTGGTAATTTTTCTCATTCAATGCTCTATATATGTCATACCATTGCCTTCTTACCTGCATGGTTTCTGCCAAGTTGTCTTATTGATTTTCCTTTGTAGGTTACTTTTCACTTATCCCTGTCTGCTCTCAAAATTTTCTCTTAATTTTTGGTTTTGGCAAGTTTGATGCTAATATGTCTTGGTGACTTTCTTTTGGGATCTGTCTTGTATGGGGTTTGATGGGCATCTTGGACAGATATCCTTTTATCTTTCATGATGTCAGGGATGTTTTCTACCAACAAATCTTCAACAATTCCCTCTGTTTTTTCTGTTATCCCTCCTTCTTCTGGTATTCCAATCACTCACAGTTATTCTTCTTTATAGAGTCCCACATGATTCTTAGAGTTTCTTCATTTTTTTATAATTCTTTTATCTGATTTTTCTTCAAAAATATTGGTTTCCAATGCCTTATCTTCCATCTCCCCAATTCTGCATTCCAGTTCCTCAATTCTGCTCCTCTGCCTTCCTATTGAGTTGTCTAATTCTGTAATTTTATTGTTAATCTTTTGGAATTTCTGAATGCTATCTCTCTATGGATTCTTGCAGCTTATTAAATTTTTCATTATGTTCTTGAATAATCTTTTTAATTTTTTCAACTGCTTTACCTGTGTATTTCTTGGCTTTTTCTGTGCATTGCCTGGTTTCATTCTGGATATCATTTCTGATGTCTTCAAGGGTGCTGTATATTAATCTTTTGTATTCTATATCTGGCAATTCCAGGAATACATCTTCATCCAGGAGAGTCCTTGATTCTCTGTTTTGGAGGTTTGTAGAAGCAATTATGGTCTGCTTCTTTATGTGATTTGATATTGACTGCTGTCTCAGAGCCATCCATGTGTTATGGAAATAATTTATTTTATGTTTGCTCAGTGTGTTATCTTCTTTGTTTTGTTTCAGTATACCCAAATAGGCTACTAAAGTATGTTAACTTGATTATTGGAGACTTTGAAGCACTAATGTCCTGTTACCAGATGGTTAGAGGTGTTGCCAGGTGTATAAGCCTGTGAGTCCATTCACTATTCTTGTATAGATTCAGCTCAGGTGTCCTGATAGTTGGTCACCTTGTGTGTGGTGTAGGCTCTCACCTTCTATCTTAGAGGAGTAGTGGTGATGGTTGTATGCACTGGTTTCTGGTAGCAGCAGGGAGTCACACTCTGAGGAGAGCAGGATGGTGACAGCCTTCCCCCGAGTGTCAGAATAACACTTTTTTTGATGAATGAACAAAATAAAATTCTTGTTGATTTTTAAAATATAGGGACCCATTGTATTGATATTTAAGCAGAATTTGTTAAGATGATTGCTTCTAGTGCTCACATCTATGATTATTATTCCAAAATGAGGCTCAGGGTCATCGCAGCTCTAATAGCTCTTATCTAGAGATAGTAAATTAAAGAGCTAAAATGTATTGTCTTACTTTATGTGTGAAACAGTGTGACTCTTCTACAGCTCTTATGTTAATACCTGGTAAAAGAGTGTTTAAATTTTTGGGGGAATGTTTCTTAAAGTGTTGTGTTACACCTCCTCCATCAGCAGTATTTGAGAGCTTGTTAAAATGGGAGACATAAATCAGGCTTTCTGGATTGGAACCCTGAGATTGCCTTTTTAACAAACACTCAGGAGATTCTAAAGCACCCTGAACTTTGAGAACCCTATTTTGTGACCCTCAGCAGAGTGAGACCTGATTGCTTACCGTACTAGAATCATCTAGGAGCTTGTAACAGATACTGATATCCTGGTTCCACCCTGCAAGTGGACTCCCAGGAGTCCTGGACCCCCAGTAATTGGCTCCCTTCAAAGTGTCCCTAAGTTATTTCTGAGAGGCTGTCTATATTCTGCACCCTGTGAGTGAGAAATAGATTCACATCTGATCTGTTTGACTTCTTCATCAAGCCACTGTGCTTCAGCCACTGTTCTCTCTGCATATGACATGTCTTCTGGCTGGAGGGCAGGGAGGGGCCATTTTTTCTTCCTCTTTACCACTCTCACCATCTTGAAACAGAGCCTTTCCTAATTCTCTATTATGACACTGAAACTATCAGCTAACTTTAGAAAAATTTCAAGTTCCTACAGAAATAGTCCCACTCTCCTCCATAAAGGAAATAGAATCTATAGATTTAAGAACTTTGACCCAGTACAATTTACATTACCAAAGAGAACATGTAGCTTCCCTGTCTGAAATATCTGCCTTCAGATTTCTGGTTGCTTTAATTTTTTTCCAAAGGAAAAATGGGTGGATACTCCCTTTTATTTGAGTAATTTAGAAACCTATTAGGTAATTTCTGAGGACAAAAAAAAAAAAAGTGTTCCTCACAGGAAAATTGAAGTACCTACCTTCTGGAATGAAAATATTTGCTGCTCTTAATGACTTTTTCCCCCTAATTCCTATCCTTCATGACCTCAAAATATTTTCCCCAAATTTTAGATTTGCCACTCTGATATATATATCACATATATTGAAGAGATCTGTCATTGCTGTAGGTCTCATGAGATTTCTTGAGGTGGAATAAATTACAGGTTTAACATTTTTTCAAACTATTCATTTCTACAAAATGGCAGGATAATTAAAGCACGACAGATTGCTGATAATAAATTAAAAACTTGGTTTATTTATTATTCTAGTTTTATTAGATTATTCTAAAACAATACAGTTAATATGACTGCATATCTAGATTTCAGTGATAATAAAAAAAAATGAAAATTGTTTTATTTGTGTTATGGAGCCTCACCTGAAATGTACCTACATAACTTATCCTACATGTCAGGTATAGTAGTAGGAAACCACCCTTGATGCTTTGTTCGTACTAATTATATTGTTGTTAGTTGCTGTTGAGTAGGCTTCTATTCATGGCAGCCCATGTATAACAGAATGAAACGCTACCCAGTCTTGCACCATGTTCATGACTATTGGTTTGTTTGAGTCCATTGTTGTGGCCACTGTGTCAGTCCATCTCATTAAGGGTTTCCCCCACCTTTTCTTTCCCTCCACTTTACCAACATGATATCTTTCTCCAGCAATCAGCCCCCACTAATGATGTGTCCAAAGTAAGTTAATCAAAGTCTTCTGTGGTCCATAAGATTTTCATTGGATAATATTGGAGTTAGAGTGCCAGGCTTTTCTTCCTAGCCTGTCTTAGTCTGGAAGGTCCTCTGAAATCTGTCCACCGTGGGTCACCATGCTGGTATTTGAAATATTGGTGACATCATTCCAGCATCATAGCAACATCCAAGCCATGATAGTAGTACAAGCTGACAGATAGGTGGTGGCTAATTATATTAGTTGTGTAGTTTTAAACCAGCCTCTGCTTTTCACTTTCTAGATTGCGAGAAGAGTAATAATAGAGCTAACAACAACAACAAAAAAGAACATTTGTAAACCTGAATTTTCTCCATGCCACTGTAAAATTATAGTGTTAAGAAGGCACATGGTAGATTTTTGGCATCAAAATCATCACAAAAGATTTGTTTCACTAGCTACAAATTGGTATAACTAATAGATCCCGAGTTGGAGAAAACTCCTGTGAAACCACAAATGTGAACATAAGAGAAGGAAGTTCTTCCTGAAATAGTTTAACAAACCAGTTCTCAATACTTTTTCCATTGCGGAGTTCTTAGAAAATAATTTATTTACATCTCAGAAAAATATTTTGGAAATTAAAAAAACAAAATGTAATAAAAAATTTCTCAGGCCTCCCTAGTCTTTTACTGTACATGAGGTTATGTAAGATGTTGTTGTTAGGTGCTGCTGAGTGGATTCCAACTCATAGAGATCCCATGTGAACAGAGTTGAACTGCCCCATGGGTTTTCTTGGCTGTAATCTTTACAGAAGCAGATTGCTAGGTCTTTCTCCTGTGGAGCTGCTGTGAATACTTAATTTTGCTGGTTTATTATCCCCAATTGCTGGCCTGGGACAGCCAAATTTCTGTAAAGTTGCCCTCAATTTTTTCTTGTAGTAACCAACTAATTTCTCATATGTGCTCTTGAATGAGTTTGCTATCACAGATTCCTTGTTGCCCCATCAGGCTGCTCCAGAAGGAGAAAAATTTCTCCATGGCCTCCTTGGGTCAGCAGATCCTCACTGCTGATTGTCGTTTTCCCTCTAGTCATGAGGCATAGTGATCCTTTCCTGGCACCCCCTTTCTGCTGTAGTCATCCCTTCATTTCTCTTTCTTTTCTTTTGGGCACAAAAATATTCCACTAATGATTGCCCTAAGTAATTAGAATCACCTGGGGAACTTAAAAAACCTACCAGACTTCCTCTTCTGGGAAGATGGTATAGATGTACTTTTGCCTTGACAATAGCGGCACTGGGCACTGGGATGACATTTCTTAGTTCCTGTTATTTCTCTTATTGGGGTTTTAGGTCCATATTCCTTTTGTCATTCAGACAGATTTTTCTGAAAGTACTGATTATCTGCTACCAAGTATAGTCTGACATCTAGATTTTCCTTCTCACTGGACTGGCTTTCAAGCAATTGCTCCTATGCTTCTTTGCCCTGTTGAGTCTCAGCTCTTTCCCACTTTCCTCACCTTTCCCATCATCCTGAGTTGCTGATGTCCTAGCTTTGTTGTGACCCTGACCTGTTAGCTAATTCCTGACTACCCTGTAAAATTCCTGACCACCACCTCTGTTACTCTCTATCTTTTCTTGTTTGTTGCTTCCCAGCATTTATTAGAGTGTGTGAATGTTTCATCTTTTTGCTTTTCCTTTTTTCTGTCAATCAAAGCTATAAGTCTGATGAGAGTAGGGACTATGCCTGTCTTCTCCACTGTTTTACTTTCTGTGCCAAGATGCGAAGTTAGTAGGAGTCACTTGATCAATGATAATAACAAAATGAATAAAATTATTACAATAAACTAAAAAACAGGGAGTGGTAAATAACATTTTCATTATGCCCAAACCTCCCAATAACTAGAATATGAAGCAATATGATGTACTGGGGGAAAACAAAGTTTTGAAAACAAAATTCCTCGATTCATTTATTGGCTGTGGACCTACAGGCAAGTTAACCAAACTTTCTGAACCTCAGTTTTCTATTTTGTAAATCTGGGCTAATGATGCCTATCGCCAAGGCCTCTCTTGAAGATGAAATGAAATGATGTAACAACGTAGGAACAGTGCCTATTTTAGAATAATTTTTTAATCAGAGTTAGGATCCCTTCATCAACTCCTCATCTAATGTATTTTTTGAATAGAAGTAGGTAAGTAGAGGGAAAAATAACTTCATATCACAGAAATTACTTTTAAAAGACATTCAGTGTTTGACTTGGAGTGTAAATTTGATTCAGCCTTTAATTCTGTTTGTAACTGAATCTAGAATTATTTTCATCAGAACTGATGTATATAATCATATTCTTGAGGGTTCACATGAGCCTTAGTTATTTGTTATGTAATGAAAATGAATTTACTGAGGCGAGAAAGTGAAGTTTACTAACACATTTTAGGAAACAGTTAAAAGTGAAACAAAATTTAACCCAGGAGTCTTTCTATTCAATCAAGGTTTATCTGTGTCTCTTTTTTGGTGGGAGGAAGTGGGCATTTTGGAGGTATATCTTCACTTAACGTTACATTTAGGTGGTGTTTAAATTGGTTCTTACTATAACATGATTCTGATTAAACATACATTAGGGGCCTGTATCAGTTACTTCCATATTTGGGACCTTGTTAGAATGTCATTTGCTTTAGAATAAAGGGTGCATTTAAGTGTCAGGAAGCTCTGTCTTGGATTCTTTCCAAGAGGATTGGATTACAAAATTCTAAGGACCTTTTGATGAGACGATCTTAAGATATGGTGGTCTTATGGCGTAAATAATTGAGTGCAGTCTTAGAATGTTGTTCCAAGATATATGGTTTCATCTTAAAAACTTAGTCTTTAAAAACAAGGAAAACTTGTCTCCTTGACATTGTATTCCCACAAAAGAGTGGGTGATGATGACTGTAAGACTTTATTGAAGTTTAAACTAAATGCACTGATTGGGAAATTACTTCTCTGAGTTCATGTTTATTTAGCAGTGACTACACTGGGTGTTGTGTTCTGGGACCTGAAAACTCATTATGAATAATTCTAATTACCTGTAGTTAAAAACCTTTAAATATACTACACAGTGTTTTTTCAGGAAAGTCCTAGGGAATTTCTTCTCTTCTCATGTTTTTATTAATATGGTTGCTGATAAAAGGAAACTTTATGTATTAGAATACTCGATCTATTGGAAGTCAACCTATGGAAATTCATGTGCGAAATAGGTTTATAAAAACCTAATTTCATTGTTTTCAATTTTGCAGCCACATGCACATCAGCTCTAAAATGACTGACCGCTGATTATTAATTTAACTCATGACAGTTTCATACATAGGAAGGCAAGGCATTAGGAGTGCCTTCAGGCCATTTTTCTTTTGGTTTTAGATTCACCCCATTAGCATCCTTTCCTATTATGTACAATGATTGTTGTTTGTTTTAATGTCTTGATGCATAAATGGAAAATTTTTCAATGGGAATGAATTAAAAAAAATAGACTTCATTTGGACATTAAGTTTATAATCTATTTGAAATGGACTGTTACAACATTTATCTTCAGGGCCAAGCCATTGTGAGTTATATTTCTCATTCGTAAAGATAGATATTATAACTCAATAATCCATCATGAATTCTTTAAAAATTTACCCTCTGCAGAAACGCATTGCTCATACTTTCCTGATATGAGAGAATTTAAGAATGAGTTATTTTATATGCTTATTCCAAAGGTGGCTATAGTCTATAAACAGCACTGTTGGAGAAGGTCAAATTGTGATTGATATCTCACCCAAAATATGATTCAGCCAGCCAGAGTGATTGAATTTAGGAAATTCTTTCTCTGCTTACTAAACTGATCAGTATTCATTATTGTGTAATCACTACGTACTAGGTTAGGATGAGAATAACCACTGCCTGCAGGTATCGTGAAAAAAAAAAAAAAGACCTCAACTGTATGACATACAAAGGAAGATGTCATATTTCAGTGTCACTCTAATTGTTGTCATTTTTTTTGAAAACCGCTCGGACATCACCAATGCCTCACTCCACAATACTAATGTAATTACAGGATGATTTGTTTTTGGAGATTTTACCGGTGATAAAATAATCTGTCCTCTTTTCTGAATCAAAAGCAAGTGCTAATGGATGGGTTCTATGATCTGTTTAACAACCTAGGATCAGGAAGTACTGATATTCTTCAACTTTCTTGAGGAAGAAGTTAACTCTAGATTTCCAAGTTATAGACGTTACATTGGAGAATCGCAATGAATTTGCATAATGTTTTTTAATTGGGCCATTAATGCTGCCATCTTGAACCATTTGTTACAGAATCACATTAGATACAGAACAATAAATTTCAGGCACTTAAGAAGTGAATGGAATCTCTGATGAACCTTGCATGCGTATGAAAACCTAAGCACTTACAATCGAGACATGATTATCTCAAAATGGTTTCTGCATTCAGGCTTCTATTCTTATCATTTTAGATTTAAGGGCAGGAAACAAATGTTTCAGCTGCAAGGCACGTCAATGCATTTTTATTTTATTCTGTGCGCATTCTGCTTGATACAGAAAATTGAAAAATTCTGCCATTTCTCAAACACTGAAAACATGGGAGTTTTTTTGGCACACTCACAGGAGGTGGAGCAGTAGTGTTTTCTGCAGAGAAGGGTTTGTATTGCTCTGTAAAGAGTATACACTGTTGCTTACATATAAGAGGCAAAATGTTTTTGGACTTACTGGTTCACATTTCCGTTTTGATTATAATATGAATGACAGAATCTTTGCTTCTAGGTCAACATATAACACATTGGGGTGTGCTTCTCCAGTCCATTTCCTTAGTAACTGGTAAGGCTTCCAGCTTTGATTTGTGTCCCAAGCCAAAAAAAAAAAAAGGCTCTTTAGCCAGCATAGGCAGTGCAAGCATGTACCATTTGGGCGTTATGACTCAGCAGATTCAGTGGAACTTGAAATAATTATGATAGAGAGGGATGTTGATTGGGTCTTTGGAAAACTCAGTTCAGAGAATCACAATGCTGGCAAAAGACACGAGACTCTTTGGTCAGACACAAACGACTTTTATTACTTATTGCAATAGCTGTAGACAGCATATCAGCATTCGCACTGGTCCCCAAGCCCCAACTGGTACAGGGTGATATGAAAATGCCTGCACAGACAATGACTTGCATTAGAGGAGAGGAACTCTGAGTTTAGTAAATCGCAATCCTTTCTAAAGGACAGTAAGCTTGCCTAATCTTTGCCCCAGGGGAAGACATTGTCTCTATTATACTGGATAATAAATACGCCTACTCTTTGTTCTTAAGAGAGGCACTGTCTCTTTAAGACCACTCGCCATACAATTATTCTAGAAATGACAGTCCCGAACAAAGGCTATCGGGGCCCCTGCTTGCAAGATCTGCAAAAACGTGAGAGACCCGTGGAGTATTCTCTTCCAATGATGATCAGTTTAGGTATTAAATAGGGGCAAAGGCAAAATGGAATGGAATAGAGGATATTTACAAATTATGACCTCATGACCAGCTTCAGAATCAAGGGCTGTGCTAACTATGAATATTATTTTATTTTTGTTTTGTTATGTATATACTAGAACATATTGACCATTTTTTCTTTCCCCCTTTCTTTATTTTATATAACATGTGTTGGTTGTGATTAACCTTATTATTCATTGTTTATATCACAAAGTGTCTATCAAAGAGTGAGAAAAAAATGAACCTTATTTAGATATTAATATAGTAACTTGTAATTTTTTTGTCTTTCTTCTTTGGGGGAGAAGTTAAGTGTGTCTTTGTTAGTATAAGAGATAGGTGTATTATGTCAGTTGTAAGCATGTTGTTGATATTATTATGGTTTGGAAGTTTAACTCTGGGCTGAAGATTGTGAGTGGATACTGAGTATTCAAAGAATGGAATTTACCAGGTAATGTTACAGGTTCTCAGTAGCACCCCTGACATTCTAACCTCTCCCTGTACTTCAGTAGCCTATGACTTGAAAACTGCCTTTCTTCCTGTCCCTTGCCAGCAGAGTGCCAGCTAGGCTTTTCCAATGAGAGGCTCAAACATGTGGTTTAGAAGGCAGAGGAAGAGAAGCCATTGTTCTCCATGGCAGCTGCGGGCAGGCCTCTGGACATCAGCATATTTCAGGCATGGGACTTTGCCTATGACTGTTGGGTGTCCTCCTGAGAATCACTCAATATTGCAGGCAACTGAGACCATTGGTGAAAGCTTTCTGTTGACCTCTGCTCTTTGGAATGTTCTGGAAGAGTTCTCCCTGATCATTGTACCTTTAGCTTTCTCATAGTTCTGCAATAATTCCTTGCATTGAATCTCTTCCTATGCAAAATACCTGGAGCACTTTTATTTTCCTGACCAAACCCTGTCTTATACACCGAAAGTGATTCTTTAGACATAGATACTGTCAGATAATGTCAGAAGCATTAAAATGAATAACAAGTCAATTCAGTATTCTGGAATGTAAACAAATCCTTGAAAATTTGCTTTGTACTGTATCTGTGAGTCACGCACATGAAAAATAATATAACCTTAAGTAATACCTAATATCTTTTTAAAATTAACATCAACTCTGCATTTCGTGATTGTTTATTGTTTACACCTGTGCATCACTTTCTTTGCAGGTTGATTGTGAAGAGTATGTGGAATAATTTATGAAAAGTGCTTAGAATAGATGTTAGCACATAGTTAAGTGCTCAATAAATAATAGATATTATTATTAATAGGAGTATTAGAATTATTACCCTGTGAGGTATAGTGTGAGTTACACTTGAGAGATATGGTAGAAATAAAATATTGATCTCTAATCTCATCTCTCATTCAGAATTTCAGTGAAGAGCCAGTTATTCATCTGGAAATCAAATAAATTAAACTTTCCTGAAGGCCCACAATGGTCAAGGTACTTCTTCAGGAAAGTGGTGGCAGAGACCATATCTGTCTTGTCTGGGCCCGTGTCCCAGCATCTAACAAGCTGCCTGACACATAGCAGACTCTTGGTAAAAATTTGATAAATGGATGCACAAAGACATTGTATTTAATACTGTGGTGGGAAGGAAGCGTGGAGTTCAGTACATCCAGAGAAGTGTAAAACATAGTCTTTACAAATAGTTTATAATCAAACAAGGGAAACTGATCTGGTCAATTAACTGTCATTGAAGGCAGACTATAGACAGGGAAGGGGTTTTTCATTCTGCTTGGGGATGATCAGAGAAGGTTTCAATAGAAAGGAAATCTTGGTGGGCTGTGACGGTTCAGTAGGACTGTATCAGGCTGAGAGTGGCAAAGGCAGAGAAGATTGAGGCGTGAAGGTGTATAAGGCATGAGGGCTGTTAGGGTTGAGGGGCCAGTAATTAATACCTCTGTCACCCTCCCAAAGTTCAGAACCAGCTGAGAAGTAGAGGCAGTGATCACTCAGAGACCAAAATGTCAGCTTTATTACTGATAAGGCTGAATTGACTGTTTCTCCACCTCTGAACTGTAGACCTTCCCTTGACAAGTTCAGAACCTGCCCTGGTAAGATTACTGCATGGATTAATGGAGTGAGGACAGGCCACTGTGAAAGGGGAAGAAAAAAAAGCTGTATGCACTTGCTTCCTTCTCTATAACTCAGCAATCTCTGAAGAGAAGGTAGGAGCCAGAGAAAAACAGCCTAGAAATACTCCTCCCAAATTTTTCCCTCGTGGAGATGGAAATTCCTATACTCTATAGATATATGAGAGCTAAGTGTTAAGTATTTCCCCAACATAATCACACAGCATATATCTATACAGCTTAAAATTAAATGATATTTTTATCTCCTCTTCTATTTACAAAAATCTATTGTGTGGCTTTGATCCATTGAAATGCAGAGAACAGTAGTATGACCTTTGTATATAGGATGCAGCTGATAAGCCTTTACATCATTCGTCAAATTTGAACTTCTGGAAATTGGAAACAGAAGAGGTTCAGTAAGCAATCTATTTGCTTTAATTTATTTTTCTCCCTTGAGTTCTCACAAAGTTATGTCTCAGGGGTTTTCAGGAGCTTCTGTGTAAGGAGGTTTCTACTAGCTTGCAAGGTAATTTAAAACTTTCCTGCTGCCCTTTAAGCCATTCTCTCAGGCAACCATTCCATCTTGAATGATTTCAAGACATAATTAAGTGTAACTGCACGTTGTGTGATGGTGATAAAGGGTCTGGGAAGAAAGGGAAGAGAAGTTTGAAGGCATGGAAGAAGAGGTAATAGAATTCCACCTCTTTGTTACATTCAGTTCTATTCCACTAGTTTGCAGATTTTCAACTACAGGCTAAGGTTAAAAAAAAAAAAAAAGAAACTCGTTACCGTTGAGTCGAAACCAACTCATAGTGACCCTATAAGACAGAGTAGAATTGCCCCATAGGGTTTCCAAGGAGGGCCTGGTGGATTCAAACTGCTGACATTTTGGTTAGCAGCCATAGTCCTTACCCACTACACCACCAGGGTTTCCAGGGTAAGGTTAGGTCCAGGCCTAGAAAGGTTGCGTTCATGCTGTATTTTAGGTTTTTAGAATGAAAGTAGTTTCTTCTCTTGTCACATCCTGTTCTCTTCCTTCCTGGCTTTGTAACCTTGGGCACATTACTTAATGTGCCTGAAGCCCATTTTTATCAACTAGAAAGTGGGTATTTATTCAACAATTATTTATCTGTTGTTGAAAACTTTCTAGACCCTTTATAGAATTTACTCTTTTCCTGGAAACACATATAGTTAAATATTTTAATTACAATAAAATGTGATGAATATTATGATAGGGTATATAATCTAGGGCAGTTATTCTCAATGTGTGGTCCTTGGACAAGCAATATTGATCTCACTGGTGAGCTTGTTAGAACTGCAAATAAATGGGCCCTATTGGATCTGTCCCCCACGTGTCTGTCAGTTTGTTGTACTGTGGGGCTCATGTTTTGCTGTGATGCTGGAAGCTATGCCAATGGTATTCAAATACCAGCAGGGTCACCCATGGCAGACAGGTTTCAGCTGAGCTTTCAGGCTAAGATAAACTAGGAAGAAGGACCCAGCAGTCTACTCCTGAAAAGAATTAGCCAGTGAAAACCTTATGAATAGCAGCAGAACATTGTCTGATATAGTGCCAGAAGGTGAACCCTCAGGTTGGAAGGCATTCAAAATATGACTGGGGAAGAGCTGCCTCCTCAAAGTAGAGTTTACCTTAATGACATGGATGGAGTCAAGCTTTCAGGACCTTCATTAGCTGATTAGGCATGAGTCAGGATGAGAAGGGACAGCTGCAAACATTCATTAATAATCAGAACGTGGAATGTATGAAGCATGAGTCTAGGAAAGTTGGAAATCATAAAAAATGAAATGACATGCATAAACATCGATATTCTAGGCATTAGTGAGCTGAAATGGACTGGTATTGGTCATTTCAAATCAGACAATCATATGGTCTACTATGCCGGAAATGACAACTTGAAGAGGAATGGTGTTGCATTCATTGTCAAAAAGAACATTTCAATTTGTATCCTGAAGCACAATGCCGTCAGTGATAGGCTACTATCTAAAAAAAAATCTATACACCTACAAAGAAGACCAGTTAATACGACTATTATTCAAATTTACATACCAACCACTAAAGCCAAAGATGAAGAACTTGAAGATTTTTACCAGCTTCTGTAGTCTGAAATTGATCGAACATGCAGTTGGATGCACTGAAAATTACTGGTGATTTGAATGAGAAAGTTGGAAACAAAGGAGAAGGATTAGTAGTTGGAAAACATGGCCATGGTGATAGAAACGATGCCAGAGATTGCATGATTGAATTTTGCAAGACCAATTTCTTCATTGCAAATACCTTTTTTCACCAGCATAAACGGTGACTATACACAGGGACCTTGCCAGATGGAATACGCAGGAATCAAATCAACTACATCTATGGAAAGAGACGATGGAAAAGCTCAATATCATTGGGCAGAACAAGGGTAGGGGCTGACTGCTGATCAACCATCAATTACTCATATGCAAGTTCAAGTTGAAACTGAAGAAAATTAGAACAAGTCTATGAGAGCCAAAGTATGACCTTGAGTATATCCCACGTGAATTTAGAGACCGTCTCAAGAAGAGATTTGATGTGTTCAACACTAATGACTGAAGACCAGAAGAATTATGGAATGACATCAAGGACATCACACATGAAGAGAGCAAGAGGTCATTAAAAAGACAGGAGAGAAACTAAAGACCTAAGTGGAAGTCAGAAGAGACTCTGAAACTTGCTCTTGAACATAGAGTAGCTAAAGCAAAAGGAAAAAATGATGATGTAAAAGAACTGAACAGAATATTTCAAAGAATGGCTCGAGAAGACAAAGTTAGGTATTATGATGGGACATGCAAAGACCTGGAGATGGGAAACCTAAAGGGAAGAACACACTCTGCCTTTTTCAAGCTGAAAGAATTGGAGAACAAATTTAAGCCTCAAGTTAAAATACTGAAGGATTCTACAGGGAAAATATTAAATAGAAAAATATTAAAAGACTCAGGAAGCATCAAAAGAAGGTAGAAGGAATACACAGAGTCACTATACCCAAAAGAATTGGTCTACGTTCAACCATTTCAGGAGGTAACATATGATCATGACTGATGGTACTGAAGGAAGAGGTGCAAAGCTGCACTGAATGCACTGGTGAAAAACAAGGCCCTGGGAGTTGACAGAATACCAATTGAGATGTTTCAACAAACTGATGTAGCACTGGAAGTGCTCACTTGTTTATGCCAAGAAATTTGTAAGATGACTACATGGCCAACCGATTGGAAGGGCTCTACGTTTATGCCTAGTCCCAAGGAAGGTGATCCAACTCAATTCAGAAATTATCTAACAATATCATTATTATTATTATTACATGCTAGCAAAATTTTGCTGAAGATCATTCAAAAGTGGCTGCAGTAGTATATTCACAGGGAACTGCCAGAAATTCGAGCTGGATTTAGAAGAGGACGTGGAACCGGGGATATCATTGCTGATGTCACATGGATCCTGGCTGAAGGCTGAGAACACCAGAAAGATGTTTACCTGTGTTTTATTGACTATGCTAAGACACTCGACTGTGTGGATGGTAACAAATTATGGGTAACATTGCAGAGAATGGGAATTGTGCTGCTGAGGAATCTGTATGTGGATCAAGAGGCAGCCGTTTGAACAGAACAAGGAGATACTGCATGGTTTAAAGTCAGGAAAGGTATGCATCAAGGTTGTATCCTTTCACCATACTTATTCGATCTGTATGCTGAGTAACTAACCTGAGATGCTGGACAATATGAAGAAGAACAGGGCATCAGGATTGGAGGAAGACTCATTAACAACTTGTGTTATGCAGATGAAACAACGTTGCTTGCTGAAAGTGAAGAGTACTTGAAACACTTACTGATGAAGATCAAAGACCACAGCCTTCAGTATGGATTGTACCTCAACATAAAGGAAACAAAAATCCTCACAACTGGACCAATGAGCAGCATCAAGATAAATGGAGAAAAGATTGAAGTTGTCAAGGATTTCATTTTACTTGGATCCACAATCAACACCCAAGGAAGTGGCAGTCAAGAAATCAAAAGATGCATTGCATTGGGCAAATCAGCTGCAAGAGATCTCTTTGAAGTATTGAAAAGCAAAGACATCACCTTGAAGACTAAGGTGCGCCTGACCCAAACCATGGTGTTTTCAATTGTGTCATATGCATGTGAAAGCTGGACAATGAATCAAGAAGGCTGAAGAATTGATGCCTTCGAATTGTGGTGTTGGCAAACAATATTGAGTGTACCATGGACTGCCAAAAGAATGAATGATTCTGTCTTGGAAGAAGTACAACCAGAATGTTCCTTAGAAGCAAGACTTTGTCTCACATACTTTGGACATGTTACCAGGAGGGATCAGTCTCTGGAGAAGGACATCATGCTTGGTAAAGTGGTGGGTCAGCAAAAAAGACAAATACTTTCAGCGAGATGTATTGACACAGCGACTGCAACAATGGGCTCAAGCACAGCAACAATTGTACAGATGGAGTAGGACCATGCAGTGCTTTGATCTGTTGTGCATAGGGTCGCTATGAATCGAAACCTACTCGATGGCACCTAAAAACAACAACAACAACCAGACCTATGAAGGAGCCCTGGTGCACAGTGGTTAAGAATTCAGCTGCTAACTGAAAGGTTGGCTGTTCGAGCCCACCATCCGCTCTGTGGGAGGAAGATGTGGCAGCCTGCTTCCGAAAGATTATAGCCTTGGAAATACTATGGGGCAGTTCTACTCTCTGTCCTATAGGGTCCTTATGAGACCCGACCTATGAATTAGAATCTGGGAAGGAGCCTAGGAAACTTGTTCAACAAACCGTCCAGGTGATTAATATATATTCCAATCAGGGAAAGTCTTTTGAAGGAAGAGATATTTAAACTGGGATGTGAAGGGTAATGGGTAAGTGTTGGGAGATTTTTAGGCAAAGGAAAGTGGAAGTCTCGAGAAGAACAAAAGCTTGGTATACTTAGGTAGTAAAAATCTCTCTAACAGCAGGTTAAGTTGTGTGTTTCCTGGGGATCAGTTATGGGCCACATTTTTAAGTAGTCAGTCTTGAATTCCATCCAAGAGGACTGCCTCAAGGGGTGAAGGGGTGCTTATGTTGGTAAAGGGACCCAACAGAAAAACAAACCTCCTAAGTCCAGGGTCTTTGGCATTAGCAACATCAAGGAGCTCATCTTAGGCCACTAGATGGATCTCCATGGAACCCATAGAAGCGCTCCACATGAGCAAGTGACAGCAATCTTAATTCATTTGCTAAGTAGCTATTAGACTCCTATATTGTGCCAGGTGTTGTTCCAGGTGCTAACAATACAGTGAAAAGCAAAAGCAAAAACAAAAAACAGGAAGCTGAATAATAACAGTAAAAAGCATATATCAGGTAGGAATAAATGCTCTCAAGGAAAATAAAGCAGGGTAGGGTGACAGAGAGTAATAGGATCATCATGAAAGGCCTATTTTTGATAAGGAGATATTTGGACAGAGATTAGAAGGAAGAAAGGGGACATTCATACACCATAGGCAGATAAAAAAGCAAGCACAAATGCCCTGCAGTGGGAGAATGCTTGTCCTAGGATGGAATGGGGGAGGAGAGAGAGTGATAGCAGATGAGGTCACTGAGGTTACTAATCTAGTACCTTGTGTAGGAATGGTCAGGACTTTGGATTTATTCCAAACAAGATTGAAAACCACTGGAAGGTTTTGAACACAGTGACATGATCTGAGTTGAGTTTAAAAAGGTTTATGGATGTTAGACTGTTGAGGGAAAGAGGAGGTGATGGGAGCCTGTTGCGTGTTAAGAGATGATGGTGGTTTGGATAGGGTGGTAGTTGTGAGAAGTGTTCAGTTCTGGAGATATTTTTGAGGGTAAACCAGAAAAAAAAAAAAAACCCAAACCCATTGTCATTAAGTTGATTCTGACTCATAGCAACTCTATAGGACAGAGTAGAACTGCCCTGTAGAGTTTCCAAGGAACACCTGGTGGATTCAGACTGTGGACCTTTTGGTTAGCAGCCATAGCGTTTAGCCACTGTGTGGAGGAGCCCTGGTGGTGTAGTGGTTAAGAACCCAGGCTGCTAACCAAAAGCTTGGCAGTTTGAATCCACCAGCTGCTCCTTGGAAGCCCTATGGGGCAGTTCCACTCTGTCCTATATAGGGTTGCCATGAGTCAGAATTGACTCAATGGCATGGGGATTTTGAAGATAGTGACAAGATATGCTAATGGTTTGGAAATGGGAGAAAGTTGGGTTATGAGAGAAAGAGATAAGCCAAAGATAACTCCAAGGTAATTGGCCCAAACAACTGATATAATAGAGCAGCCATTTGCTTATGTAGGGAAGACCGTGAGAGGAGTAAGTTTGGTAGGTGAGAGGAAATGGAGAGTTTGGTCTTAGACACACTAATTCTGAAATAGCTATTAGACATCTAAGTAGAGATGCCAAATAATCAGTAAGACATATAGGTCTCCATAAACGGGTACTGATCCCACATTCCAACTGTGTTAGATACTTAAACTGTGTGCTATTTTCTGACAAATTCCCTGGGTTCTCACGAGGAGGGATCAAAAACAACAGTCAGGGAATAGAGGTGGAGGTGGGGTGAGAAAGAGAAATAAGCCTCCTCCTTTCTGCTGGTAGGCCTGAGCTGGGGGAGGCTGGGGTTTTGATCATTATAGTAGAATTAGCTATTGTTAGGTGCCATCGCATTGGTTCTGACTCATAGCAACCCTATGCACAACAGAACGAAACACTGCCCAGTCCCGCACCACCCTTACAATCGTTGTTATGCCTGAGCTCATTTTTGCAGCCACTGTGTCAATCCACCTCGACTTGTTAATGAC
Organism: Loxodonta africana; assembly: GCF_030014295.1. Classification (NCBI taxonomy): domain Eukaryota; kingdom Metazoa; phylum Chordata; class Mammalia; order Proboscidea; family Elephantidae; genus Loxodonta; species Loxodonta africana. Next base: position 40,336,074 of record NC_087355.1, on the reverse strand, counting down.
AGAAAACTATGGCATCTGCCTGAGTTTTTATTGGAAAAATAACACAAACTAGTAAGTACAGCGATCCCTGTGTCTTTATCTTCTATATGCTGATGGTTTCCAGATTCACCTCTCGAGAAAAGATCTTTCTATTGAGTTCTGATCCATATATCCAATTGCCTACTTGATATTTTTGCTTTGGTGTCTCAAAGTTTCCGCAAATTAACATGTACAGTATTGAACTCAATCTTCTTCCCCCTTTCCCTCAATACCCCTGAATTTAGTTCTCTTCCAGTGTTTCCTATTTTAGTGAGTAGCAACATCACCCATCCCCTTTGTAAGTCAGCCCCTCAGACATCATTCTCAACGTCTTCTCACTCTCCATTATCAATCTCTCCTCCTCACTTTCCATAACAATCAGGTTCTGTCAGTTTCACCTTTCAGATAGCTCTCACATCTGTGCACTTCTTTTCAACTTCACTGCCAACAGTATAGAGCACAAGACAGGAGCCTTGTGTTCTACTGCTAGACTGCCTGGGCTTGACTCCCTCCCCCACTGCTTATCTTTGTGACCTTGGAAAGTCACTCAGCAGCTCAAAACCTCACTTTCTACATCTGTAAAGATGATTGCAGTCTCTAATACACGGGATTGTAAAGATTAAATGAGATAATATCTCTGGCACATAAACTCTGTTAGTTGAGGTACTATTAGATTAAGATACCATTATTTCTTGCCTGGACTATTGGAATATCCTTCTAATTGGCCTCCCTTCACCCATTCTCTCCACCTTCAACAGTCCTCTACCCTGCTACCAGCACTGTCATTTTGAAGTCCAAATATTATTGTGTTACTTTTACTTAAAAATTTCCAATAGCTTTTTTTTTTTTTTTTAAGTACTTGAAGGTTAGGAACCTAAATCCTTAATATAGCCTACAAGGTCTTAATGTAACCTACAAGGTCTTGCCTGATCTGGTGCTTGCGCCTCTTTATCGCTTCAGCTTTGCACACTCTTGCCTTGCTGACCTCCTTCAGTTCCTCAAATGGTCCATGCCACCCTGGCTGCATCCCTTCCTCTGATGCCCTGTGGCTGTCGGCTCTCCACACGTGCTTTTCTTTCTTCCGGAGTGTTTTCTGTCCATTTTGTCTAGATAATTCTCCTGATCCCTCAGAACTCAGCTTGAGCATCAGTTTCTTGGGAAGCCTTTTCTTATTCCTTCCATCTAGATGACATCCTTTAATATGCACTCTTATAAAACCGCATCTTTCTTTCAGGGCACCTATCTCTGTTTAAATTCATATGCCCCTTAGTCAGTTTATATGATTCATGTCTGACTCCTGATGGGTTCAAAGAGGATTTAATCAGCATTGTTTTTCCAGACCTTAGTGTATAGTACAGCTTGGCACATAGTAAGCACTCAGTATATTTTTTGAATAAATGTGCATTTGAAGCACTTGTGTTAAATAAATATTAGCCATTATTGTTATTGGTTTTTAGCGAGAAAGTGATGTGGAATAAGAATGATGTCACTCACCAGGAGGCAGCCTGCAGTCAAGAAGCAGAAACCCAAGCAGGGAAGTCCCCATTGCCCCGTTGCTGTCAAGTCTATTCTGACTCATAGCAACCATATAGGATAGAGCAGAACTGCCCCATAGGGTTTCCAAGGCTGTAATCTTTACAGGAGCAGACTGCTACATTTTTCCACTGTGGAGAGGCTGGTGGGTTTGAACAGCTGACCTTTCGGTTAGTAGCCCAGCGCTTAACCACTGTACCGCCAGGGCTCCTTATTATTATTATCATTATTGTGACCCAAAAGGTCAGAGTCCAAAGGCCAGAGTAAAGGAAAGCCCAAAGGATAGCCTGGAGTTGAAAATGAACCTGGACAAAGAGAAGGTCTGGTCAGGGTCTTTTTGATTACTTAGAGGCCTTGTCCTCAACATTCATAAAGGGGCAGTAGGTAATTGGGGGAGTTTTTATGGGAATGGTTTTTTACCTAAGATGGCAAATAATAAGGGGGAGGCTGTATTCTGGGTTCTTTGTTTTGTATTTCTAAATATGTAGCCTCTGGGACAAAGCCCAAGTCCTTAAAAATTTGTTATAGCAGAGTGGAAATGATAGGAAAGACAAGGAAGCTATGTTAATTCACTTTTCTCTTTTTCTTAGCTCATCTTTTGCTTACCAGAAAGCAGTTTGAAGAAAAAAGAAACCTAATCACACAAGCTAGTTGATTATTTACTGCCAGCCCATTTTGTCTTCACAATTTTAGTAGCAAAAATTACAAACCTGCATAATATGCTTTTCCTAAAAAGTCAAGTATATTATTAGAATAGCTCGGTGAGATGGAATTTATTATTATGTGTGTTGTTATTATATAGTTGTAATTAATAAGAGTGAAGGAAAGCTTCAACAAGAATAAAAATCTACATTAATGTAGGCACTATTCGGCTTACTTCTACCATATTATTTATTTCTTAAAAAGCTCTCATTAGACCTAATCAATGGGCTTTCTTATTTAAAAACTAAGTGTTTGTGACTAGTGTTTCCAGTTATTCCAGAAAGGCACCTTGGTCAGCTTTTTCTCTTTGGTCCAAATCATTTAATTTTTTGTTATTAGAATTATTACTTTTTCTATTTAGTTTTTTCTAATACATAGTCAACCATCTAGTGATTTATAATGATGATGGTGGCTTTATAGACTACTGGTATAGCAGATTAGACATATTGTAAAGTCTAAAATACTTGATAAAACAATTACAGTGAAATTAAGACATTAAGATGAAAGGACACCCCTTTAAAAGCAAGATTCCTGCTTAAATAGCTTCGCATGTAAATAAAATGAAGTGTTGATGTCTACTTGACATGGCTTTACAAATAAGTTTATATATTAATAATTTATTTCAGAAATGGTAGGCAATTTTATATATTATTTATGTATATATTTGAAACTATGTATGACAGGAAACCTTGGTGGTGTAGTGGTTAAGAGGTTGGTGCTAACCAAAAAGTCGGCAGTTTGAATCCACCAGGTGTTCCTTGGAAACCCTATGGGGCAGTTCTATTCTGTCCTGTACGGTCACTATGAGTCGGAACGACTCGCCAGCCATGGGTTTGGTTTTTTTTTTTTTAATGTATGACTTAGTTGATATGTATTCTCTATATTTTAATTTACCAAGTATATTTATGTTTCTCTCCTAACGAAAAGAATAGAGATTAATATGGAAAATCAAGATAATTGAAAAATAGAAGCTGCCAAAAATCTAACCATGAGGTTAGCATAGTATTTTTGTGATTGCACGTCAGGTTTGGCTCTGAGGTGTCTGACAATCAGAGCAAAAAGAAAAGTGACCCTTGTTTTTGGACTAGAGAAAGCATACCAGTTCCTTAGGGTACACTTACTCTCAATTTAAAATTCTAAAATAAATTTATCATGAGGGAGCTTTATATACAGGGTACTGAATGATTTATTGGAAACTATCTTGGTTAAGAGCTCTGCTGCTAATCAAAAGGTCAGCAATTTGAATCCACCAGCTGCTCCTTGGAAACTCTGTAGGGATGTTCTACTCTGTCATAAAGACTCGCTATGAGTCAATCGACTTGATGGCAATGGGTTTGTTTGTTTTTTTCTGGTTTATCTTCTAAATGTAGAACTAAATTATATAAAATGCAGAATAAAATATCATATCTGGAATGGTGTATTATATTTGTATTTGGGATCAGAGTTCTTATATTTTTGTCATTTTCCCAAAAGTGTTATCAAGCAAATTAACAATATGAATAGTCTCTGGAAGAAACTACATAATGGAAGTGACTGTTTCACGAACTTGAGAAACACGTTTTTATGTGCAAGTGAAATAACTGCCATATGACCCCAGCTAGTTCTTTGATATGGTGATTACCAATATTTTTTTAAGGCTCACTAAAAGAGGACCATTAATAGGAAAATTTAGGCTAATTAAAAATGTTGTATTTGAACAACAAAAAAGGCAAATAACTCAGTTAAAAAATGGGCAAAAAATATGAACAGGCACTGCACTAAAGAAGACATTCAGGTAGCTAACAGATACATGAGGAAATGTTCACTATCATTAGTCATTAGAGAAATGCAAATCAAAATTACAATGAGATTCCATCTCACTCCAACAAGGCTGTCATTAATCCAAAAAACACATAGTAATAAATGTTGGAGAGGTTGTGGAGAGACTGGAGTACTTACACACTGCTGGTGGGAATGTAGAATGGTACAAGCACTTTGGATATCGATTTGTGCTTCCTTAAAAAGCTAGAAATAGAACTATCATACTATCCAGCAATCCCACTCCTTGGAATATATCCTAGAGAAATAAGAGCCTTTACACAAACAGATATATGCACACCCACGTTCATTGCAGCACTGTTTACAATAGCAAAAAGATGGAAGCAACTAAGGTGCCCGTTGATGGATGAATGGATAAATAAATTATGGCATATTCACACAATGGAATACTATGCATCAATAAAGAACAGTGATAAATCTGTGAAACATTTCATAACGTGGAGGAATCTGGAAGACATTATGCTGAGTGAAATTAGTCAGTTGCAAAAGGACAAATATTGTATAAGACCACTATTATAAAAATTCAAGAAATAGAAACAGAGAAGAAAATATTCTTTGATGGTTATGGCGGGGGGGGAGGGAGGGAAGGAGAGGAGTATTCACTAATTAGATAGTAGATAAGAACTATTTTAGATGAAGGGAAAGACAACACACAGTACGGGAGAAGTCAGCACAACTGGACTAAACCAAAAGCAAAGAAGTTTCCTGAATAAACTGAGTGCTTCAAAGGCCAGTGTAGCAGGGGCAGAGGTCTGGGGACCATGGTTTCAGGGGATATCTAAGTCAATTGGCATAATAAAATCTATTAAGAAAACATTCTGCATCCCACATTGGACAGTAGTGTCTGGGGTCTTAAACGCTAGCAAGCAGCCATCTAGGAGGCATCAATTGTTCTCAACCCACCTGGAGCAAAGGAGAATGAAGAACACCAAAGACACAAGGTAATTATGAGCCCAAGAGACAGAAAAGGCCACATAAACCAGAGACTACATCAGCCTGAGACCAGAAGAGCTAGATGGTGCCTGGCTACAACTGATAACTGCCCTGATAGGGAACACAACAGAGAACCCCTGAGGGAGCAGGAGAGAAGTGGGACTCAGACCCCAAATTCTCGTAAAAAGACCAGACCTAATGGTATGATTGAGACTAGAAGCACCTCGGTGGTCATGGTCCCCAGACCTTCTGTTAGCCCAAGACAGGAACCATACCCAAAGCCAACTCTTCAGACAGGGATTGGACTAGACAATGGGATAGAAAATGATACTGGTGAAGAATGAACTTCTTGGATTAAGTAGACACATGAGACTGTTGGCATCTCCTGTCTGGAGGGGAGATGAGAGGGCAGAGAGAGTCAGAGGCTGGTCAAACGGACACGAAAAGAGAGAGTGGAGGGAAGGAGTGTGCTGTCTCATTGAGGGGAGAGCAATTAGGAGTATATAGCAAGGTGTATATAAATTTTTGTATGAGAATCTGACTTGATTTGTAAACTTTCACTTAAAGCACAATAAAATAAAATGAAATAAAAACTGCGGGTCTATGAAGTAAACTTTTAAACCCATTTACAAAACATAGGGAGTCCCTTATCATCAGGTCCTTGACTACATGTCCAGCTCCATGGGCTTTCCCTGCCCCTGCATATGCATTATATACTGCAATGCCGCTTGTAGCTTCCAGAGCATACCCGTCTCTCTTCAGCCTCATGCCTTTGCTTGTGCTGTTTCCTCTTCCCGGACCTTGACCACTTTGCAAGCTCATCCTTTAGACCCCAGCACAGATGCCACTCCCTCTGTGAAACTTTCCATTAGTCCCCCAGACAGATTTTGATGCTTCTTCTTCTGTGCTTCAATGTAATTTATTCATAACCCAGTTAAAGCAGTTACTTGTTGTTAAAAAAAAAAATGTTATATTTGAAAGTTTAGAGAAGTACATTTTTATTATCTATTAATTTTGTCGATTTTAAAATAATATTTATGCTCTGTTCCCCATATGAGTAATTCACCAAGTGAAACTTTACTGTTATGGAAATGCATTAAAATGTTTCGTACCTTTCAAATGTTATTTATACAGTCTCTATTACCCTGCTGGTTCTTCTATACACCTGTTTATCTTTTATGTCACATAACAGAGTATTTTGTCATAAAATAATGTGCTGATAAATGAATAAATGACATATTTACCATAAAGACATCATTCTTCTCTGTCTATGGTGAGAATTACAGGCATCTACATGGTTAAAAAAAAAAAAAAAATTTTTTTTTTTTTTTTACATGGTTAGTCAAGGGTTCATAGGTAGTGCAAATGGTTCATGCATGGCTGCTAACTGAAAGGTTGGAGGTTCGAGTCCACTGAGAGGTGCCTTGGAAGACAGGCCTGGTGATCTACTTCCAAAAAGCCAGCTATTGAAAATCCTGTGGATCATAGTTCTGCTCTGACGCACATGGGGTCACCATGAGTCAGAGTTGACTCAAAGGCAACAGGTGGTTTTTACATGGTTAGCCTAAATACGAGAGTTCAGAATCCATGGTCCTTTTTACCTAAGTTGTGAACACTGTCTGGGAAAACTGCATCAGGGCTTTTTCTGTTAATGCTCATGTATATGTTAGATGCAGAATCTATAGTCAAGGTAAAACACGTACCTGACAGATAAACCTACACACATGAGTTAGCTCAAAATCAAGAAATGGGCTAAGTTCCACACGTCCTGTGAGCAAAATTTTAGTTAGGACTTGCCCCGTGGCATTTTGTTGTTGTTGTTGTTAGGTGCTGTATAGCTGGTTCTGATGCATAGTGACCCTATGTACAACAGAATGAAACACTGTCCGGTCCTGTGCCATCCTCACAATCGTTGCTATGTTTGAGCTCATTGTTGCAGCCACTGTGTCAGTCTGTCTCGTTGAGGGTCTTCTTCTGTGTCACCGACCCTCTACTTTACCGAGCATGATGCCCTTCTCCAGGAACTGGTGCCTCCTGATAACATGTCCGAAGTACATTAGAGGAAGTCTTGCCATGCTCCCTTTTAAGGAACATTTTGGCTGTACTTCTTGCAAGGCAGATTTATTTGTTCTGGTGGTGCAGTGGTTAAGTGCTTGGCTGCAAACCAAAAGATCTGTGATTCCAACCCACCAGCAGATCCTCGGGAGAAAGATGTGGTAGTTTGCTTCCATAAAGATTACAGTCTTGGAAACCCTATGGGGCAGTTCTACTCTGTCCTATAGGGTTGCTATGAGTTGGAATTGACTCGATGGCAATGGGTTCATGCCCAGTGGCATAAGAGAGCTATAGCCAGAATGGAAAATGCAATAAAATTAATCTTCCCTCATCTGTTTCAAAAGTAATGAATTCTAAAACAATTTAAAATATTTCTAAAACCCTGCTTTCATTGAATTAACAGATGGTGTGTTATAAAACAAAAGACATTATTTCTTAAATTTTTCATGGAATTAAAAATATGGTGAAATGACATTATTAACTTTGCTTTGCAATTTAGTAAATTTTATTTTGGAATTAACTGTATCATTTTTAAGACCTGAATTGATATGAAACTTGAACGCCGTTCTTCTTTGATCTTAGACAGCCTTTCTCTGCCATTTTACGAATAAACAGGCTTTTTTTTTGGCAAGTGGATGTGTCCTGTAAATGGGTATATTTGTGGGTAGTTCTGTGTATGCGTGTATATAAGAATGTAAATTGCAGGTCTGCTTCTTTAATTTCCATCCTGTCAGGAATCTTACAAAATGAAGGATGAAGGTTGGAACAAATTCCAGTTTGGTCAGGACTCGGGGTTAGGTATATAGTAAGCAGAGCAATTTAACATTAGATAAGTGCCTTTCATTGGCCAGATTCCTCCATCAAGCAGAAACCTACTCCTTTCACCAGTTGAAAGCCACATGGGAGAGTCCTAGGTTTTATTGCTTTATTAGGCCACCATGGAAAACTTTGAAGCATCCATTGGATGCTATGATCTTATGACAGGAAGATATTAAAGATACAAAACTCTAACAGCTGAACATTCTCCCTAGTGCCATAAACAATATCTACTATTAACAAAACAAGGGTTAGCTATTAAGCATAGATTGGTACCTATCTAATGCAGTTGTCAAAAGCTATTATGAGGTATGGTTTTGAATTATGTAAAGCAAAGCACCTGGCCTAAATCTTAGGGGAAAAAAGGGCTAGAGATTATAGTTTAATATGACTGATAGCACGTGCCAAATGTCTGCAGCACTTTTAAGAAACAATCTTTTCACTGAGAAAATTATTTTTATGACCTAAACTTAGCAAAATAAAACCTGAGTAGCATTACACTTTTTAATGTTTTACCACTGCTCTTAAGACAGCTAAACTCTTGGCCAACTTTTGCTTCTTAACAGTGCACACTGGAAATGAAGCAGCCAACTTTTCTATAAACCTTGGTAACTTTCTCCAAGTAATTTAGAATAGCAGGTATTAGAAAATGTTAAAGGTCGCCAAGATTTTAAAATCTAATATCACCTTTCTTAAAAATAACTGTTAATAACCTCTGACTCATACCATTACTCATCTACGCTTTCTCTCAGACTTTATTAAACTACAACCAGTGAGTCAGAAAGAAGGACTTCAAAAGGGTGGTAAATTTCCAGGGCAAAGCATCTCCTGAAAAGTCTGGATCGGTTAACACACTTGCCGTTGTTTTTCACAATGCTTCTTTTTGATTGGTCTACCTTCCTTCCTGTAACCTTGGATTTTGAGGACATCGCACTAAATCACCAAGACCTGCCTACCTTCTCTTCTCAAAACATTTTTCTTTCATATTTCACACAAATTTTCCACACAAGTTTTGAGTTTCTCATCCCATTTTATAACAGATAAATCTTCATGTTCATGTGTATTCTTTTTACTACTCTACTATTCACATTTAAATGAAAAATTTTTTTTTCCTTTTTCTAGGCTATAATTATAGGAAAGTCCAGACAAGACAGGTTGTGAAGATGACATTTTTAATAGTAAAACACTGATAAAAATTTAGCTTTAACTGATGCTTGACCAGAGCGTGAAAGAGTTTTTTTTTCCCCCACTCCTTTACTCAATTGTAATGTTTCTTATGTTATTGAAAAGAAAAAAAGACGTATGTATTCTCAACAACTGTAACATTCTCAATATTACAGCCCCAGTAGTACTGGACTTTATTTTCTCTTCCTGATTCAGCTGTGGGAAAGAAAGGATGCTAGAGAGTGGGGAACTAGAGGAGAGAAGCTCCATGTTCCTCTTTAATTTGGGTATTTTTTGTGTTGATCTTATAATTGAAACAGGGACAAGTTGCTAAATTTTCAGGCATCGGAATTAGTACTCTTTAGATGTTTTGATGCCCAGATAATTTGGGAAAATTCTGTAGTGAAAACCATTAATATCTGTATTTTAATATCTTGCTATGTCCTATTTAAATGTGTTTGAACATTTTATTGTGGTTTAGGTGAAAGTTTACAGAGCAAATCAGCTTCCCAGTCAAAAAATCTATACACAGCCTGTTCTGTAACACCAGTTGCAAACACCTGAATGTGCCAGCACTCTGCCCGCTTCCTCACTGTGTCCCCTGTGTCCATTCTCCCAGCATTCCTGCCTGTACCTTCCCTCTAATCTTTGCTTTTGGAAAAATGCTGCCCTTTAGGTCTCCTATAGTTGATTGTTTTGAGGTGTACATTCCTCACTGGTGTTACTGTTCATTTTATAGGCCTGTGTATTGTATAGCTATAATGTGACTTCTGGGAGTGATTTCAGTTCCACGTTTGAAGGTGCCTGAGGGCCATAGTCTTGGGGGTTCCACCAGTCTCTATCAGACCAGTAAGTCTGGTCTTATTTATGAGTTTGAATTTTGTTCTACATTTCCTTCCCACTCCATCCATGACATATTGTTGTGGTCCCGATCAGACTGGACACCGTCTGGTTCTTCTGGTCTCAGGCTAGTGGAGGCCATGGCCCATCAGTCCTTTGGACTGATTGTTTCCTTTGAGTCTGTTGATTTTCTTCACTCTTTGCTCTGGACAGGAAGAGACCAATTGTTGTATCTTAGATGGCTGCTTGCAAGATTTTAAGACCCCAGTCGCTACTCATGGGGATAGGATGTAGAAGATTGTCTAAATGGATGATGATATACCAATTGATCTGGATTTACCCTGAGACTATGGTACCTAGCCCTCAAGCCCAGTATCCCAGTTCCAGGAGGTGTATGGTTATGGCTAAGAAGTCTTCATGACTGTGTCCCCCTTACATACTATTGCACACGGGTGTATTTGCAGCATGTACACATATATATGTACATGGGTGTACTTCCCTATGCCCTCCCACCCCTTTCAGCTTACATAACTAGTTATGTATCTACCCACAATTATTGTTTGTTATTACTGTTGTTGCAGGATTGTATATGTATTCGTTTTTACCATTGTTACCTTTTACTCTTGTGTAACTTTCACTGTCTACTTTGTGTTGTGCTGACTTCCTCTATATTGTCTATTATCTCTCCCTTCACCAAAGTTTGCACGCAACTACTATCTAGTTAGTGGTCCCTTCCTCCCCCATCGCTGGTAACCATCAAAGTATGTTTCTGTCCGTGTGAAAACCTTTTCTTGACTTTTTATAATAGTGGTCTCACACAAAAGTTGTCCTTTTGTGAAGGACCTATTTCACTCAATGTAATGTCCTCCATGTTCATCCATGTTGTGAGAGGTTTCTTAGATTCATCATTATTCTTTACTGTTGCATAGTATTCCATTTGTATATGTACCACAGTTTGTTTATCCATGCTTCCACTGGTGGGCACTAAGGCAGTTTCCATCTTTTTGCTATTGTAAATAATGCTGCAGTGAACATGGGTGTGCGTGTGTCTATTTGTGTCATAGCTCTTAATTCTCTAAGATATATCTCTAGGAATGAGATTGCTGTATGATAGGGTGTTTTTATTTCTAGCTTTTTGAGTAAGTGCTATATCGTTTTCTATAGTGATTATACCATTTTACATTCCCGCCAACAATATGAGAGTTCTAGTCTTCCCACAGCCTCTCCAGAGTTTGTTGTTTTTTTTTTTGATCAGTGCCATTATTACTGGTGTAAGATGGTATCTCATTGTAGTTTTGATTTGCATCTCTTTAATGGCTAATGATTTTGAACATCTCAACATGTATTTGTTGGCTGCCTGGAAGTCTTCTTTGGTGAAGTGTCTGTTCATGTCCTTTGCCCATTTTTTAGTTGGGTTGTTTGTCTTTTTGTTGTTGAGTTGTTGGAGTTTTCTATAAATTTTAGAGGTTAGACACTTGTCAGATATGTCATAGCCAATTTTTTTTTTTTCTCAATCTGTGGCTTCTCTTTTTACTCTTGGAAAGGTCTTTTGATGAGCCTAAGTATTTGATTTTCAGGAGGTTCCAGTTTTCTAGTTTATCTTCTGCTGTTTGTGCTTTTTTAGTTATGTTTGATAGCCTATTTATGCCATAAATTGGGGCTCCTAGGTTTGCCCCTATCTTTTCTTCTATGATCTTTATAGTTTTAGGTTTTACATTTAGGTCTTTGATCTGTCTTTAGTTAGTTACAGTGTATGGTGTGAGGTATGGATCCTGTTTCATTTTTCTGCAAATGGATATCCAGTTTTGCAATAGCATTTGTTAAAGAGACTACTTGTTCCCCATTTAATGGATTTCTACCCTTTGTTAAAGATAAACTGTTCATACATTTATGGATTTATTTCTGGGTTCTCAATTCTGTTCCATTGGTCTATGTGTTTATTGTTGTACCAGTACCAGGTTGTTTTGACTACCTTGGCTGTAGAGTAGGTTCTGAGATCAGAGAGTGTGAGGCCTCCTACTTTGTACTTCTTCACTAATGCTTTACTTATCTGAGGCCTCTTTCCTTTCCATATAAAGTTGGTGATTAGTTTTTCCATCTTGTTGAAAGTTATTGTTGGAATTTGGATTAGGATTGCTTTATATCTGTAGATTGCCTTGGGTAGTATTGTCATCCTTACAATATTAAGTCTTCCTATCCACAAGCATGGCATATTTTTCCATTTATGCAGGTCTGTCTTGGTTTCGTACAGTAATGTATCATAAAAAAATCAACCAAAAATGTATCATAGTTTTCTTTATATAAGTCTTTTACATCCCTAGTTAGTTTTTTTCCCAAGTATTTTATCTTTTGAGGGGCTGTTGTAAATGGTATTGTTTTCCTGGTTCTCTTGGTTGGTGTAGAGGAATCCGACTGATTTTTTATGTTAATCTTGTACCTCACCATTTTGTTAAATCCTTCTATTAGTTCCAGTAGCTTTCTTGTGGAGTCTTTGGGATTTTCTTTGTATAGGATCATGTAACCTGCAAATAGGAATAGTTTTATTTATTTATTTAACCAATATGGATGCCTTTTATTTTCCTATCTTGCCTTATTGCTCTAGCTCTTGTTGTTGTTGTTAGGTGCTGTTGAGTCAGTTCCAACTCATAGAGACCCCATGTATAACAGAACAAAACACTGCCTGCTCTTGCACCATCCTCACAGTCGTTGCTATGTTTGAGCCCATTGTTGTAGCCACTGTGTCAGTCCATCACGTTGAGGGTCTCTGTCTTTCTAGCTGACCCTCTGCTTCACCAGCCATGATATCCTTCTCCAGGGACTGATCCCTCCTGTTAACATGTCCAACGTACATGAGACGAAGTCTTGCCATCCTTGCTTCTAAGGGACATTCTGGCTATTACTTCTCCCAAAACATATTTGCTTGTTTTCCTGAAAGTCCGTGGTATATTCGATATTCTTTGCCAACACCATAATTCAAAAGTGTCAATTCTTCTTCAGTCTTCCTTATTAATTGTTCAACTTTCACATGTTTATGAGGCAATTGAAAATACCATGGCTTGGGTCAGGCTCACCTTAGTCCTAAAGGTGAACATCTTTGCTTTTTAACACTTTAAAGAGATCCTTTGCAGCGAATTTGTCCAATGCAATGTGTCATTTGATTTCTTGACTGCTGCTTGCATGGGCTTTGATTTTGGATCCAAGAAAAATGAAACCCTTGACAACTTCAGTCTTTTCTTGGTTTATCATCGTGTTGCTCATTGGTCCAGTTGTGAGTATTTTTGTTTTTTATGTTGAGGTGTAATCCATACTGAAGGCTGTAGTCTTTGATCTTCATCAGTGAGTGTGCCAAGTTGTCTTCACTTTCAGCAAAGCAAGGTTGTATTGTCTGCATATCATAGGTTATTAATGAGTTTTCCTCCAATCCTGATGCTGCATTCTTCTTCATATAGTCCAGCTTCTCAGATTTGCTCATCATACAGACTGAATAAGTATAGTGAAAGGATACAACCATGAAGCACTCTTTTCCTGACTTTAAGAAATGCAGAATTCCCTTGCTCAGTTTGAACAACTGCCTCGTGGCCTATGTACAGGTTCCTCTTGAACACAATTAAATGTTCTGGAATTCCCGTTCTTCGCACTGTTATCCATAATTTGTTATGATACACACGGTTTAATGTCTTTGCATAGTCAATAAAACACAAGTAATCATCCTTCTGGCATTCTCTGCTTTTAGCCAAGATCCATCTGACATCAGCCATGATATCCCTCATTCCACATCCTCTTGTGAATCTGGCTTGATTTTCTGGCAGTTCCCTGTTGATGTACTGCTGCAACCACTTTTGAATCATCTTTAGCAAATTTTACTTAGGTGTGATATTGATATTGTTGATAAATTCCACATTCTGTTGGATCGCCTTTCTTTGGAGTGGTCACAAATATGGATCTCTTCCAGTTGGTTGGCCAGGTAGTTGTCTCCAAATTTCTTGGCTTAGATGAGTGAGCAGCTTCAGCGCCAAATCTGTTTGTTGAAACATCTCAATTGGTATTCTGTCAATTCCTGGAGCCTCGTTTTTTGCCAGTGCATTCAGTGCAGCTTGGAGTTCTTCCTTCATTACTGTTGGTTCTTTGATCATACGCTACCTCCTGAAAACAGTTGAATGTTGACCAATTCTTTCTGGTACAGTGACTCTGTGTATTCCTTCCATATTCTTTTGAGGCTTCCTGCATTGTTCAATATTTTCCCCATAGAATCCTTCAGTATTGCAACTTAAGGCTTAAACTTTTTTCTTCAGTTCTTTTAGCTTGAGAAATGCAGAGCGTATTATTCCCTTTTGGTTTTCTAACTCCAGGTCTTGCACATTTTATTATAATACTTTAATTTGCCTTCTTAAGCTGCCCTTTGAAGTCTTTTGTTCAGCTCTTTTACGTGAACATTTCTTCCATTTGCTTTAGCTACTCTACGTTCAAGAGAAGTTTCAGAGTCTCTTCTGACACCCATTTTTTTCTCCCTGTCTTTTTAATGACCTCTTGCTTTCTTATATGTATGATGTCCTTGATGTCATTCTACAACTCATCTGATGTTTAGTCATTAGCGTTCAATGCATCAAATCTATTCTTGAGATGGCCTCTAAATTCAGGTGAGATATACTGAAGTTCGTACTTTGGCTCCCATGAACATGTTCTAATTTTCGTCAGCTTCAACTTAAACTTGCACGTGAGCAGGTGTTGGCCTGTTTTGCAGTCAGACCCTGAACTTGTTCTGAAGGCTGATATTGACCTTCTTCATCATCACTTTCATCACCTTTTGAATTTCCAGGGACATAAACCAGTCAGTACTCTCATTTATTTAAATACTCTCATTTATTAAATCTGAGTCCGATTTCTCTCTTACAGTAAAAACAGTCCTGACTAGTGAAAATTCTGAGTGCTTGGGCAAGTCTCATTCTGCTTATTTGCAGACAAGTATTAATAATATCTACTGGGTATGGATGAAGCCCTGTTGGCTCAGTGGTTAAGAGCTTGGCTGCCAACCAAAAGGTCAGCAGTTTGAATCTGCCAGCTGCTCCTTGGAAACCCTATGGTGCAATTCTACTCTGTTCTATAGGGTCACTGTGAGTCAGAATGGACTCAGATGGCAAGAGGTACAGGGTATGGATAAAACTGGTAATAAGTTAACTTATAAGAATAAATAATAATAATAAAGCACTAGATATTCAATACCAAACCAAAACCAAACCCGTTGCCATTGAGTTGTTTCTGACTCAGAGTGACCCTAAAGGACAGAGTAGAACTGCCTCATAGGGTTTCCAAGGAGTACCTGGTGGATTCGAACTGCAGACCTTTTGGTTAGCAGCTGTAGCTCTTTACTATGCACTAGGGTTTCCTCATTAAAATTAGCATGAAGCAAATGCTCTTTTATTGGGAAAAAATGATGGTACAGTATCATGCCAGAAAAAGTATAGATACGCTCCGAGTATTTCAGCTTTTAGGGACACAGAAAGACATGCAAGAACCTACAGTTCCAGCTAAAGGTCTTGGAGAATAATTCAACCTATATCTGCATTTAGTTTACTAAAAAAAAAAAAAAAAAACTAGGAGTTGGTTTTCTTTTGATAATAGGAAGAGAGTAAATGAAGGTCTTTGTGTTAGGGCCGTTTAGTTGTAAAGGGTTTGGCCTCTGCATTCTAAGGGCTGTGTTTGAAGTCTGGCCTTGCCAGTTACTCACTGCCAGACTGTGAGCAGCCTGCACAACCTCTTTTTTTTTTCCTCTTTCTTTTTAGGTAAAGTGAGAATAGTTATACTAATGTATACCTCATAGTGATTTTGTGAATATTAAAGTATTATTGTAAAGCACTTAATACAATGTCTGACACCCAACGAGAGCTCAGGGAATGTTAGCACCTTTACTGAAATAAGCTGACTTGGGTTTGAGTTGCAGTACCCTGTCAGTTTGTCGTTCTCTGGTGGCTTTTGTGTTGCTGTGATACTGGAAGCTATGCCATTAGTGTTTTAAATACAAGTAGGGTCACTCATGGCCAACAGGTATCAGCAGAGTTTCCAGACTGAGACAAGGAAGAAAGACCTTGTGATCTACTTCCAAAAATCAGCCAATGAAAACCCTATAGATCACAACAGAGCATTGTCCAATATAATGCTGGAAGAGGAGCCCCCTAGGTTGAAGGCATGCAAAATACACAGTGGCCACAGCAATGGACTTGTGCATACCAACCGATATTGGAGATGGTGCAGGACCAGGCAAGTTTGATTCTGTTCTGCTATGCATGGAGTCTCCATGAGTCATAGCCAATGCAACCACTAAGAACAATTGGCTTTTATTTGCTATCTATGGGATGTTTAGCAAGTTACGTAATTTCCCTGTGTGTTTCTACTTCTCTTTTTCAATTTATAATGTTATCTAGTTCTCAAGTTGTTGTGATGATTAAATTAGATAATGTATGGAAAGTGCTTTGGTAAGTGTAAAACGTTACAGGAAGTGTTACCAGCATGCCGGATGAAGGGTGGGGAGTGTAGGTATTGCTTCGTTATTTTCTTTCCTGCCTGGCATAGTAGCAAGTGTGTATCTGTTAACTGATTAAACGATGAGTAGGGTGAGTTTGAGTCTTATTAAGATTTGTATATAAGATTAAAATCAGAATTAGGTAATAAGAGAAAAGTAAATTTTTTTTGAGAAAGTTATCAAATTTATTTTAAATATTTAATAATTTTGCTCCAAAGCTATATCCTTAAATATAATTATTATTTAATATTTAGCTCATTTGTGTCGATAAAGTCTTTTTTTAATGATCTTGCAATAGAAACTACATCTTTAGGAATTTATAGGAATTAAACCACAATTTAAAGAAATCTTAGAAATTCTATTTACTGAGTGTAATTCCCTCCTCCTTTATCCTAGTTGCTGTTATATTTATTCAGGCACTTATCATCTTTTAGCTGGACTATAGCAATTTTTTTTTTTTTTTTATAGCAATAAGTCACCTAGCTGGCCTTTATTTTATTTTGTTTTCACCCCTATAGTCTCTAATTCCCTAGCCCTTCCTCTGTGCTACTAGGTCAATACCCTCTGAGACTTAATTCTGATCATGTTATCTCAACTGTTTAAAATTCTTCGATGGGTTTCCACTTGCCCACAGGAAAAGATCCCAAATTCTTTGCAGAAAAAGCAACCAAACTAAACCCATTGCCGTTGAGTCAATTCTGACTCATAGTGGCACTACAGAACAAAGTAGAACTGCCCCATAGGTTTTCCAAGGAATGGCTGGTGGACTCCAACTCTTGGCCTTTTGGTTAGCAGCCAGGTTCTTAACCACTACGCCACTAGGTCTCCAGTCCTTTGCAAAGCCCTCGAATTCTGGCCCTGATGTGTCTACTGATCCAGCTTTATTGAGGGGCGTCGCTCCCCATTCTTTCTCTCCTCATTCACCCTGTCTTTATGCTTCTCCAGACTGGCCTTATTCTTTCATGTAGCTCTGCCTTTGCTCATTGAGTTTCTTTGCCTGTAAAGCTTGTAATTATATTTCGGGACTCAGCTCATGTGTTATATTCTCTGTGAAGTCATTCCTCATCACCCTCCATCAGTGCACCTAGCGTACTTCCTGAATTTACTGATACACATTCTTGTCTTCCTTTTTAGACTAAAAGTAGCTTGGAAAGGAATCATGTCCTTCTCATATTTGTATCCCTAGTATATTATACAATATTTGGCACATAGTTGAGGATTAAATTACGGTATAGGTTAATTCAAATGCATCAATTCTTCTTTGTCATCCTTATTTATTGTTCAGCTTTCACATGCGTATCAGGCAAATGAAAATACCGTAGTATGGGTCAGGTGCACTTTGGTCCTCAAAGAGACATCTTTGGTTTTAACACTTTAAAGAGTTCTTTTGCAACACATTTGCCTGATGCAGTGGGTCTTTTGATTTCTTGACTGCGGCTTCCATGGGTGTTCATTGTGGATCCAAGTAAAATGAAATCCTTGACAACTTCAATCTTTTCTCTGTTTATCGTGATGTTGCTTATTGGTCTAGTTGTGAGGATTTTTGTTTTCTTTATGTTGAGGTGTATTCCATACTGAAGGCTGTGGTCTTTAATTTTCATCAGTAAGTGCTTCAAGTTCTTGACTTTCAGCAAGAAAGCTTTTGTCAGCATGGGGCATCTTTTTGTTCTGTTACACATAGGGTCACTATGAGTTGTAACCAACTAGACAGAACCTAACTACAAAAAACAACATAAATTAGTTACTTTAAGTTTTTTTATCTTCAAGCCAAATGGAAACCTGGTGGTGGTGTATCTTAAATTCACTTCCCCTTTTCCTTTTAGGCAAATAGCGTCTTAAAAAGTGAAGCCAATAAATAAATATTTAGTGACCACAAATTTCAGTTTGTGTTTGCAGAATTAAATAATTGCTAAGTGTAAAAACTTACAACTTAAAAAGTGTTAAAAACTTACAACTTTAAAAGTGTTATAAACTTCTAAAAGTGTTTAAGATTTATGATTTTAAAGTGTTAAAAAGCAAAGATTTCACCTTGAGGACTAAGGTATGCTTGACGCAAGCCATGGTATTTTCAGTCGCCTCATATTCACGCGAAAGCTGGTTAATGAATAAGGAAGCCTGAAGAAGAATTGATACCTTTGAATTATGGTGTTGGTGAAGAATATTGAGTATACCAGGGACTGCCAGAAGAACAAACAAATCTGTTTTGGAAGAAGTACAGCCAGAATGATCCTTAGAAGCAAGGGTGGTGAGACTTTGTCTCAAATACTTTGGACATGTTATCAGAAGGGACCAGTCCCTGGAGAAGGACATCATGCTTGGTAAAGTAGAGGGTCAGTGAAAAAGAGGAAGACCCTGTATGAGATGGATTGACACAGTGGCCTCAACAATGGGCTCAAACATAGCAACAACTGTGAGGATGGTGCAGGACCGGGTAGTGTTTCGTTCTGTTGTACATAGGGTGGCTATGAGTTGGGACCAACTTGATAGACGTTAACAACATGTAGCTTCTTTCTTTCTAGTTACTAGAAATATCTAATATAGCTTTTAAACTGTGTAATTTATAACTCAATGTCATGGGCTCAAACCCAAACCCATAAACTATGTTTAATTAGGATGAATTATATACGGTCTGGTTAAGGATTGTGCTCATTTTCCCAATAAGATATCCTCAGAGAAAGGGGTGCTTCAGAATGACTGATTTAATAGAGCATTTTTTACCCTTCTAGTGGGAACCCTGGCGGCATAGTGGTTAAGTGCTACGGCTGCTAACCAAAGGGTTGGCAGTTCTAGTCGGCCAGGTGCTCCTTGGAAACTCTATGGGGCAGTTCTACTCTGTCCTATAGGGTCGCTATGAGTCGGAATCGACTCGACGGCACGGGGTTTGGTTTTTTTGGGGTTTACCCTTCTATTGTATTTATTCAAAAGCTTGCATTTAATCAAGTAACTTAGGTTTTTGTAAAACTCCCAGGTTCTGGTAGTTAATTAGTGATCCCAATTCACTGGGTCAGAGGGCGACTAAGGTTTCATAAAACAAGAGAGTCACACATAACTTTAATTTTTCCATAGGCTTTGTAAGATTAAGTGAAGTGGTAGAGTACAAAGATTCCATATTCTACTAATGTTAACTTGAGACATTTTAGATTCTTTTTTTTTATCTGAAATGTGTGGATATATGAACAGTCGTAACAGTTTCCACAATTATGTGCAAGTTTGAAATTTGGATCACAGAATAATTGAAACATCTCAGGCAGTAGCATCCAGAATAAACTAAAGTACTGCCAAGACTCCAAAGCACGTTAGTCTACATTCTCATTAATGGTACTCCTGTGACAGATATTCTCCCAAAGGGAGAAGACTGTACATGTTTCACTTCAGCAGTCTCTAGTGATATCTCCTTCTATCCAAAACAGGTACCTGAGACACGTTGGTTCTTTCACCCTCACTCTTTGCCCTACCGTTCGGTAAAGATTATAAATGTGCACAAATCTTGTCTTACGCATGGTCAAATAGGAGCACTGTGAAGTTTATAAAATTCCAGTTGATTCTGCTAAAAAGGCTGTTTACCTTGTGGATTATGTACTAGTTGAAGATATAAGCACTTTCTTCAAATCTCAGTTTCTATTTCTGGGCTGCTATTTGACCTTGCATATTATAATTAGATTTTTAACTTTTGCAAGTATACAGACATTCTTAGCATGGCAGCAAAAAGCTAGTTTGAACAGTACCAGAACACACATTTCCTGTCTCTGAAAGGAGGAGGACGGCAATTGAAGTGTTTGCATGTGTTTTCTTTCTGTTTATAATGGATCCTTCTAAGTTATATATAATTCACTTGTTTTTCCATCTTTATTTCACAACCATCACACACGTGAATTATTGAAGCAGAATTTTAACTGTTCTTAAACCAAACCAAACTCATTGCTGTTGAGTCTATTCCGACTACTAGCAACCCTGTAGGACAGAGTAGAATTGCCCTGTAGGTTTTCCAAGGAGTGGCTTATGGATTTGAACTGCTGATCTTTTGGTTAGCAGCCAATCTGCTGTCCTTAGGGGTCTCTTAAATCCATGTTAGAACCACATTAAATATAAATAACAAAAAACAAAGTCTTTGCTGGTTTCTCTGATTAAGTAGGTGAATTGCCTTCTGAATATCTTATGGGCTAAAACGTGTCTTCATCTAGGTATTTTGAGTCCTATAACCACTAATAGTTCTTTATGCAGGGGCTTGCATTTATGGATTCACTCATTCATTTATTCATTCTGTAAATGTTAAAAAGCTGCCTGCTCTAAGCCAGGCACTGTTCTTTGGCCTAAAACAGGTCATTGAAAGTGCCTTCTCCCAACTGAGAAGTCTCAAAACACACTTTAGGATTGAGTGTATTTAATATTCCACTTTATTGCAGCTATTGGATTACTAGCTATATCGCTCTAGGTTTTTTTCTCCTTATGATTCCTGTAGAATCTATAATATGCACATTTAAGTTATCACAAATATTATTCTTTAAGTTACCTTTAAAATAATACCATTTAATATATAGTGAAAGAACCTTACAAAGTATACTTCTGTGTTAGTTTTCTATTGCTGTGTAACAAATTCTCATAAGCATAGTGGCTTAAAACAACACCCATTTATTAGCTCACAGCTCTGTAGGTCAGAAGTCTGGGTAGGCTTGATTGGGTTCTATGCTCAGGTTACTGCATAACTGAAATAAAGTATTGGCTGGGTTAAGCTGTAATCTAAAGGTTCTGTGAAAGAATCTGCTTTCTAGCTTACTCAAGTTGTTGGCAGACTTCAGTTCTGCAAGGTTGTTGGACTTGAGGACTCTGTTTCCATATCAGCTGTCAGCTGGGGGCCACTGTCAGTTTCTAGGGACTACCCACCTTCTTTATTATGTGGCCTCCACCATCGTATAGCCACCATTGGAGCATCTAACCCTTCATGTGCTTCATACTTCTCCGACTCCCTCTTATGAAGAAGTCTGAGAACACTTTCTGGTTTTAAAGGGTCATGTGATTAGATTAGGCCACCTAGGGAATCTCCCTTTTTAAGGTCAATGGATTAGTAACCTCAATACCGGCACAGTTTAGCGAAGCCTCTCATTCTAGTCAGAACTTCAGTGTCTCTGAGCACTGTGTAATCTCTGGGGACTCCATTCAGTTCACAGTCCCCAGTAGTTGTTCTCCACCAAGCCTGATAAAGTCTTTCCCCATATATAGGCAAGGTAGTATTGGGCCAAAGGAGTCCCTGGATGGTTCAGATGTTTAAGTGCTTGGCTGCTGACTTTGAGTCTACCAGAGATGGCTTGGGAGAAAGGCCTGGTGATCTACTTCCAAAAAATCAGTTCAAAAATCTACTGAGCACAGTTCTACTCTTACATACATGAGGTTGCCATGAGTCAGAAGTGACTCCATGGCAACTGTTTTTTTTTTTTTTTTCCTAATTACGCCAAAGACTCAAAGGAACAACTCTGCAGATGTGTACAGATCCTTCTCTGCATAGCTTATTCTTCAGTGTTCTACCCAAGTTTCAGCTGCCTTAGCAGCCCTTAACTCTGATGTCTGTTTCTGCTACTATGTGAGGCTTTTTTTTTTTTTAATTTTATTTTATTGTTGTTGAGAATATACACAGCAAAACATACACCAGTTCAACCATTCTCTACATATACAATTCAGTGACATTTATTACATTCTTCGAGTTGTACAATCATTCTTACCCTCCTTTTCTGAGTTGTTTCTCTTCCATTAACATAAGATCACTGTCTGCTAAGGTTCCTGTTTAACCTTTCGAGTTGCTGTTCTCAAAGCTTTTGTTTGGACCTCCTTTCATGTGTGCCCTTTCTATCAAGGATCGTGGAACCGGGATATCTGTTGTACACTTTTTTTAAATGGATGATTCAAATATTTATAATTTGATGGTGCAGTGGTTAAGTGCTCAGCTGCTAACCTAAAGGTTGGCGGTTCAAACCCACCAGCCACTCTGCAAAAGAAAGATGTAGTAGTCTGCTCCTGTAAAGATTACAGTCTTGAAAACCCTGTGGCGCAGTTCTGCTCTGTCCTGCTCTAGGGTCATTATAAGTCAGCATTGACTCCACGGCAATAGTTTTTTTTTTTTCTTTTTTTATGCTGGATGGTAAGTCCAATGCCTGTTGTTCTGTTATGGCTGGAACTGGGACTGATCAGATTTATAATTTAAAAAGTTATCTTGATAAGAAAATGCTTTAGATATTAAGGAAGCATTTAGTAATTACTTAAGTTCCTGTGTGTCTTAAGAGAGTTAACCTGGGATATGTGTTTCAGAGTAGTTTATCAACTCTGTTTGTTAAGAAGGCTTCAACTTTCTTAAATTGAGGTCTTTCATGACATTTTCAGCTTTATTTATTTTGCCTTGGGGAACTATTTCAAAATCTTGCTCCTCTCTTGCTCTTCCCTTGTGGGTTCATTTTTGGAATTTAGAGTTGGTTTCTTGGTAATGGTCTAAAAATGCTTCATTTTACTGCCTATCAATTTTATCCTTCAGGACATTTGACTCTCTCATAATTCTCTCCTAGTTAGTTTCCCGCTAATGGCTAAAGTAAACCTAGTTGTTGAATGGCTAAAGTGAAGCTAGTTACCTATGAATATTCTTCTACCAATTGCAGGGTGTCCAGTGACTACCATACCATATCTCTATTCCTTAATATATTAATTAGCCAGGTCCTTTTGGTGCAAATGGTGCCCTTAGTAATTCTGAAGGAGTTTTCTCTGTCTTGGTAAAACTCATTCAATCATGACTAACCTCTTAAATATGTCTCCTGGTTCCTGAATGCATTTCTACTTCTTGTCATTAAAGTGAATGTGTTGGCTGCAGACAGATTATTGCCAGGTTGCAAACACAGATAGCAAAGTTGTGGGGCTTCCCCTTGCTTGAGCCAATCTTTAGTCTGCCTTTAGTGAGACTCAAGACTTGCTTCCTGGAGAAGGACATTCAATGTTCTAGTTTCATATCTGTTCCTATAGCATAAGCTCTGAGTAACCACACCAATCCAACCTTTGTGTTTTCTTGGGAAAAGATCCCCCTTTGTGTTCTGTAATTTGTATAAGATATAAGCTCTTGCCTACAGTTTTATTCCATCTGCTGGATCTTTATTCATTCCTAGTTTATATTTTCTTGGTGTGTGACTCTCTCTCAGGGGATCAACATTATTAAATCTCCCCTCACAGCAAGTTAGCTGATGAGGGGTCAAAAAGAAGAATTACTATTTTCCCAGCTACTTATCTTTAGGATTTTTAGCATGATAATTTTCACATCTTATTTTCTCTTACTGTATTTGACAAACACCCAGGCATTAAACATGACAGAACACTCTTCCGATCCTTTCTCTTAAGTTATTTAAGCCTGGCCAATGATAGTTCAGTAAGATGAGCAGAGTCTCTACTACTAAATTGGATTTCGATTGTCCCAGTCTCCTATGTTTTCTGTAATGGTGACCATGTATCTGTCTTTGCATAGATTTAGGGATTTCTTTTTTAATAAACATTTATTTCACAATAAGCATTTGGAAATATTTATTTCTACTTCAGCAACTTCCATGCTTTTCCTCTTACATGCTTTTCCTTTTCTGTTCCTGTTTATACTGTAGGTAAGTGCAGCTGCGATGGTAATAAAAATTGAAATTAGAGGTAGGTAAACACTTCGTGGGCCCACCGAAGCCAATTTCTTTATTCAGGGAACGTCAGGCCCTTTTTGTCAAACATCCTAGCATCCAGGGTTTAGATGCCACAGTGATCTATGCGTTCCACTCTGAAACCTCACTGTAGGTGATCAGTCACAGTGAAAGCAAATCTCAGGCCAAATTCTGTGAGGCATATAGACATTTATTACTAAGCAGGCATAATAGCCATACAACCTATTTATAGCTCTGTTTTCAGATGTACTGACTAGCCTCTTGCTTAAAAGACCTTCTCTGAGACTAATGTGATGCCATTCTTCTGGAAGTTTGGGCACGCTTCCATGTCAGATCAGAGGGCAGGATCTTCCAAACTCTGGGATCTAAGAAGCACCATATTCCTTTATTTCCCTAGGCCAAATGTGATCTTTTTTGAGCCTCTTCTACCCATCCTTGTCTTAGCAGCAGATTAAATCATAATCATTTCTGAGATTCCCTTCCTAGAATCAAACTAAGGTTTCCTGGGTCCAATACAGATGAGAACATCTGGGATTGGGCCCTGGTCTTCAGTCCACCTTTGATTGCCTTCTGTCCAAGCCTACGTGAAATCCTGAAAATAGTTTCCTCTTTGTGCCAAGCTAGGGGCCTAGGAACTTTCTTCTAGTTTCCATCACCTCACTGTTTTGTACCAAGCTCCCTCGGATCACTCCATCAGAGGTGCAACTGCATTTCCAGCATCCTTGTGTAGGAGCTGGTCTCAGTATCTACACCCAGTGCTCAGTAAGTCATCAAGTGTAGGTCATCAAGTGTAAGTCATCAGAGCCTTTTCTTTAGGAATCTATCCAAATAGGGGCACAAATGTGAGAAAAATACAATCCTGGTAAACTTATCCAGGATTAGTATGTCTGTAGAGTTAGTGTTTGACCATGTTGTTTTATTTTGAACAACATGGATGGGTGGTTTAAAAAAATGAAAAATAAAAAGCCAGTTGTCTTTGAGTCAGCTTTGGCACATGGCGACCCCGGGTGTGTCAGAGTAGAACTGCGCTCCATAGGATTTTCAATAGCTGATTTTTTCAGAAGTAGACCACCAAGCCTTTCTTCCCAGCTGCCTCTGGGTGGACTCAACTTCAAACCTTTTAGTTAACCATTTGCACTACTCAGGCACTCCAAATGGGTAGGTAGGGCATTTAAACCTTTTTGGTGCCTAAAATCTCCAGAGATCTTCATATGATGCTAGATAAATCATCCCCACTCACTTCCCGGCTCCTGGGGCGTTCTTTAAACCCTATCTCCTGTCGCTCACTCTCCAGGACCACCTTTCTTATTTCCTTTCAGAGGCCATTTGAAATTCCTTCCTAGAATTCCAGGAGGTGAGCTGGGAGAAGGAGGGGAAAAACTGTCAGTTTCACTCCAATTAATTTACCATTAAATATATTTAAGTTTTCATGGTTTATTTTCCTAGAGATTTTGACACATTTTCCAGTTTGTTCTGTGTTGTGAGGTACATTGTATACTTCCCTAAGCACGTTAACACTTGCTTATTTGTGTATAATTTTAGATCTCAAGTGAGTCAATAAATTTTAATTAACTATAATTTGAAAAGATCCATGAAAAGTACAGTCTATAATTGCTTTAAGAGCCATAGGATTTTTAACTTTTTAAAAATGTTTAAATTCTAATTGTGTCCTTTATAATTTTAACCCAAATTATATACTTTATTCCATATATTTTAAGTATGAATATGTTGGGACAAATAAGATAAATTGAAATGCTCAATACTTTGCCGGAAAACTTCTCATGATTTTGTAGGTATTTAGATACTAACATTTTTCAAGAAAAGCAGTACAAGATATAGTTAAATACTCTGAGGATGTAAAGAATGAGTAACTTTAAGTTGCTAAGATTTCTTTAGGTGTCATGATTTCACCGTTTTTGAAAAGTGCTTAGGACCAAAGTAAAAGTTTATATATTTCTATTTTAAAAGTATGATTTATGAAGGTCTGTTTTGTCTTTTTTTTTTTTCTAGAACTAAAAGAATTCATAATTTAATAATGTTTCCTTCTGGAGATTAAAAAAATAAATTGTAAAGTTTATTTAATATTGTTTTACAGAAGAGAAAATATTATAATGTCCTATTTAACTACAGAAAGTGTCTTAGGCTGGGTTTTTGAAAGAAGCAAAACCAGTGAAATGTATGTGTATATATATACATATATGTATACATTTGTGTGCGTGTATATATATATACACGCACACATATATATAGACAGAGAGAGAGAGATTTATCAAGGAAATGGCTCATGCGGTTGTAGAGGCTGACAAGTCCCAAGTCCCCTGCTCAGGTGTCAGGCTGGAGGCTTCTCTATTCACATAGCTGCAGGGGCTGACAAAGTTAAGATTGACTGGTCAGATGGGAGATTGCTGACTCCTGGGCTACAGAGGCTGATGAATCCCAAGATTAGCAGGCAATATGGCAGGCTTCTGGCTCAAGTCCCAAGAACCGGAGATCAGATGATGACAAGCTGGATGCAGGATCCAGAGTGAAAAAAAGGCAAGGAGCTTTGCCAAAATGTCCATATACATTGTATGCAGGCCACATCTCTGAGAAAAATCCCATTACAACTGATTTGCTAATCATATCAGATCACATCATGTTGGTGATTATATCACAAAATGGAGGATAACTACATCATTATGTAACTGCCAAATTATATCATTACATAACTGCCAAACCACTGAGAATTATGACCCAGCCAAGTTGACACACCAACTTAACCATCAGAGTCCAACCCTTGTCCAACTTGGCACCTGGACACACCTTCTTAAACCATACACAATCACTAAATAAAGACAATTACAAAGTCATTTGCACCTAATGTGATACAACTAACATGCGTAAAACCAAACACGTACTAGCCCTGTTTACATCTTGTATTTTATAAGTGAATAAAACAAAAAACATTTGATGTACACATACAAAAAAGGAATACTCATAATAATTACAGTCCTCATTTCTGCAACTGGTCACATGGTTATAACTGGTATTTAGAATTATCTTCTTCCACCACCCATTCCATATTCCCTTTACCCTCAGCAATTACCTCAGCTGGTCGTGATTCTTTGCCTGGTGGAGTGATCCAAACCTTCATTCCCGAAGGGTCTGGGCCATTAGTAGTCATATCAGAATTGGTTGCTGTAGTTTTCCATTGACTTTAATCGCAAGACATGATAATACTAAGAGACATCCTCAGGGATTCCTGTATTCCAGACATACCCTTCTTTATCTCCATTATGTAATATTAATCCAATTCCCCTTGGTAATCAGGATCAATCACATCAGCCAGTAGAGTAATTCCCTCCTTGACCTGTTGATCCAAGGCATGAGGAGCCCAAAGCTGCCAGGTGGCATTCCTAACTTCCGGTTCAGTGGAATCCAAGTTGTGTCTCCTCATCAAAGCATTCCTCCCTTTGAAACTAAGACCTATAAACCTGCGGAACATAGAGTTGCAGGGACAGGAATCAAAAATCTTGTGAGTGGGTTATTAGGGGTAATAGCAAGTGTTGCCACTGCCATTTCCACCCCTTGATTCCTAGACCCGTGAATCCTGGCTATGAGAGAAACAGCACCATATATTGGACACTGGTTTAGAGCATATGCAGCTCCCTGGAGAACATTGTCCCAACCCTGCAAGGTATTGTCATCTAGCTGGCACCATAGTTGTGTCTTTTGAAGACCATTCTATTGTTCTATCATGCCAGCTGCTTTAGGATGATGGGGAACATGGTAAGATCAGTGAATTTCCTGAGCATGGGCCCATTGCCACACCTCATTTGCTGTGAAGTGAGTCCCTTGATTCCAAACGATGCTGTGAAGGATACCATGACAGTGGATAAGGCATTGTGTAAGTTCATAGATGGTAGTTTGGGCAGAAGCATTGCATGCAGGGAAGGCAAATCTGTATCCAGAGTTAGATGTATTAATTTGCTGAAGCAACGAAACCACATCTAGAACAGCAGCTGCAACTGGAGTCACCACCTGGTTAAGGTTATGATAATCCACTGTCATGCTCCAAGATCAATCTGTTTTTTCCTTAGGTCAAATAGGCATGTTGCATCCTTCAAGTCCTTGATGGTGACAGTAATCTCTGTGATCACTCCAGGAATGCAGTATTGCTTTTGGTTTACTATTTCCTTAGGTAGGGGAAGTTCTAATGGCTTCCACTGGCTTTTCCTACCATAAAAGCCCTTACTCCACTTGTTAGGGATCCAGTATGGGGATTCTGCCAGTTGTTAAGTAAGTCTATTCCAATTAGGCATTCTGGAACTGGGACAATGACTACAGGGTGGGTTTGGGGATCCACTGGACCCACTGAGTGATTAACTTGAGCTAAGACTCCATTAATAACCTGACCTCCATACGCTCCTGCTCTGACTATTGGGCCACAGTGATGTTTTCAGTCTCTTGGAATTTTTTTTTTTTTTCAGAGCCAGTATCCAATAATCCCCCCAAATTCTTATTATTTCCTCTTTCCCAATGAACAGTAATTCTCATAAGAGGCCGTAGATCCCTTTGGGGAAGTCTGGGAGAGAGATTAGCAATATAAATTTTTGGCAGGGTAGTGGGGTCCTTCTGCAAGGGGACCTGGCCTTCCCTTCATTTAAGAGATTGTGGCCCTGTAAACTAGCTCAAGTTCGGGAATTGATTGAGGGCCCTTGACTCTCTGTTCTCACAATTCAAGTTAGATTGCTGTTCACTCGACCTAGAATTCTACTTGTACTGATCAAGTCAGTATTCAGTAGATTTCACATCTGTTTTGTTCCTAGGGACACCATGACTAAGTAGCTAATGCCATAAGTCCATAAGAATCAGACTATTCTGATTGCTCCTTTGACTCCACTGTCCATTGTGATAACCACGTCCACCTTGTATTTGTCACTTGGGTGCTGCTACTTGGCTCCTACCACCACGAGGTCCATTTAGGCCCATTGTAGTTAGGTGTATTAATTTAGTTAGGGCAGCTCCCACTGTAAAATCTGACTTACATAAAGTAGCAGTCATAGCAGTCACAAGGATGCTGGGGTCCCCTTCACAAATTTGTTCCTCACCATTGTGGTAAAAGGTATGTCCTCTGGGCACTCCATGTGTGGTTCTGTGAGTCTAACATGATAAATCCAATCTAATATGCTAATTTCCTTAAGCCTTTGGATACCTTCTTCTATAGTATACCAAGGCAGGTCTTCACTTCGACTTGTTTTAGTGTCCATGTAATCCATGCTTCAGTGAACCAACCCAATAAACTATTAGATCCTTTCCTAACCTCTTGATCTGAAACACTGAATGAAGAATCTGTGCTTAGCAACCCATATCAATAAACTCAGACTGATCCAACTTTATATTCCTTGCACCATTATATAGCCCTAATAGCCATTCCCACACGTTTTCCCTAGGTTTCTGTTTGTACATAGTAGAAAAGTCAAGTGGTTCTTCTGGAGCATAGTGTACCTCCTCCTGTGTCACGCTTTGTTTTCACTTTTTGGGGCTCACTGGCACTTAAATCTAGTTATAGGTCTAGAAGTAAAAATGGGTGAGGGAGATGTGTTCTGAGAACATTCAGTGATGTCTTGTAAGGCATCTGCCTGAGGTGATGCTCCAAGAAATGACTCAGACACTTCCCCATGAAATGACCCAGACATCGCCCCAGGCAATGTCTCAGACAAAGGTACTTCAGACACAACTGGGTTAATCTCATCAGATGGAGGTGCAGGGCCTAATGGTTTTATTGAGGGGGGGTGGTTTAGCACACAAAGATGGAGTAATCTCTTCAGATGGGAGTGAGAGGGCTGGTTCTGTTGGTAGGAGTGATTCAATGGAATTTAGGAGTCTAGCTTTCTGATTATCTGCCTATATGTCCCCTTCCCAAGTTTCAGGATCGTATTTATTCCAAATCAATGCCCTCACTTTAACTTCAGATGCCATTTGAAGTTGATATTTTAATTGGTGTTGTAATTCAGCCAATCTTATGACAAGAGTCTGGGTTTGGATTTCGACAATATAACCTCTGTTACTACAGGAAATAAGGCTTTCTTTCAGGGTGCAAGTGGAAACTTTGAGGTTGTTTATACAGCACTTGAGCTGTGACTCTGAAACCCTGAGCTCATCTCTTTCTTTCACCACTTTGTCTATGGATATTAAGACCAACCAACCAACCAACCTCCATATAGTTCTCATTCTGACAAAATTGTAGACTAGTATAAAAAAATGTGATCATCCAGGGCCTTGCCTCTCACCAATACTTGATCTGTTGGTGGTGACATTTTGTGTGTTTCTATTGTCACCTCACACCATGGATTAGCAGTACCCTCTTTTTTACTGGAGGCAGAGTCATAAACATCTTTAAGACTAACCAGACCTGAGAACCAATTTAGAAAACTCATCTTTACAATTTTGTTTCTCTAGAACTGCTTTCAGTACCAAATGTCTTAGACTGGGTTCTCTAGAGAAGCAACATCAGTGAAATTATATATATATAACCCAGTGCCATCGAGTAGATTCTGACTCATAGTGACCCTATAACACAGAGTAGAACTGCCCTATAGAGTTTCCAAGGAGCACCTGGTGGATTTGAACTGCCGACCCTTTGGTTAGCAGCCATAGCACTTAACCACTATGCCACCAGGGTTTCCATATATATATATACATATTTATATATATATATATATATTTATATATATACATACACACATACATTTCTGTTGAGTAGATTTCAACTCATAGCAACCCTATACAGTAGAACCGCCCCACAGGGTTTTGAGGAGTGGCTAGCGGATTTGAACTGCTGACCTTTTTGTTAGCGGCTGAGCTTTTAACCATTGTACCACCATACGTATATGGATAGAGAGAGGGAGATCTTTATCTCAAGGAGATGGTTCATATGGTTGTAGAGGGTAGCAAGAGTCAAGTCCATGTGTCATTTGTCAGGCTAGAGGCTTTTCCTGACTCACGTAGCTTCAGGGGCTGACAAACCCAAGAAGGGTAGGCTGCTGGCTCACAGGCTATGGAGGCCAATGAATCCCTAGATCAGCAGGCAAGACAGCAGGCCACTAGCTCAAGTCCTAACAATGAAAGATCAGATGATGACGAGCTGGTTGCAGGATCCAGATTGAGCAAGCACTAGTGAGCTTTACCAGAATGTCCATAGATATTGTATGTGAGCCACACCCCTGAGGAAACTCCCTTTACAACTGATTGGCTGATCACATCAGATCACATCATGGAAGTGATTACATTATATCATGAAATGAAGGATAACCATATCATTACATAACTGCCAAACTACATCATGGCATAACTGCCAAACTACTAAGAAGCGTGGCCCAGCCAAGTTTACACACAATGTTAGCTACTACAGAAAGATAGAACTTAATTAAAATTTTTGTCCCATATATGATCTGTATCTCGTTTTCCAATATGGTAGTCACCAAACTTACATGCTTATTTAAATTTAAATTAGTTAAAATTAAAAGAATCAGCTCCTCATTCACACTAGCCACGTATCACATGCTGAATTGGTGGCTACCAAATTGGACTCCACAGAAACAGAACATTTCCATTAATACCTAAATTTCTATTGGACATTGTTGATGGTCAATAATCTGAACTTGTCAATTTGTAATTGAATGCATAATAAAATAATTTTGTTTTTTAGCATCCACTGATACCTACAACATATTTTGTAAAGTGGAAACAATCTGCTTTATCATGTCAAAGCCTTAAAAAATGAGCCCTTACAGTTTTCTTGGAGTTCACTTTTTGATGATTATTCATGTGCCATTTTTGAGTATACTGTATCTACACTTTCCACTAGAAGCTAAGAAAATAGGCAGATATCACCAGGATTTGCCTATATTTATGAAATGACTTCTATTTACAAAGTGGCAAACAGATATATTTAGAAAGGAAAAGTCGTTTATATGGGAATGTTGTTAGGTGCTGTTTAGCAGGCTCTAACCTTTTTTAACTCATAGCGACTGTATATACAACAGAACAAAATGCTGCCTGATTTTGCTCCATCCTCACAATTGTTAGTATCTTAACAGTAATGCTATGTTTGAGCCCATTGTTGCAGCTACTGTGTCAGTTCATTTCCTTGAAGGTCTGCCTCTTTTTTTCTGACCCTCTATTTTACCAAGCATGATGTCCTTCTCCAGGGACTGATCCTTCCCTGTCCAAAGTACGTGAGACATAGTCTCGCTATCCTTGTTTCTAAGGAGCATTCCAGTTGTACTTCTTCCGAGACAAATTTGTTCATTCTTCTGGCAGTCAATATTCTTTATCAACGTCATAACTCAAATGGATCAATTCTTCTTTGGTCTCCCTTATTCATTGTCCAGCTTTTATATGCATATGAGATCATAGAAAATACCATGGCTTGGGTGGGTCATGGGGATAGGGGAACAGATATACTAGGTTTTGATTGGTTTTATTTTAATGACCAAAATGGGTTCCCCAGTGGAGTCTTTTTTTTTTTTTGTCTGAAAGAATGGATTTTAGAACACTGGCCAAAATTTTGGATTGCCATTTTTTTTGCATAGGTTTCATTATGGACTCAATCCTTGCAACTTGAGGAATGGAGGCATTCTTCTAACCTAAAATGACCTCAGAGGTCATTTTACACCTGTGTACATCTTGAAGTGGTAAGTAGCCTTCCTAAAAGAACACACTCGGTGGCAGAGCCAGAACACAAACTTGGGTTTAATGAGCTCAGTCATATGGGGTTGTCCTCTCCTTTGCTACTTGAGGTTGGGACAGCCTCTCTGTACCATATCTGACCCCTTTTGATTTCATAACTGTTAAAAATTATTTACCTCCACACATTTCATGCAGTACGGAATCAAATGGAGAGGAAAATATATAGAGCCACTTAATAAACCCAATAAGTAACACATTAGATTTAAAAGTAGACTTTGTATAGATGAATTTTAAGATGAAATCTTAAAATTTTCCTGGTGTTAAATATACATATACACTTTTTTTTTATATTCATGACAAAGTGTTAAATAAACAAAACATGCTACAGAACAGCATATATAATTTGATTTAATTTTAATGAAATACGTAATGTATAGAAAATAAACTAGAGGATATATTTCAAAGTGTAAACAATGGCTGCCTCTGGGTCAGAACTGACTCAATGGCAAGGGGTTTGGTTTTTTTTTTTTGGTTAGGGTGGTAGGATTATGGATGATTGAAATTTCATTGCCTTCTCTTCAATTTCTTTTATGAATGAGTTTCTTATATAATTAGAAAAAATACTTTAATATAAATTACATTTTACCCAGTATTGAATAAATATTATACTTTAGATTATAGGAAATTTTTAAAGGACATTAGAGAATTTTCTTATTTTTAAGGAAAGGAAAAATTTTTGTTGGATTTTAAAGACATGAATAAATAATCTATGACTAATATTTCCTCTCTCACACAAATTCAGAATATTTACATATATTCAGATTCGCTATTTCTAAAAATACCTTAAGATACTATTCTATAAGGAATATTAATGGAAATTACCTAATTACAGCTTCTTCTTTATTTAGTCTTCTGGTATTGAGAAAACTACACCCAGAATTTTAATCTTAAGTATCACCTTATTCTGTAATTATCTTTTGAATTCAGGGCATATCTAATAAATTGTTCCTTCCTCTCTAACTTTGTTTGCACTTATTTGCTGTGTACAATGTACTTAATTTATCATATGCATTTGTTTGTTCCACATAATTTAGCCCTTAAATTGAACCATTGAGTAACGCGAGTGTATGAAAGGTCTTGCTTCATTAATTATTTTATGTTTAAGTCTTGTTCCTCTACTTTATTGTAAAATTTTCAGGGCCTGGAAAGTTTACTTGTATTTTACGAAACCCAGGTTTTTAATGTCACACAGTAGGTTCTCAGCAAGCACTTGTTGATATCCTGCTTACCTATCTCTTAGACTCCCAAGTACAGGACAGTTAGATGAGAGGAAAAGGTTTTCCTTTTCTTGATACTCTTTCTGAGTTCAGCCACAATGCCAATTTGGGATGCTTGGCTATTGAGTAGACTTAAAAAGTACATCTTCTTAAAATTCTTATTATAAAATATTGGCTAATTTCTTATTTGAGATTTAGGATGAAGTGGAGAACTATACAGAAGGAATTTGTGCCTTTAGAGGGGACATGGATAAGTAAACAAAGTGTGATAATGGATTGATGGGAGAGATACAGGGTGCAAGGGTACATGTAAAGGAGACCAGTCTCTCACTTGCCTCGCCTGTGTTTGCTAACAGTCCTCTTCATTTCTCTACCCAGTACTTCTTTCCTTCTGCTTTTCTTTTCCAGTCTGAACAGTAGAGGCCCCAATAGGGCAGGGTGGGCTAGGAAAAATACAGCATTGACAGAAAATGGAATCAGTTGGGTGGAGCTCTGAAAGATATTTGTCCCCTCTCAAGGGGATTAGAGCCCTGAGAGGAAAGAAAAAGGCCCTTCTTTATTTCACTTCAAGCTCTGAAAACAAACAAACAAAAAGCTCTGTGGAACCACAGAAAACGGTAGATTCAACGTGTGATCATTTTTACTGAAAAGAGCCAGGTGCATACTCCTTGTCTTTTTTATAGGTTTTTTTTTTTTTTCCTTTGCAATAACTGATATGATTGAGCCTTCCGTATCTTTGTTGCCGCTTCCCAGATTGGCCTCCCTGGACAGGGTATAGATTCTCTGACAAGAGGTTTATTTATTGGCTACATAGATTTTTGTGTTTTTTGCTCCTCAGGGTGTGTTGTTGTGTTTTGTTTTCTCTTTTTTCTTCCTCTGTTTACTTGCTTGTTTTAGTCCTATTTTCTCATACGGAGCCCTGGTGACAGAGTGGTTAAGTGTTTGGCTGCTAACCAAAGGGTCAGCAGTTCAAATCCACCAGCTGCTCATGGGAAACCCTCTGGGGCAGTTCTACTCTGTCATGTAGGATTGCTATGAGTCGGAATCAACTCTACAGCAATGGGTTCGGCTTTGGGTTTTTTTCTCATACATAAAAAAATTTCTCCGTTTCTAAGTTACTTCCCCCCCCCCCCGCCCCGAAACATTTCTGGGCAGCATTTTTTTCTCTGCATTTTACCTTTGATATGTTTATCTTCTTTGAAAGGACTTACACTGCCTGCATGGGAAAAATAACATGCATGCAAAGTAAGCAATTGGCTTTATTTTTAAGACATGAAAATAATCAGAATTCTGTCTCAAAATTCTACTGGCATATACCTCATTTACCAGGGTTGGTATGGAAAAAACGCACTTTTTTGTTTCCTTTTTTAGGTGTATTACTTTGTTTTATGTTGAGGAATATTAATAAGATAAGCTCAAAGAGGCCTCATGCAAGAGGGTTAATAATAACAAAGCAATCTATTATTGAAGTAGAATTGGAAAGAGCTCAGTTGGGCAGAATTTTTTTGACCCTTCCCCATACGCCTCCTCTCTGTTAGGTATCTTTCATTATCTCCTCAAGGTACAATAGACTTGGATGGCTAGAATTTCTATAATTGTGCTTCTTTGATTTTTTTTGTTCTTGTAGTCTCCAAACTAATTGCTTTATAACAATGGTTTCCAAACATGGAAATACTGATTCACTTGATCATCTAGTCAAAATGCCAAGTTCATGGATAGCTGATTCATTACCACTGGGTAGCATCCCAGGCCACCTCCTACTCCGATAAACTCTTTGAAGATAAGGGATTGACTGTCTCTTTCTTGTTCACAGCTGTGTCCTCGGGGCTTAGCCTTGTGCACTGAACATAATAAGAATTTTTGTTTGCCAAATAAGTAGATAGCTATAATGTTAACAAGTGTGCTGGGGAACTTTAATGTAGTGGCTCTAGGAAGTATAGTTTGAGAACTAGTGCTTTAGATGAATTTTCTTTTCCTGTGTTCTTCTGATAGGAATGAACAAATAATAATAACAAAAACAAAAACAAACCATTGCCCCTGAGTCAACTCCAACTCATAGCAACTCTGTAGGACAGAGTACAACTGCCCCATAGTGTCTCCAAGGCTGTAATCTTTATGGAAGCAGGCTGCCACATCTGTCTCCCATGGCGTGGCTGGTGGGTTGGAACTGCCGGCGTAGCCTCGCTGATACGTAGAGTTCAGGTGCTAAATTTATTGGAGCAGTCAATTAAGAAAGTGGAGGGAAAAAAACATGTTCCTGGATAAGATAATGTCAGAAAACTTTCCCTTGGCTTTTGTTTTCATGAGAATGCCATGATGATGGAAGGACAAAATCTGAAGTAGGCTTGAGAAGAAACTAGTCTTATAGAACTAGAGCTTATAATAACATTGTGAAAATTTTACTCTTTGAGTCAGGCTCTGACTGGGACATTAGTTGATTCCCATGGCATAGTGACTTCCACAAAATCAATGACACTTTTTTGTGTGTGTGATTTTAAAGCTGGTGGCTGACTCAGAATCTGCAAGGTACGTGGCTACTAAAACAGAAAAGTGACCTGAAATAAAGAATATTGTAGATAGAATAGGCCACCATAGTGGCCGCTAAACTTGGAGATTAAAATTAATCTCTGGTAACAAAAATAGAAAAAAAATAAAACAAAACAATGAATTGTATGTTCTGTGTCCAAAAGAATAATTTGTAGGCTCAGGAGCCTGGAACAACCTGAAGTCCAGGAAGCATTCTCAGAACACAATGAAGAAGGCTATAACAAAATCACCTGGAATCAAGTGCACAGCAATGAGGGTACATACTGTAATATGATTGTATAAAGGCTGTCTTAAATATAAAGCCTTGTTCTTCATGGAACATAGGAAAAGAGGAATCTTGAGGTATAAGAATATTTCCGGTTGTCCTTACCATAACCAGGGAGAAGTTGTCCTATGCGGACAGCATGCTGAGTCCAGTTGGCTTCCTTTCAGTTATATCCCCAGGGTAGAGATTGGTACATTAGCCTATCAAAGCTTAATAACTCCAGCCATTACAGAACTCTGGATAACTCTATTTGCTCTGATTCAGTGCTCACCAAATAACACACTTAAAGTAATTGTCTTTCCAATTTTCATATAGAAGACAAAAGGTTCTGATCAGATAAAAGCATTCATTTAGTCCACTTGGTAGTTATGACTACCTAGTAAGGAACAACTTCACATGTTTATTAGTCTTTTACAACCTTTGGTTATTGCATATCAGTCCTGTGGTGGATGTGTGTGGGAGCACCCCCCCCCACACGAGTTTCTGAACCAGAAAAACTGAGCACTATGTCTTGACTCATGGTGAACCTCCCAAGGTCTGCTGCCTATAGTTTTTATTCTAACCATTTGGGCAGCCTGCCTTTCTGACCACTCTCCTAGTCATCTTCAATGCTTGTTACACGGAAATATGTTTAAGGGAATGGTAACACTTCTTTTCCCACCATGTACTGACAAATTCATTTTTGGCAGCTGGTTATTTCCTTATTCAAGGCTCCCAGAGAATTTCAAAAGGAGAAACAGGTGTCTCATTTATTCATTTTTATAATGATTTTCATCTTCTCTCAAATTTGCCATCTTTCTGAATTGACTTGGTCCGTTCTTCGTATTTCAGGCTGGTTACTCATACTGGTCACAATTCATATGTAAAAATGGGAGAGACATTTATCGGGCCAAGATAGTTTTTGTGGGAGCACAATTAGTCTTGAGAACATAACTTGAAACTCTGGAAAGCTTAAATAAAGTGTTTTTGGTGAACACTATGAGAACATTCTGTGAAGGTTATGAGAATTCATACTGAACAAATTTCACATTCACAAAAAATTTCCTTGTTCTGCTGCTCATGAACCTGCATGGTCTATGCATATTAAAATGTTTTAGATGAATAGTAGTTGCTAGAGGATAAAATTAAAACTAGGACTTAATAGCTTCCAGAAAGAAGCTTTAAACAGATAAAGCTCCAGGAGTCCTGTGGATACTCACTGTTGAAGAGGGGTGCTGAGAACTAATTAATATTGGGTGAACACTTATATGCACCAGATACTAGGCATTTTACATTTTCTATTTAGACTAATTCAGAATAATTTTAGTCTATCTTGTTCTCCTAAACTCATTCACCTAGCTGGAGGGCTGACAGACAATTTGATTTAAGTGAAAGAGCACAAGACCAGGAGACACAAGATTTGAGTGTTCATTGAGTTTGCTAATTAGTCTAATAATAATAATGTCAATGATACAAATAATAATGATAACAACAACAAAAACATCTCACAATTATCTCACAGTTATAACTGACTAATTATGAACCAAGCACCTTACATGCCTTGCATTATTTAATCCTCACAAAACTTTGTGAGTTAGATACTATGGATATCCCATTTTACAGATGAAGAAAAGGAAGCTTACAGAAGTTAAATGACTTGCCTAATGCCACATAGCTAGAGAGTGGTGGAGCACCAAAGCTGCTCATTTGTCTAGAAAAAGGTATGGTGGCACAGTGGTTAAGTGGCAGGCTGCTAACCAAATGGTCCTCAGTTCAAACCCATCAGCCACTCTGTGGGAGAAACATGTGGCAGTCAACTTCCATAAAGACTTACAGCCTTGGAAACCCTACGGGGCAGTTCTACCATGTCCTGTAGGGTTGCTTTGTGTAGGAATTGACTTGATGGTCAGGGGTTTGGTTTTTGTTTTTTAAAATAACTGAAAGTCCAAAGCTTAGGACACAACACTTTTTATCTGCAGTTCTCATGGCTTTTTCCAACTTTCAGGATGATAAGTTTCATCCTCAGGTTGGCTATCATCATGGTAATAATATGGTCATCGGCAGCTTCAAGGGGTACAAGTTTCCCTGATCACATTCTGTTAGAAGGGAGAACCTCTCTTGAGAGTTCCTTGAGAAGACTGAAGAAGCTCCTTTCCCAGGCATGTTACAATTAGGTCAGAAACTCAGAGCTGAGATCCAGGCTATTGATACAAATTTGAGAGTTGCTGGAATATTGAAATCAGTTAATGCCATCGGGGTGGTTAAGATCACCTAGGACTCTACCCACTTTTACTGAGGGAGAAACTGAAGTATAAAGGAAGAGAGGCCAGGATAGAGTCCTGAAGAACACCCACAGTTAATAGTTGATAAAGAAGACATCTGCTGCAGAAACCAAGAAAAAGAAGAAAGAGGACCTAGAAGATGTACATCACAGGGTACGGTAAAGACATGGGAAATAGGAAAGGGAGTGCTTCAAGCCCGAGAGCGTGTTCAGGAGTGCCAGATGTTGCTGAAGGGTAGTGGGAGTGCTAAAACCAAGTCCATTGGATTCATGACATATGGGTAATTTGGGTGGAGTGGTGTGGATGGAAGTTTGAGTTCAGGGCTGCATGGGGGTATGTGGAGAAAATGGTGGCAGCGACTGTAGACATTTCAGAGAAGTATGGATAAGGAAGGGGCAAAAGATATATGACAGTAGTTAAAGGGTTATGTGGGATCCATGGAGTTCGTTTGTTTTGAAGACAGCGTGAAACAAGTTGTTTAATTGTTTATGAGCAGGATACCTAGGAATCTGATTGCTACTTTCATGCTTCCACCAGTCTGTTTTTCTTTCTGCATTGTGTAATTGTCTGCTTATTTGTCAAACTCTGCCAGTAGCCTTTGATTCCCTTGAAAGGAGGGCCTGCGTTATATTTATTTTTCTATTATCATCACTTAGCACTGTACCTGGCACGTTATATGCA
Organism: Loxodonta africana; assembly: GCF_030014295.1. Lineage (NCBI taxonomy): Eukaryota > Metazoa > Chordata > Mammalia > Proboscidea > Elephantidae > Loxodonta > Loxodonta africana. Next base: position 40,296,310 of record NC_087355.1, on the reverse strand, counting down.
CTCAATAAATATTAATGAATAAAATAAGCCTCGACTCCTAACCTAATCCAATTAGTGGTCAGTTAATCACTTTTGCAACAAGCTTCTAATTGGAATGAAAACAAGTGGAGCATATTGGTTATTATCACATTAAATTAACTGATGTCCCTGTTGTTACCTTACAATAAAGCATGACTCTCATAATATGGGGCACAAGTTTCTTTCAAATATGAAAAGACTTTTAAACAATACCAACAGAGTCTTTCTCCACTTCCGTAAAAGAAGTAACTTCTAAAAAAATCTAATGATGGAACCATACGCTGGGAGGAAAAGAATGTGAGAATAAAAAAACAAGAATTAAATATATGAAAATATTGAATTGGCAAATGTGTTGCTATCTATATTTTCACAACAATTAAAAAAAAAGAAAATTATTCTCCTAGAATCATTTTATAAAATGTTGATTGTTCCTTTTAAGTGTTCTTGTGGTTTATTATCTCAGTTACATATCCTACTTATTAAGTTTTTCTCTTTCTTTATCTGTATATTTGTATTTTAGGTTAATATTCCAAAGTATTATATACCCCTCAGTTTCACAGTATTTTTAAATTTGGTGGCTGCTTCATGGTATTTAAAGTTATTATGTGCTTTTAAGCGAGACAAATGTTTCCTGGCTATTGCTGATTGTTATTTTGAATTCAGCTTAGCCCATCAACCTTCAATTAATTTAAACATATTATCACTATTACTGTTCCAGCTAAATACTTTAACAGCTTTGGTAGCTTCCTTATTTAAAAACAGTCATTTCTGTGCCTCTTAGTTTTAGGAATTTACTAGATGTGAAATGACATTACCTTCCTTCCCAGAAACTTCCGAAGAATCAGCCATTGAAAACCCTGTGGAGCATAGTTCTAAATCAGACACACGTGGGGTCGACATGAGTCAAAACTGACTCATGGCAACTGGTATAGCCGTCTTACACTTTGCATATTAGTGAATGGAGAAAGACAAGAAACAGGTGAAAAAATGAATTAAAATGTAATTTCAGATAGTGATTAATGCTGAAGGAAGTAAAAATGAGATATGTAATAAAGATTGAGTATTCGGATGGTGCACATGAATTCCTCTCTCAGAGAAACTCTCTCTAAAGAGGTCTGATGGATGGAAGGAACCAGCCATACAGAAGCTGTGTAGGAGAAATCTAGGCAGAGGAAACAGGAAGCTCCAAGGCTAGGAGAAATAAGGCAGTGATGTTGGAGAGACACAGATTTGGTTAAGAATATTTTGTCTTCACAACTGAAACACAATTGCAGTAAATCACAAACCAGTTAACCAAGGAACAATTATTTATTTTAGGTTGGCATTTACTTCACGGCAATGGGACACATTGCACTGGTCTCTTGGGAGATGGAGAAGTTTAAAATTGCCCTGATAGAGTTACAAAGTTGGCAAATGACAAGCAGCAAGATTCTTTTAAAAATAATTTTCCAATATTTCATACCTATACAAATGTGCATCCAGAGCCCTAGTAGTGCAGTGGATAAGAGCTACGGCTGCTAACCAAAAGAACGGCAGTTCGAATCCTTCAGCTGTTCCTTGGAAACTCTATGGGGCAGTTCTACTCTGTCCTATAGGGTTGATGTGAATCAGAATTGACTGGACAGCAACAAGTTTTTTTGATTATACAAATGTGCAAAGAATGATTAAGGTCCTTCAGATTTCAGAGGCTTAGCCTGTTCACATTTTGACATTATTTATTTAGATTCCTCTTAAGAAATAAAGCGTTACAGATATACTTGAAGCCTCTTTGCTGTCTTGCTTGTTGCTATTCCCTTCTCTTCTAAGGGATATTTACCGTCATGAAGTTCATATTTTTATGAAACTTTTGTTATGGTAAAATATGGACATAGAGAAAAGGGCAAACCAAAGAAAGAAAAATATACTGATAAACGATTTACCACAAAACACCATGTAACCATCACCCAAGTCAAGAAGTAGAAAAATACCAGCACCCAGAAGTTCCTATCCTGATCACTGTTCCCTCCATTCCCCAAAAGGTAAACCTCATCTTGAAATTAGTAACAGTTTCCTCCAAGCTTCTTTGCACAATTTTCCCACCCACGGTTTACATTTGCCTATTTTACTTTGAAATTTTATATAAATGGAATAATACATAGAATTTTGTGTCTGGCTTGTTTTGTGCAACATATTTGTGAGATTTATCCACAAATTACATGTTACATGTCATTGCAGTTGTTTATTTTCATTGCTGTAAACAGTTTTTTGAATACATATAATGTAATTTGTGCATTTTAACCTTGTCACCACCCATCTGTCAGTTTGTTGACATGGAATGAGTAAAGATTAACATCCTAGCTGAAAAATACAGCTTTGGTAATAGAATCGACGCTGGAGATTCCATGATAGAATTTTGCAAGACCAACAACTTATTCACTGCAAATACTTTTTCATTAACATAAACAAAGATTTAGACATGTGAACCTGGCCAGATGGAATACACAGCAATCAAATTGACTACATCTGTGGAAAGAAATGACGGAAAAGCTCAATATCACACAGTCAGAACAAGGCCAGGGGCCGGCTGTGGACCAGACCATCAATTGCTCATATGTAAGTTCAAGCTGAAGCTGAAGCAAATTAGAATAGGTCCTCAAGCACCAAAGTATGACCTTGAGTGTATTTCCCCTGAATTTAGAAACCATCTCAAGGATAGATTGGGTGCATTGAACACTAATTACCAAAGGCCAGAGAAGTTGTGGAATGACATCAAGGACACCATACTTGAAGAACAAGAGGTCATTAAAAAGGCAGAAAAGAAAGAAAAGACCAAAATGGATGTCCGAAGAGACTCTGAAACTTGCTTTTGAATGTAGAGTAGCTAAAGGGAACTGAAGAAATGATGAGGTAAAACCTCTGAACAGAAGATTACAAAGGGTGGCTTGAGAATACAGAGTAAAGTATTATAAAGACAAGTGCAAAGACCTGTAAATAGAAAACCAGAAGGGTAGAACATGTTTGGCATTTCTGAAGTTGAAAGAACTGAAGAACAAATTTAAGCCTTGAGTTGCAATATTGCATGATTCTACAGGGAAAATATTGAACAATGCAGGAAGCATCAAAAGAAGATGGAAGAGTCACTCTACTAAAGAAAAGTGGTTGACATGAAGCCATTTCAGGAGGTAGCTTATGATCAAGAACCAATGGTACTGAAGAAAGAGGTTCAAGCTGCAATGAAAGTGTTGGTGGTAAACAAACCTCCAGGAATTGAGATGTTTCAACAAAAAGATGCAGTTCTGAAAGTGCTAACCCTTCTATGCCAAGAAATTTAGAAAGCAGCTACCTGGCCAACCAACTGGTAGAGATCCATATTTTGTACCCATTCCAAAGAAAAATGATCTAACCAAATACATAAATTATCGAACAATATCATTAAAATCACACACAAGTAAAATTTTGCTGAAGATCATTCAAAAGTGGTTGCAGCAGTACATTGACAAGGAACTGCCAGAAATTCAAGCAGGGTTCAGAAGAGGACATGGAATGAGGGATATCATTGCTGATGTCAGATGGATTTTGGCTGAAAGCAGAAAATACCAGAAAGAGGTTTACCTGTGTTTTATTGATTAAGCAAAGGCATTTTACTGTGTGGATCATGACAAATTATGGATAACATTGTGAAGAATGCAAATTCCAGAACTGTGCTCATGAGAAACTTGTACATAGACCATGAGGCAGTCGTTCAAACAGAACAAGGGGATACTGCATTGTTTAAAGTCAGGAAAGATGTGCATTAGGGTTGTATTCTTTCACCATACTTATTCAAACCATATGCTGAGCAAATAACCCGAGAAGCTGGACTATGTGAAGAAGAACATGGCATCAGGATTGGAGGAAAACTCATTAATGACCTTCGATACGCAGATCATACAACACTGCTTGCTGAAAGTGAAGAGGACTTAAAGCACTTACTGATAGAGATCAAAGACCACAACCTTCAGTATGGATTTCACTTCAACATAAAGAAGCAAAAATCTTTACAACTGGAACCATAAACAACATTATAGTAAACAGAGAAAATATTGAAGTTGTCAAGGATTTCTTTTTACTTAGATCCACAGTCAACACTCAAAGGAAGCAGAAGTCAAGAAATCAAACACATTGCATTGGGCAAATCTGCTGCAGAAGACCTCTTTAAAGTGTTAAAAAGTAAAGATGTTACTCTAAGGACTAAGGTGCACCTGACCCAAGCCAAGGTGTTTTCAATAGCCTCAAAAAAGCATGTGAAAGCTGGACAATGAATAAGGAAGACCAAAGAATTGATGCCTTAGAATTATGGTTTTGGCTAAGAATATTTAATATACAACGGGCTGCCAGAAGAAGGAACAAGTCTGTCTTAGAAGAAGTACAGCTAGAATGCTCCTTAGCAGTGAGGATGGAGACACTTCATTTCACGTACTTTGGACATGTTATCAGGAGGGACCAGTTCCTGGAGAAGGACATCATGCTTGGTAAAGCAGAGGGTCAGCGAAAAACAGGAATTTCCTCAATGAGATGGATTGACACAGTGGCTGCAACAGTGGGCTCAAGCATAACAAGGATTGTGAGGATGGCACAGAACCAGGAAGTGTTCTGTTCTGTTGTACTTAGTCACTATGAATGGAAACCAACTTGATGGCACCTAACAACAACAGTGTTGTTGTGCTCTTTTCAACATTTTGACTATTACGAAGAATGCTTCTGTGAACATCCTTGTACCTAACTTTTGATGCATATGTGCTCTTACTTCTGTGTATATACCTAGAAGTGGAATTCTTGGGGCATAGGATATTTAATCTTGAACTTTAGTAGAAGATTCTGAACTCTTTTTCAAAGAGCTTGTACAGATTTACATTCCCACCAGCAGTATAAGTCTTTGCATTGTTTCATATCGTCACCAATCCTTGATTCTTTGAATTTTAGACATTCTAGTAGGTGTGTAGTTAATATCTCATTGTGGTTTTAATTTGCATTTCTGTGATGATTAATGATTTTCAAAGTATTCTCATATGTTTATTGGCCATTTAAACAAACAAACAAACAAACAAAAAAAACCAAACCAAACTCACTGCCGTCGAGTCGATTCTGACTCATAGCGACCCTGTAGGACGGAGTAGAAGTGCCCCATAGAGTTTCCAGGGAGCGATTTAGATACCCTAGTTTATGACGTGCCTACTCCAGTCTTCTGCCCTATTTTTAAATTGGATTATATTTTTATTAATGCTCTGTAATATTCTTTACATATTCTAGATACAAACCTTTCGTAGTTATAGGCACTGAAAATATTTTCTCCCATTCTGTAGCTTGTCTTTTTATTCTCTTAATAGTGCCTCTCGATAGAGCCTAAATTATCAGTCTTTTCCTTTATTGCTGAAGCTTTCATATTATGTTTAAGGAGAGTTTCCTTACCCCAAAGTCATGAAAATATTCTTCTGTATCATCTAGAAATTTTAATGTTCTGCCTTTCACATACAGAATTACAATCCACCTTGAGTTGATTTTTTTTTTTTTTATTTTGGGGAACAGTGTGAAGTAGATGTCAAGGTTCACTTTTTTACTAGATGGGTAGCCCATTGTTCCAGCGCCATATACTGAAAAGACTTCTTTCTTCCACTGCTCTTAGCAATCGAGTGCAAACCGTTTGTGTGACCTACGGACTTCTTAGATTTCTGTGTTCTTTCAGGCTCTTTCACTTGAAACTGTCACTTAATTGTCTTCTGGTTTCCATTTTTTCTATTGAAAGGTCAACTCTTGATCCTTTGAAGGTAGTATCTTTGCCTCTTGTCCTCCCTCATACCCCAGCTGCTTTTAAGATTTTCTACTTATCTTTTGTTTTTAGCAGTTATACTGTTTTGCGATTAGGTACAAATTTCTTTTAATTCATTCTTCTTGGGATTTATAGGCCTTTTTTTTTAAAATCTTTGAATTAATGTTTTTCATAAATTTTAGAATGTCGTATCATGTAATATTGTTTCTACTTTTTTTTTTTCCTCCTTTCTCTCTGGGACTTCAATTACATTTATTTTATGCCGTATCACTCGTTTCTGTCTGTCTCCTACCTTCTCAATTTCCTTTCTTTTTTCTCTACGCCTGAGAACTTTAACAGCTATAGTCGTTTTTGATCTATTTCTATTATTTATTGTTTCTGTTCATTTTCATTCAGGCAGTTTTGCTTCCTAATGTATCTGGTTACTTTTTTTTAAATATTGTATTTGTAAAGTTATTTACAGATACACTTTTATTCAGAAAGGATTTATGTTTGCTTTTGCTAGGTGCCTTGGGATACTAGAAATCATGGATGAATTTATATATTTTCTGGAATTGACATGATCTGAACAAAGCTGCATTTGCTGCAAAGACCTGTCTACTTCCCATTAGCCCCTGGTCTAAGAGTGAAGCCTTCAGAAAACTCAGTCCAAAGGTGGGAGATCCACCAGCATCCCACTTCCTGGGTGGGCCCTGTACTCCAGTCCCTGTTGCACTAGCTCAACAAGCCTGTCAAAAGTAGTGCTTAGCCTTTCTTTCGTTTAGCAGCACCTTCCACAATCAGCAAAAGCACCTATAATATGGGCCCTCTTTGGCCTTGGGCATTCGTCTAGCGATTCTTTACTATTTTGTCATCTTTTCTATGACATCACAAAGATTTTTTTTTTTAATTTTTATAGTGCTTTAAGTGAAAGTTTACAAATCAAGTCAGACTCTCATACAAAAACTTATGTATACCTTTTTGCTATATACTCCTAGTCACTCTCCCCTTAATAGGCAGCACACTCCTTCCCTCCATTCTCTATTTTCATGTCCATTCAGCCAGCTTCTGACCCCCTCTGCCCTCTCATTGCCCCTCCAGACAGGAGCTGCCCATGTAGTCTCATGTGTCTACTTGATCCAAGAAGCTCAGTCTTCACCAGTATCATTTTCTATCCCATAGTCCAGTCCAATTCCTGTCTGAAGAGTTGGCTTTGGGAATGGTTCCTGTCTCGGGTTAACAGAAGGTCTGGGGACCATGAACACTGGGGTCCTTCCAGTCTCAGTCAGACCATTAAGTCTGGTCTTTTTACCAGAATTTGAGGTCCGCATCCCATTGCTGTCCTGCTCCCTCAGGGTTCTCTGTTGTGTTCCCTGTCAGGGCAGTCATTGGTTGTAGCCGGGCAACATCACAAAGATTTAAAGAAATATTTTCTCCAATATTTTCAAATAAACTCTCCAAAAACTTTTCTCTAGTTTTCCTCAGCGGAGTGACTGGTTTGAATTACTTAGGTCATTATTGCTGGAAGTTAAAAAAGTTCTGTCTATTCTCAACTTATGCCATGTATCATGTATGTCTAGAAGCCTAGGTTTCTACCACTTACCAGAACCTATACTAGATATTTGTGATATATCAGTGAAAAAATCGTTTCTTTGCCATTTTGGAGCTTACAACCTGTTTTAATTATTGAGCTTATAAATTTACACCATGTATAACGTTACAAGGTGTTAAGTGTTATAGAAAAAATAGAGGAAAATAAGGGGATTTGGGGCACAAGACCACTGCTTTCACAATGGTTACATAAATTTTATGAAAAATTTTATGATAACCCTGAAATATAGGTGAACATTCATGGATACAGGAACTGATGCCCAGATAATGTAAATGCTTTGCCTAAAGTCACAGATGTAATAACTAATTAGAAATTGGCAGGAATAACTCATGTCTATTTCTGTTCTTAACATTTCATTACCTCTCCTGACTTTGAGAATAATGACTATGTTAAATATCTTTCATATAAAATGCACTTTTTTTTCCATTCAAATGATGGCCACTTAACTGTAATATGAGGGATGGAAAATTATTAATTTTATTAATAAATATTGAAATGATCAGGTAGAAGATTAGTCCAATTTTGGGAAAAGGGATGAAAGGAGGGCACATGGCTTCCAATCCTGGCTTTGCTGCTCATTAGCTGAGCAACCTTGACAAAATTATTTAAGCTCATGAAACTTGTATTTCTTCATCCCTAGGGTAATACCACCCTCCTCAATCAGTGGATATAAGATTAGAGGAATTATATTAGATAATACATGAAAACCACCTAATATAGAGTTCAGCAACTAATAAGTGTTAATTTAAAGAAGAAAATTTAAAAGTTGCCATAATTAATAATCAGAAAACAATACAAGAATAGATGCTCAGTTACTACAATATATGGGGTCTGGTTTATCAGTGCATTTAATTTAGTAAATAATTAGTGAATTTGTTGAGAATAATTCCCTTACAGTCAAAATGTATAGTAACTGAATATCTTTTAGTCTTGGAGTGTTAGATGGGTTTCACTGATTTAAGTTTAAAGCTACTCTTATATTATGTGATATCATACTGATACCAAGAGCAAGTTTTCCTGAATTACCTTCATATCATCTACATTTTCAATGTCTCCATTTAAATTCAAGTCCTCAGCATTCACTTTTGCCTTCTCTGTGTAAAGCATAATGCTTACACAGAGATAGAAAGTCAAATAAGGCAAGACTTCTTTACTCCAAGGCTCGTTATCTAGTGGGAGAGACAGGCATATTCATTGACAACTCTAACATAAGGCGGACTGTAATAAATGTTTCAGTATGGTTACAAGCAAAAAGCTAAAGGAGTATAGAGAAGGAAAATACTAATGTCAGATATTAAACTCTCAACATAGATTTAAATTCTTGACATAATGCCTCTATTACAAGTGAAATTCCTTTCTAAGTTGCTGATGAGAGTTTTTTCCCTTTGCCACTCACTATGCCATGTGCATGTCCAATTACATCATGGATCCTCAATCTGTAGTTTGCAGGTAGTCTGTGATCCTAGAATTTTTTTTTCTATTTGTTTTCTGTTACTTTAAAAATTTATGACAAAAAGATCCTTATTTATTCCAAATTATATTATGAAATTATTATTTCACTCCAAACAAGTGTTAGAGGAAGGGATGTAAGAATCATGCAATGAATACTTCTTGTCAGTCCATGATTTGAGTTTGAAACAGTTCTCATTGATGAGAATTAAACCTATTTGACCTTGCCATTATAATTAGACACTAGTCGTTGTTTAAACAAAGACTGGCTGGAGAATGTCAAACTCGAGTGGGGAGGGGGGCCAAAAGCTGCTAATCACGTAATGGTATAACTGCTGAAAACAAAAGATAAGTAGAAAATCTTAAAAGCAGCCCAGAAGGGAAGCAGGTCCTTAAAGATGCCTGTCTTTGCTTGCGCTGCATTTTCTGTTCAGAATGTCCTTTCCATTATGGTCTGCCTGGTGAAAACCTACCCATGTTTCAAGGCCTAGGTGATGCTGAGCTTTTCTAAGAAATTTTTCCTGTCTTTCCTTTTCCAGTGTAGAACAGACTCTGTAATTGGTAGATTCTAAAGTTGTTCCCAATGATGCCACCTCCTGGTATTGGTAACCTCCTCCCCTTGAGTGTGGGCTGGACTAGTGATTTGCTTCCAACAAAAAGAGTATGGAAAAGTGTTGAGATGTCATTTCTGAGAATAGGTAATATAACAGTGGGATTTCCCTATCCTGCTTAATTTTGATTCCACTCCCAGCAGTTTCTCCATAATAATGAGCTCTGCTCTGGGAGAAAGCCCTGGAAGGTTCCATATTGAAAGTTCACAGATGCTAGACTTCTGCTGTTCCTTAGACTGGTTTTATCTTTTGATGTAACTACCTCAACTTTATTCTCCTGAACAAACTCCTTCCTTGCTCTCAGTCCATATGCTTCTGAGGGTGTTGTATCCATCCCCAGGCCCCAGGGCCAGCCAGTCATTATATGTCTCAAGACTGGACAATTAAAAAATTACATTTTCTAATAGTCTTTGGTTCGGTGAAAAACAGGTGATCATAAAAGGCCTAGGATTTTTGTTTGAACTATTGAAATACGCATACATTCTATTTTCAACACAAACTAATTGGCAACCATGTAGATCCTTAAATAATGCTAACTCAGGGTAAAGCAAAACTTGAGAGACAAAGAGAGACCAAATTTGGCAATGCCATCGGAACCTGTTGATCAGGCTGTGCCTGAAGAAATTATACCCCTTAGACTTTTCAATTATCTGAGCAATATATATCTTGCAAAAGGAAACTTCAGTGTGTTTTTTTTCCACTTGTTACTCAACTGGTCTTGACTGATGCAGTTTTCTACCAGGCTAGACATAGGAATTTGGAATTTTTCCTATAGTTTATGGAATGTTGTCTAAGGTTTTTGCATAGAGAAGCAAAATTGTATCTAACTTTTTGAAAAACACATTAATAAGTAGTGTGAAGACTGTTTGATGATGGTGAAAGAACCAAACACAGGAAGACTAGTTAGGATATTTATGTAGTGAACTATTGAAAAGAAGATGAAGAGTCTGAATGAAGGCCATGGCAATGCGAAAGGAGAACGAGAGTGTTGAAACATTTTTCAGAGGTAGAATTCATAAGGATTAATGAGCAATTGGATGATGTAGAGAGATTAAAGTGGTAATTTATATCAAAGGAGCAGGAATTTATGTCAAAGGAGATTTTGAGATGTTTAAATGGAGGATGAGATCACATACTGGTATTTTCAAGTAATAAACCTTTGATTTGTAAGAAAAATAAAAAGATAGGGCTCTTCCAGAGGAATTTTTCTCATTCATAGATGAGGCAAGATTTAGCTAAATGTATTTTTAAACCCATACGATGTCAGAGAAAAGTGGTCCTCAGAAAGCTTTAAACTTCTCAGTCTATTAAATGGCTGGCCTGTTCATTTCCAAAGTTTAATTCTTTATATTATGTTATAAATTAACCTTGTAATCTGGATGGAGGATGGGTTTGAAGAGGTATTTTATATAGTCTTTATTATTAAGAATCTTACAGCTCATTTGGGATGGACAAAGCAATATACAAAGATCATAATTTAAATACAAAAATTCAATAAGAATATAAGACAAAAATACATATGATACACAACAAAATCTGGCGATGCCCAGTGAACGACCCAGATAAAGAAAAATCGTCACATAGGGAATAGTCAGGAAAAGTTCATACAGTGGTAGAATTGAGTTGCATCACAAATAATTTGCAGAATTAGCTGAAGGGAGAGGAGCAGAGAAGGACTTTCAGACTGGGGAGCCATGACAGGCTGATTATATCATTTATTGCCCAATCCACGATACTCTTGAGAGTGAAAGGGGTGCTACTTATAATTACACTGAGAAGACAGGCATAAGATGGAGCCATTCAAGGCAAAACAAGGCATTGGTTGCCCTAGCCGTGAAGGCAGAAATGAACATGTAATGTTCGCGGGGACTAGTGGAGTTCAGCTGCTGAACATTGGTCACACAGGAAGCTGTGATTTATAAAATTCCTGATAAGCAAGTTTGTGGGAAGATTGAGCAGTTTTAATAGGTCTGTTTCTCCTATGCATACGCATTATGAAGGATAGATTGGTGGTGGAAGAAATGGCAGAACATACAATCAGCTTACTTGATTGGGCCTGAGTGAGAAAAAGCATAAGCAAATCAAGTGTCCCTTCTAGGTATCTTAGGTTGATAGAGCCCAAGGGAGGCTCTCCAGGGATGCTGTCAACTCCCAAGAGGAATGCTCTGTTGATGGCGCAGAAGCAATGTGGGAAAGACCCCTGCTGCTGTAACTAATGAGTCACATTACCTTAGACAACTCACTTGACCTCTTTGTACTTTAGCTAACTGTAACAATAGCTCACACTTATTGAGTAGGATTATATGGTCTCTCTTTTACCTTTTTTAGTTACATTAGCTCAATTAATCATTGCAGCAAAACTGTAATGTAGGCACTATTACGTTTTCCCCCATACGGGCAATTAGAGGACTAGAGAAATAAAATATGGCTTGTTTAATACACAACTTACAAGGGAGAAGACATAGAATCAGAGTCCAACTCTCCTTGACCTGAGAATCCAAGCTCCCAACTGTGTTGTCATATGACTTCACCTATAGAAAGGAGAACAACAAAGGCCTGTTCAACCCCGTTTGCTATGCTCTGGGAAGGCTCAGTGAGATAATAGGTGGTCAACAGGGTGTCGCAAACCCGGAGAGTCTGGCCCAATACAAGGGCCTGGAACTTAATTTATCCCTCAAAATATTGTTAAGGAAGCTTCCTCACTACCATCTTCTAGCTATCCTAGGAGGCATTCTTTGGGCCTATGGATATTCTAGGGTATTGGGTTTGGGTATGTTCACCTAGGACCATGTAATGTCATTACTCCTGGTAGGCAGTCAATAGTTGCCTGTTGCCTTTGCAGTCCCTTTCTACACCTCAACCTTTACTTGTGGTCCTTGGCTGGGTCATTTACCTACTTCTTTTCAGGCTAAGGCCATTGTTTCTTGTCAGACTCCCAACGCCCCATCTGATTACCAAAGAAATTTGCTCCTGTTCTCTGATCCCTTCACTGGATTCTCTACATATTTTCAAATAAACTTCCCCTTCTCCCCAAGTTCTCTGTGTTCATATGCTTTTATGAAAGGCTTGATGGTCTTTTAAACTCCAAGTCAGAATTAGTAGCAAACAAAAACTGGCTTCATTTCTTTGAAGTCAGGAAAATCTCAAACTTCCAACACTTCTGGGAGGTGTGGGGAAGTATGTGTATTCTATCTTTCTGATATAGCACAGAAAGGAAAAATGAGAAACCCAGTTGCTTTTGTAATAAAGTAGGTTGAATGCTCATACCCTGTCACATATGTGAAAGTGCTTCAAAAACTGAAAATGATCCAGAAATGTAAAGGAGTGTAAGAACCATTGAATCACCCTCGGGAATGTAATTGAAATACTCTGATTGAATGATATTTTCTAAATTTCTACATTTACATGTATTGTAGGAGTTGTGCTAGGAAGACAATAGGCAAGCAAACTTTGTAGTTCACTAGAAGAATCCTTAATAATAATGCGTAACTCTAAAGGTGAACATATTGGTTAATAAATATACAGGGTAGAACAATACTCAATGGTATACCAAAAATGTATACATATTAACTCTTTGTCCACTTATTTAGAAACTAAATTTTCAGGATGATTGCCCAAATAGCATTAGATACTTTCATTGTGTTTTCTCTTTTCTTTCCCTTTTTTTTTTTGAGTAAGGATGAAATGCTATCTTTAAGAGAAAAAAGTTGAACTGAAAAGATATTGGAAACACAATATCCATTTTTGCCACAGATGTTAAAAATGGAATAATCAAATATAAAACGAAGTAAATATTCATGAGCCATGATTCATCTCCCTCACTTGATAGGAAACTGATATGTCTCTATGGTAACAGTAAAACTGCTATCCGGGAATGAGCACTTCTGTGTGTGTGTTTTTCATGAGCGTGTAATTTCAGAAGCATATAATAGGAATAGGAAAGAAACTGAAATAAGCAGCCAGTAGGATCACTTGAGGTAAAGGAAAATAATGAAACAAACAAACAACTCTAAGAAGATAGGTGAAGAAATAATTGGGAGATGGCCAAGAAAAAATATATTTGAGCAAAAAAGAAAAGAGGAATGGGAGTTGGAATTCTACAATATAAAAAATGGGGCTTCTCTCTGAAGTGTGGGAATAGGGAAGATACAAGAATGGTGGGTGATTTGGCCAAGGACACAGAGCTAATAGTGGAGATTGAACTCTGTCCCATGACACCAGAGAAGAGTCAAAAGATTTGAATTAGGAAAAGAGAAGCAAAGGGATGAAACATTTGGAATTGGACATATTGGTTGGGCCACTTGGAAGCCAGGTGGGATGGTAAAGGCAAAGAGATATTTTTCATAATCTGAGCCTCTGAGCCTCTGAGGTAGTATTGAGAAAATAGGTATCTGGCAGGCTTTGGCATCACAAACCAATGGAGCAGAGCTCTCTAGACAATGCACAGAGAGTCAGAGAGAGGCCATGCAGTAGGGGCTCTGACAGCTGAGGGAGGGTAAGTACAGCCAACATAGAAGAGCAGGAATGGTGTCCTGTTCTGTGCCAGCCTTCCCAGACAACACCTGCAGGTCTGAAGAACTACTCAGACCCTTTCATTGAGAGAATCTTTTAGTGACCCTATAAGACAGAGTAGAACTGCCCCATTGGGTTTCCAAGGAGTGCCTGGTGAATTTGAACCACTGATCTTTTGGTTAGCAGCTGTAACTCTTAACCACCAGGCCACCAGGGTTTCCTCTTCTACTAGAGAGATAAGGAACTCAAGAAGATAATATGTAGAACTTCAACGTAGATTTCCAGGTAGGCGTGAAAAATTGTGTTTATCCATATTCCCGAGAGAAACAATACTAAAGATATTAAGTCCATAAGAACATATTTTCTAGGGGACTTAGGACTCAAGTCTTTGCTGACCTTTTAAACAACGGCTGTTCCTAAAATAGGCAGGAGACTTTGTCATACAGATACTGACTCCAACTTTAACGCCTTGTTTCCCTTGCCTTAAAACACCAGCAAAGAGAAAAACATTGCTCCAAGGTATATTGGAAAAGCCATTAACACAAAACCTGGATATCTTATATATTTCTTTTTTCTTAAAAAATGAAGAAAAAAAATTACATAAGGATATTTCCTGAATGATTTGATACTTTTTTATTAAGAAAAATTAATTTTTATACAATTATTATTTCTTAAAAAATAAAAGGGTTCTGGAACATTTATAACAAAGTACTATTTAAAACCCACTATTTTCGACTTGACGGCACTGGGTTCTGGGTATTTAGAAATCTATATTTCAACTCAGTCTTGTTTTCTTTTCAGCACCCTTGTGCTCACTGTTTACATTCCAGAATCTCTCTCTATCAGTTTGTTAGAGGCCAAACATCTGGCTTTCTGAAGTGCTTGGAAAGGGGATATTAACCTGGCTTTGCAGGGTGGGAAAAGTGATATGGCAATGGAGGTCTGCAGATTTTATGACCTTTTCCCAGCCCTTACTATGGCCAACCAATTGATATGTCTGATGTCTCAAGTCTCAAGTTTTTCCAGGAAGCTAAGGGGAAAAGGCTGCTTTTCAGCATTGTCCTCCACTGAGTGCTCGCTTGCTAACCCAAAGGTCAATGGTTCAAACTCACCAGGCGCTCCGTGGGAGAAAGATGTGGGAGTCTGCTTCCATAAAGATTTACAGCCTTGGAAATCCTATTGAGCAGTTCTACTCTGTCCTGTAGGGTCACTATGAGTCGGAACCAACTTCATGGCAGTGGGTTTGTTTTTTTGGTTTGGGTAAGCTTGTAGGTTTCAACTTTCTTTTCTCTACTAAGTTATTTGCTATCCCTCTGTTTGCTTTCCACATATTAATATTTGTTGATATTTTTCACTTACTGGTGTCCCTATTTATTTTTTCTTTTATTCTTACGGGTTTATGCTCATTTTATACAGTATTGACATTTTAGCATTGTGCCCATTGGGAGCAGAGAAAAACACAATTTTTAATGTCTAACTAGAAGTCTATATTGATGTTCTACATACTATAATGCAGAAAAGGAGTAAATAAGAAAAATTTGGGAGAAATATTTAAGAAACTATTTGCTGGATTTCTATCCCTGTATCCCTCTGAATTTATAGCTAGCAACAACCACATATCATTGTTCCATTTTCAGTCATTTATTAGTCCTTGAGCTCCAGAGCCATGTATATCTAACTGCCTATTCTAGGCCTCTCCACTTGAAGGTTCCAGAGGTAAGTGAACACTAAAATATTCCAGCATGGCTCACCTCCATGCAATCTGGCCTCCAACTTGTTTCTCTTGTTTGTTTGCCACCTCAGTGAATGGTACCCAATCCGTCCAGTTTTTCAAAACAGATAACTGTAAGTCATCCATATCTCTTCTCTCTCTCTCACCCTCAAATTTAACCAATAAACAACTACACCTATCCACTTATTTCCCCAATATAGCTAGACTCTTTCCTCTGTTGTCTTTGCCTCTGACTTACCAGCTTCTTCCATTTCCTTTTTGGATTCTAATGACAACTTCTTTTTTTTTTTGATAATATTTTATTGTGTCTTTGGTGAAAGTTTACATAGCAAGCTAGGCTCCTATTTGACAATTTCCACACAAATTGCTTAGTGACATTAGCTGTATTTTTTATAATGTGTCCACATTCTCTTTAATTGTGTTCTGGTTGTCCAGAACAGTACTCTAGTTTTCCTGCCACCTCCTTATCTTTGCTTTACAATAAATGTTGACCTTTTGGTCTCATACAGATGGTTTTTTAGTAAAGCACTGATCTTATGGGTAATACCCTTTTTTTGTGACACTCTATTTTGCTAAAAGGTGATCTCGGGATAGTTTCGGTTCAAGGTTTAAAGAGCTTCTCAGGGCAGTAGTCTCAGGGAGTCCTCTGGTCTCAACTGGTCCAGTTAGCCTCGCCTTTTTAAGAATTTGAGTTTTTTTTTTAAAATTGTACTTTAGGTTTGCAGAACAAACTAGTTTCTTGTTAAACAGTACACATATTGTTTTATGACATTGGTTAACAACCACGTTACATGTCAGCAGTATCCCTTCTCAACCATGGGTTCCCTATTTACAGCTTTACTGTTCCCTCCTGCCTTCTAGTCCTTGCCCCTGGGCTGGTGTGCCCCTTTAGTATCACTTTTTTTTTTTTTTTATGGGCCTGTCTAATCTTTGGCTGAAGGGTGAACTTCAGCAGTGACCTCATTATTGAGCTGAAAGGGTGTCCGGGGGCCATACTCCAATGACAACTTCTAACTGGTGTCTCAGCCTTCAGGTCTTTCTCAATCCAGTCCACCTTCCACAATGAAGTCTGAGTGATCTTTCTAAATCATATGTATGATTTTTTTTAAAAAAAAAAGTCTTACTTGTAAGTCTTTAATGGCCCTGTACTGACCTAAGAATGAAGGCCAAATTTCATATCATCATCTAGTCCCTTTTTACTAAGTCTCCAGCCTCATTTTCCAGCAATTTCCCTCTTCTAACTGTACACTCCAGGCCTTCTTTTACCTACCTGAATGTGCCATACTCTCCTTGAACTGGAATTTTGAGCCTGCATTTTTCTCTTCTTCCTGGAACATTGTTTTCTCTTCCCTTCTGCATCACAACCCTCATCACAATTGCTGGGTTTACTCTTACTTGATCATCAAGGCTAAGTTTAGAGGTCACATTCCTCAGATAATTTCTCTGTTTCCCTCTCATATGAGGGTAGTTATTTTTCTCATGTGTTTTCATTCGACTTCTGTTTATTCATTTTAGTATTTATCATCTGATATTGAGTCTCTCTCAATAGACTGAAAGCTCTTTGAAGACAAGGACTATATCTTATTTGCTATTGTGTCTTCGTGCCATAATTTTTAGCATTATAATAAAACCAATTGCTTTTGGATTGATTCTGATTCATGGTGACCCCATATTTGTCAGAACTGTGATCCACAGGGTTTTGAATGGCAGATTTTTCACAAGAACATCACCAGACCTTACTTCCAAGACACATTTGAGTGGACTCAAACCTCCAACCTTCTGTTAGCAGCTGTGAGCACTAATTGTTTGCACCACCCAGGGAGCATTAAAATATGCCTTTATACATATATATTGAGTGAATTAATGAAATAACAGAAGGATCAGGTTCAGTGGCATCCTCTTTGTTGCTGGTCTTGTTCTGACCATATACTGTGATCCTGCACTCTCTCTCTTTCTTTCTGTTCAAACTATTGTTCTATAGTTCTAATTATTTGCTTCTTTTCTACCCAGTAAGCTAGTTTTCCTTGAATAGGAGGTCAGCCTTTGAGGCCCATTACCTTGGTCTGGATTCTTGTCAAACCTCAGGATCAGTCTCTGCTGAGATAGCACTTATATATTGATTATTCAGCAGTATTTATTAAGCATGTACTGTGAGTTACACATAGTGCCTGTTCTGAAGATAAAGCAGATAGTCTCTATTTACACAGAACAGATATTCTAGTTTGGGAGTGTTGGGGCCGGATAACTTGCCTCTATAATTTCACAGGTCTACAGATGGACCCAGAAGCTGTACTTAATGGATTACACCCAGGAATCTCATCCTTACCTGGACCTGATTTAGATGATGAGATTTAAGACTTTGAGATATTGCTATAATAGGATGTTATAGTAGGGTACTATAATAGAAACCGTGGGAGGGAGATAATGTATTTTGCATGTAGGGGATGTAAATCACTGGGGGCCACAGGGCAGACTATGTAGACAGACTTTAAGGTGATTCTTATTATTTTCACCTCCCGGTGTTCAACATTTTGTATTATCCCCTTCCCCTGAGTGTGACAGGACCTGTGACTTGCTTCTAAACAAGAAAATGTGGCAAAGATGATGGGTGGCATTCCCGTGATTATGTTATATAAAATTCTGTCTTGCTAGTAGTAGCCTCATTCTAGAGGCTGTCTCCCTTACTGGAATTGAAAGAGTAACTGCCTAGATTCAGAGGCTCATGTGGCAAGGAGCTAAGGACAGCTTCTAATTGACAGTCAGCAAGAAGCTGAGCCCTCAGTCTTATAGTTGTGAGGAAGTGAATTCTGCCAACAACCTGAGAGAGCTTGGATATGAACCCGTCACCTGTCAGATTTCAGGTGAGAACCCAGAACTTGATTGCAGCCTTGCAAAGTCCAGCTAAGCTATTCCTAGACTTCTGACCCACAGAAACTGTGAGATAATGAATATGTGGTGTTTGAAGCTGATATATTTCTGTAGTTTGTTACATAGCAATAGAAAACTAATACAGGGAGACAAATAATAGGCATGTAAAATAAATAGATAAACACGATAAGTCTTGGATGGGGTTACAAGCTATGAAGGAAATAAACAAGATGATATTATAGAAAGTAGGTTGAGGAAGCAGCTACTTTAGCTGAACTGATCAGGAAAGGTCTCTTTTGAGGCACTATTATGTTGGCTGAAATCCAAAGAATTAAAAGGAGCTTATAGGGTCGCTATGAGTCGGAATCAACTCGACAGCATCGGGTTTTGCGTTAGCAGTCTTGAGGGCGGAGGAAGAGGGTAGAAAGACATTTCATCAGAGGAAATGTTTGATGAAAAATGATTCAAGGTAGTAAACAACTTGACACGGTAGAGGAACAAAAGGAGGCCATTGTGTAAGCAAGAGGGAGAGTGGTGGTCAGGGAGCTTGGAAGGTGGATCAGGCCATAGCATATGGATTTATGGGCCAAGTAGTAAGAAGTGTAGGTTTCATTTTTACTGCACTGGGAAGTCTTTGAAAAACACCTAGCAGAGAAGTGACTCAATGTACCCTGTGGCTACTCTGTGAGGAATGGATTAGAATTGGGGGCTTGCGATACAGCGAGAATGAAGGTAAGATACCCATTTAGGAGACTATAGTAGATGCGAATTGATTATCAGCTGGATGGGGGGTGTCTAGAGGAGTCCTTGGATGGTGGAAATGGTTAACATGGTTGGCTGCTAACTGAAAGGTTGAAGGTTTGAGTCTAACCAGAGAAAAGCCTGGTGATCTACTTCCCCAAACTCAATCACTGAAAACCCTATGGAGCTCAGTTCTACTCTGACACACATGCGGTTACCATGAGTTAGAGTCAACTCAATGGCAACTATTTTTTAGGGATGGTAGAAGAAGAGATGGAGGTGAAGGCGTGAATGCCCTTCTGAAATCAAGATAAAGCATAGACTGCTTGTCATGAGGTATAAGGCCCTTCATGGTGTGGCTCCTGACTGCGTCTCTAGCTTTGACTCTTACTCTTCCCTAGTGAACTTCTGACCCTGCACCCTGAACTTTTGCCAAGTTCCTGATGCCAGCTCTCTCTGAAACCAATAGAATATGAACCTCTCCTTTTTTTCTATTGTACATTCTGCCCTTCAGTTCATGTTCTGCCTCTGTGTACCTCTCAAGTCCCTGGGTCCCTGCTATCTCTGTTGGCCCATCCTGCTGCTTCTTGAGGCCTGAGCTTACTAAATGAGAACAAGAGAAGAAAAAGAGGACAAAAACAAGCAAGAATAAAAACTATTGTGTGATACATTATACTATTATAGTAAAAATTAATATTCAAGTCACTTGTTGGATTTGTCAATTTGTCTGTTACACTGACCCCTTCTTGTGGTGAATTCTGAATAGCCCTATTTATTATGTCTAACAAGAAGCAGGAGAAGGTGGAACAGCCAGTGTGCCAGAACAAAAGAGGGAGAGGAGCCCTGTAATTGATCACATTTACATTCCTAGAAAGAACACATCTGCAATTTAACCTGGTCTCTGGAACACCAGAAATGAAAAGAATAAACAACTCACTCATGTACATCTACAATGCCTATTTTATTTCTAACTTTGTTCAGCATGCATCAGGGCTTCTGAGGAACAGATATAAACAAACTAGGGGGGAGTATCCATATATAACCAGGTTACAATTTTTTAAATCTCAAATAGACAATAATGTGGCCTTCTTAAAAAAACAAAAAATTTCTATTCATATGTTTTACTCTTTTGATTTTGCTGGTAATAATACAAGAAATTACATTTATATATATATATATATATATTTGCTAATACTGAATTTTGTGACTGGCAGTTATCATGCTGTAGAGATCTGGAAATATTTTCACTGCCCCGAATTTTCCATACTTTTAATTATGATACTTAGAAAACTTGGTGGCGTAGTGGTTAAGAGCTATGGTTATAACCAAAAGGTGGGCAGTTCAAATCCATCATGCACTCCTTGGAAACTCTATGGACAGTTCTACTCTGTCCTATAGGGTAGCTAGGAGTCGGAATCCACTTGATGGCAACAGGTTTGGTTTGGGTTTGGAATCATGATACTCAAGGCTTTTCCCAATGGGTCCAACTTACTAGCCTCTTGAGCGTCTATGGCCACTCTCACTTATTCCCTGGAGTCTAGAAATGCTGGACTACTCCTTATTCCCTTATACCAGATGGGCTCTCCATCTACAATCCCTTGCTATGTTTACAATTCACCTGGTTATCTAGTTTAAGATGCAGATTCTGACTTAGTGGATCTGGAGGGGGGCCAGAATTTCTTTATTGCTTACAAGCATCCAGGTAATGCCGATGCCACTGGTCAGCACGAGACATTTTCAATAGCAAGGATTGTTGTTGCATGCCATTGAGGTGATTCAACACTTAGCAACTGGAAAGGGACCCTAAAAGTCAGAATAGAACTGCCCCATAGGGCTTGCCTTGGTAATCTAGTGCTGCCATAACAGAAATACCACAAGTGGATAGCTTTAACAAACAGAAATTTATTCTCTCACAGTCCAGGAGGCCAAATTCAGGGTGCCAGCTCCAGGGGAAGGCTTTCGTCTGTTGGTTCTAAGCAGAAGGTTCTTGTCATCAATATTCCCGTGGTCTAGGAGCTTCTTAGTGCCGGGATCCTGGTCCAAAGGATGTGCTCTGCTCCTGGAACTACTTTCTTGGTGGTATGAGGTCCCTCTGTCTCTCCGCTCGATTCTCTCTTTTGTATCTCAAAAAGAGGTTGACTCAAGACACAACCTAATCTTGTAGATTGAGTCCTGCCTCATTAACATAACTGCCTTTAATCCTGCCACACTGACATCCTAAAGGCAGAATTTGGAACACATAGGAAAATCACATCAGATGGTAAAACAGTGGACAACCACACAATACTGGGAATCATGACCTAGCCAAATTGACACACATTTTGGGGGGATACAATTCAATCCATAACACACTCCAACCTGACAAATTCTTTCTACATGAAACCTCTATCCATGAGCAGACTCCAGCTCAACTTCAAAATTTCAGGTCAAATATTACCTTCTTATGTGAAGGATTTTTTTTTTCCTGTTAAGAAAGAAAATTAATAACTTCCTACTCCAATGGCTTTACCTTACATACAAAGTCATTACCATGTTTATAAGGGCAACCTCTTGTATCACTACCTTCTACCACTTTCTCTTTGCTTGCTCCTCCACAGTGTTCTCCTTACTGTGGCTACAACATGCTAAACATGCTCTAGCATTCATTGCTGTTGTTAGTTACTGTTGAGTTGATTCCAACTCATGGTGACTAATGCGTGCAGAGTAGAACTGCTCCATAGGGTTTCCAAGGCTGAGATCTTTTGGAAGCAGATCGCCAGACCTGTCTTCAAAGGTACCTCTGGGTGGGTTCGAACTGCCAACCTTTGGGCTAGTAGGCAAGCACTTAACCATTTGTACCACCTAGGGACTCCTGCTCTAGTCTTAGGGCTTTATTATCATTGTTTTAATTTGCTCTTCCCTCTACATTTCCTCAAGGCTCGATCCCTTCTTTCATTCGGGCCTTTGATCAAACATCGTCTCCACAAACAAGCCACAGCATTTAATAGAGCCCTGCTCAAAGCTACCTGGATGAGACAGCAATGGGGGCTGAAATCCAGCCTCTGCTTGACTTGCCGGACAGATTAATTAATAGTAATTAAAATTAATCTGTTGCGAAAGGCAGATGAGTTTAAGAGAGGAAGAGAATGAAGGCAGACAAGTCAGGAAGGCCTTGCAGTAAACATAATGAGAGAAAATGAGAGCCTGGACAGGGTTGCCGTGGAAACAGAGCCATGCTGGTACACAAGGGAGGGCTGTATAGGCCTGAAGGAAGGTGTCCCTTTTTATAATTTTCCCAAGGATGTTAAATGGGTTAGCTGCTACCTGATTCCCTGAGTTCTTCCCTGACTACCCAATTTAAAATAGCAACTGCCATCACTCTTTCTATCCCCTTGCTCAGACATTTTATTATATATCTTATCGATTTGTTTATATTATCTTTGCAACTTTGAATGTCAGTGAAGGAAGACACTTTTTCTCTTTTGTTTAGAGCCGTATCCCTAGTGCCTAGAACAGTACATGATAAATAAGCCCTTACATAAATATTAATTGAATTTATGAATGAATACTCTGAATTTCCAAAAACATAGAATAAAGAGGTGTAAGATATAGGTACAGAACCAATAGAATGCATATAACATATGTGTGTATAATATATATATGTATATATAAAAGTGTATGTTTATATACATACATACAGATATATATATATATACACACACACACACACTACTAGTGGAAGGGTTGGCAGTTTGAACCTACCCAGAGGCATCTACTCAGAAGACAGGCTTGGCGATTCACTTTTAAAAGTTAACAGCCTAGTTCTACTCTGCACACATGGGGTTACCATGACTCGGAATCAACTAGACTGCAACTAACAGCAGCAAATGGCTGGTGCAAATGGCTAAAGCACCTGGTTGCTAACCAAAAGGTTGGATGTTTGAGTTCACACAGAGGTACCTCAGAAGAAAGGACTGACAATCTACTTGGGAGAAATCAGCCACTGAAAACCCTATGGAGCACAATTCTACTGACACACACAGGGTTGTCATACATCACAGTGGACTTGACAACCATTATGGCATGGTACATGTAAGTATAAATATATATATATAATATACACAGATTAATTGATTGATTTTTAAGGAATTGACTTATTTGATTGTAGGGCCTGGCCAGTCCAAAATTTGTAGAGCAGGCTAGCAGGTGGGCAACTCAGGGACTGAGTTGATATTACCCTTTTGAGTCTGAAAATCTGTAGGGCAGTCTGGCAGGCTGGAAACTCAAGCAGGATTTTTATGTGACAATTTTGAGAGAGAATACATATTTTCTGTGAAACCTCAGTTATTATTCTTAGGGTCTTCAACTAATCGGATGAGTTCCTCCCACATTATCGAGGGTAATCTGCTTTACGTAAAGTCAACTGATTTTAAACATTAATTATATCTACAAAACACCTTCACAACAACATCTAGACCAATGTTTGACCAAACAACTGGAGACCATACCTTAGCCAAGTTTACACATAAAATTCACCATCATATTGCTTATCCTCTCTGAAAATGTTTCCTCATCTGTATATGGGAATAATAATAAAAACCAAACTCATTGGATTGTAGGGAACAAGACATGAAATAATGGATATAAATTCTTAAGTTATGGCCTGGCACATAGCATTTATTACATTCTATTGCAGTTGTTTACCTTTTTGTTGTTTTTCCTTGACTATTTTTTTTTTATGAGATCATGAAGGCTTTTATTACAGTGATTAAAAAAAAAATAAACAAATTCATTGCTATTGGGTCGATTCCAACTCATAGTAGCCATATAGAACAGAGTAGAACTGCCCCATAGGGTTTCCAATGAGCAGCTGGTGGATTTGAACTGCTGACCTTTTGGTTAGCAGCTGAGCTCTTAACTGCTGTGCCACCAAAGCTCCATTAAAGAGTTAGTACACAATAAATACTGAAGAGAACTTATTTTCTGTAGTTCATTCACAAATAGTGTTTATGGAGTGACTATTGTATGCCAGGTACTATGCTCCGTCACTGGGGATAGTCAATCAAGTGTACAGATAGCAGCCTTTACATAGCTTACCATGCAGTGAGGAAGACAGACCCAACAAAGAAAAAAAAAACGTACACTGCTGTCATGTTGATTGTGACTCATAGTGACCCTATAGTACAGAGTAGAACTGCCCCATGGGGTTTCCAAGGCTGTAATCTTTATGGAAGTAGACTGCCACATCCTTCTCCCTCGGAGTGTCTGGGAGGTTTGAACCACTGACCTTTTGGGTAGCAGCCAAGCACTTAACCACTGCGTCCTCCAGGGCTCATTGAGGAAGACAGACAATACACAAGTAATCACAGAAATAAACAAAAAATCCTCTACATATTGCTAGAAAGGAAATAAACAGGGAGCTGTGATAGAATGACCATACAAGAAATACTTCTTTAACATTTTTTAGGGTGAAGGTTATGGGTTATGTTTGTATTTGTTTTATTATTTAAATACCCACCAGTATTACATTGTATTTTATCATCAACATCCTCTTCACACCTCCCTTACATCAATGACACATATGATACACATGGGGGTCTTTGCAATCATTTCTGACAAATCTCTTGTGTAGAGAGTCTTGGTCAGTAGAAGAAGGTGGAGCCATGTTTACGGAGTGATCATTTCCAGCTCTCCTCCTCTAGGGTGAAGGATTCCCCATATAATGTGGCAATCACATTTCCCCAGAGCTCCTGTGGGAGCGTGAGTGATGTGTGATGTAGCGTTGTCTCCAAGCTTTGTTAGTCAGGGTCCTAACAGGAAAGAGATGTCACAGCTCAGAGGGTTTAGCTTCAGAGAAGTTAATGAGCAGAGCAATCACAGAGTTATGGGCAGTTAAGTGAAATATCAGTGACTATGCAAGTACCAAGGTCCTTGCTATGGGGGAACCATCACTGCCCTTAAGCCTAAAGGGGCAAGAGTAGAGAATGTGGTGCTGGCAAAGGGAGTGGAGAGGAATGTCCAGTGGTTCTCTCCTATCTTCCGATTTCCTCCTGGTGACTCTCATTGTTGAGTTGTTGGTTGCCATTGAGTCAACCCCAACTCATGGTGACCCAATGCACAACAGAACAAAACACTGCCCAGTACTGTGCCATCTCCATGATTGGCAGCAGATTGGACCATTGTGATCCTTAGGGTTTTCTTTGCCTGGTTTTTCTGAAGTAGATTACCAGGCTTTTCTTCCTAGTTCCTATTAGTCTGGAGGCTCCACAGATACCTGTTCAGCATCATGGAAACACTGAAGCCTACACTGACGGATGGGTGGTGGCTGCACCTGAGACACATTGGCTGGGAATTGAGCCTGGGTCTCTCTCATGGCAAGTGAAAATTCTGTCACTGAACCACCAGTGTCCTCAAAGTGACTGCCATTATCCAAACCAAAATGGAAGCCAGAGGTTGAGAAAGCCTAGGTGATGTATTCCACAAGGATGCAGTCTTCCTGTGGCAGAGAGCAGGGCAGAGGTGGGGGTGGGAGGCAGTGGAGACTGACTATCACATAGACATTCTTCCTGCAATTTCCCCATTTCACTATGAGGCCTACTTTAAATTGTCAGAATCATCTCTCTGACCATCACCCTGATGATCTGAAGACTGAAAGACTCCTTGGAAATGGATGGCACAAGGATGCATCCTCTTAGCTACCCCATAATGACTTTAAGGTTCTCAGATTTTTTTTTTTTTCATTTGAAGATTTTCATAGGCATGAGAAGGACATAGATGGAGCAGAATTAGAAAACTTTGAGAGCCACTGATAATGAACTAATTTAGTAGATATTAATGAAAAATGTAAAGTACAAAATCCCTAGAATGGAGAGGGTTGCAAAGTCTTTGGATATGTTAAAAACCAGTTGCCAATGAATTCACTCTGACTTATGGAAACTCCATGTCTGTCAGAGCAGAACTGTGCTTCATAGATTTTTCAATGGCCGATTTTTCAGAAGTAGATTTCCAGGCCTTTCTTCCAAGGCACCTCTGGGTGGACTGGAGCCTCCTACCTTTAAGTTAGCAGCCAAGTGCATAAACTTTTTGCACCACCCAGGAACTCTTTGGTATATCAGAGGGCTTGATTCTGTCCTAAAACTAGGGTAGTAAATTCTCAGGAAGTAAAGGTTGAGTTTCGTGAGCATGCTGCTTAGACCCTTCTCCTTTTATGAGTGATATTTGCTTCGATCGCTGCTTCTTTTCTGTCTTTTTTCTCATTAATCATTTTACCACTCACTTCAGCTGTTACACCTGTCAAATCATTCCCATACCTTTCTTTTCAATGCCTTTCCTATGTTCTTACAAGGAACATTATCTTTCTTATTTCTCTTTATTGACTGACCAGTAAATATAACCCATGCCATAAGAGATCTTTGTCACTGAGTCATGTCTTGGCCACTCTTTAATAAAGAGCTAACAGATTTTGATCCTTCTTTTCTCTCTGGACTAATACTACTGAAATGATCAAGAAGAGCAAAGAAAATTTTTGGTTAAATGTTCAAATGGAAAATTAATTAAAGCGATATTCTCGATACGTGTTGAAAAATTTCTACCAATGTATAATTTAAAAATCAGTCACAGCAGTCTTTTTCTTAAACATTATACCATTTCAAAACAACAAAACTAAATTTAGATTTATTTAATATTTAAGAACAACACTGAGGACAAAGACATTTTATTGTGGCATGTATTTGTTCTATTTTTAACAACATGGCTTCTCTTTTTATCCTGTATTTTAAGAATATATAATTTATATATATTAACTTTTTAATTCCTTGGTTAAGTCTTTCTTCATTGTATTACCTCATGATTGAGTTATGCCAACTGATATTT
The DNA here is from genome assembly GCF_030014295.1 of Loxodonta africana. Lineage (NCBI taxonomy): Eukaryota > Metazoa > Chordata > Mammalia > Proboscidea > Elephantidae > Loxodonta > Loxodonta africana. Next base: position 40,269,152 of record NC_087355.1, on the reverse strand, counting down.
ATTTTATTTATAAAAAGTAAATATTCAAGAGACTATACTACTTTATAGTACAGTTGAAAGACTAGTTCATTTAGAGTAGCTTATCAGCTCTGTGTTGCTCTCAGGATTTAATGAGAGGCAGTCATTTGAATCACTTCCATCAGCCTGGAGCCTGAATTTCCAAACGCTGCATATAAGTGTTCACTGGATTTGTGGTTCATTCTGGTAGAGATGTTCCTTAATGGATTTTGCCTGCAGCTGGTGGTATTCGTGGAGCAATGGTAGAAATCAATTAAATTCTCCTTTATTTTTCCCCTATAAACTTGATAATTTCATGAATGTACAAATCTTTAAATATATATATATATGTATTTTAATATTAATACTTAATTTAACTTGAATCCGCATTCAATCTATTCTTTATAACTGGCTTATTCCTCAGAAAGGGAAATACAATGATTCTATCAGGTATGATAGATAAAATTTAATTTAGGCCAATTCATTTGGTGCAATGGAGAGTTTTAATTGTTTGGCACTTTCAGAACCTTCCATTGCTTAAGGCCATGGTTAGAAGTAAGACCATGGAAATTAATTCTTTTTCCTTTTTTTTTTATTCTCTCCCAAAGACTGAATTTGTGTTTCATTCTGGTAGAGATGTTCCTCTAGTGGAAATACAAAGACTTCTCCATATAATGTGTTATAGGGTGATTAAGAGAGAATAAAAGAAATGAAAGACTGTGGTCTTATAATACTATACTTTTTTTTTTGATAGATTTCAAATATAATGAACTTTTCCATATAAATTCTAATTATTGCTCTAGACTATACCTACTGAAAAAAAATCCAATCATTTAAACAATTCAGTTTAACAATCATTTTCTTAGTACTACGGATGAATTGTATGCATATGAACCTCATTAGAAAAATGTGCAGAAAAATTTTTGCCTCATAAACTTTTATTCAAATTAAATCATATTTGCCTCATTTGTCATATCTATTTAAACTCAAGTATTCTTTTTCAAGTTATTGATTTTGATAGGCTAACATTGAAGAATCAGGGTCATAGGATTAAGTTCTTCTTGCATGATTGCAGTGATTCTGCAACAGCATATAATATAGGGTACTTCCTCGATACTGTCTAAATCATGTTCCTAATGCATTTTAATGATAAAACAGTTTTAATGTCTCTAAGTGTCCCCTCTCCCAGCTCATTCTACATGTGCTTATTAGACATTACTTTTCTTTTCCAGAAACATTCATTTATGTATTCATTCAAGCAACAAGCAGCTATTAAGTGCCTGCTGTGTGGGAGATACTGAGATGGATGCTGGGAACCCCAAAGCAGATATAACTCCTTACCTGTATACTCCAGTGTTTCCACAATTCATTGGGAAACATAAGTAAGTGTGATATCATTAGATTAATGGGGGAAGTACTATGCTCTCCTATTAAGCACTAAGGGAGAAAAAAGGGTGATGTGCTTAACTCTCCCTGTAGATGCTGGCGAGAACATTGTGGAGAAAACATCTTAATTGAATTTTGAGGGACACATGAGAATTTCCATTATATTAGATTCCTAGGGCTGCCACAACAAATTGCCCACAAACTAGAATGCTTAAAACAGCAGAATTTATTCTCTCAGAATTAGGGAGTCTAGAAGTCAGAAATCAAAGGGTTGGAAGGACCATGCTCCCTCTGAAGGCTCTAGAGAAGAATCTTTCCTCGCATTTTCCTAGCTTCCGGGGGTCCTGGCAATCCTCGTCATTTCTTGGCTTGTAGCTAGCTGCATCATTCCACTCTCTGTCTCTGTCTTCACATGACCTTCTTTTCTACGCCTCTCTGCATCCTCTCCTCTTCTTAGAAAACACCAGTCATTGGATTTAAGACACACCCTAGTCCAGTATGATTTCATCTTGGTCCTTAATTAATTACATCTGCAAAGACCCTATTTCCAAATAAGGTCACATTTTAAGGTTCTGGGCGGACATAAATTTTGGAGGACACTATTTCTACCTATTATAGCCATGAACCTGAAGGGAATGAGCATCATGTCAGTAGAAGAAAGAAAGAATGCTAAAAAGCACGAGAGAGAAAAGGTTGGTTTTCATTAATTTCAAAATTCTTCACTTAGTTTTATAACCCTCTGCGAATTAGCCCACTTAGGGTCTAACCATATCTCCTACCTTTTCCAACAGTCAGCCTTTGCTCAGGTAAATACTCTTCATTGTGCCCTACATTTTGCCAATTTTTACTTTCATCTTCCATGTACTTGATTACACAAAGCCCACCGTTAACTTCAATCAAATCAGTTCTCTCCCTCAGGATAAGCTTATGTCTTGCTTTTCTTTAGAAACCTTCCATACAGACTTACACCCTCACTGAGCTTGTCTTTTGGGGATCACCTTTGCACTCAAGGCAAGTACTGCTCTGTTTGGCACTTAATTATTTTTTTCTAATTTATTTTGCAATCATTCTATTTTTATAATGAATTTCAATCTAACTGTTGGTAATGACTTATTTTAACACATGGCTGTGGATATATATTTTCCCTCCTTGTAAAATGGGGATAATAAATTATACTTGGGAGGGTTTTCATAACAATAAAATTAAAAATGCAGATATTGAAAATTTTCTTGCAGAGTTGGAGTCACCTAGTAACCTTGGGAAACACAGATAGATAATCTTTACATAAATAAAGAAATGCATACAATGGTGCTCTAGAAGCTACCTAATCCAATAACACAATAATACCACCAATCAAGTAAGTACCCTTCATTGTGCCCTATGTTGGCCAGATTGCCCCTTTGGCTGGATTATAAACTATTTAAATATTATTATAAACTATCTGTATACTATTTAATGGAAACCCTGGTGACATAGTGGTTAAGTGCTATGGCTGCTAACCAAAGGGTTGGCAGTTCGAATCCACCAGGCGCTCCTTGGAAACGCTATGGGCAGTTCTACTCTGTCCTATAGGGTCGCTAAGAGTCAGAATAGACTTGACGGCACTGGGTTTGATTTTTTGGTTTATATACTATTTAATATTAAAAAAATACTATTTATAAACCATAGTTTATATTTATATTATTATATTATTTATATACTATTCATAAACTCTCTTATGCACTACTTAAATGTATTATATTCTTTCATATTCTCTGTAGTTTTTAGGTAGCCTAGCTTAGTGGTTAACAGAAATTTTGGTGTCGAGTGACATATCCTTAAGTCCTTTCTTTTCCACTCCCAAATTTTGTGATTCAGGAAAGTTACTTATTTTCTCTCATTTTCTTCACTTGTAAAATGGGGATTATAATAGTGCTTACCTGCTAGATGATTCAAATGAGATATTACATGAAAAAGCACTAAGCATAAGCATAGTATCTGTAATTTAGTAAGCCCTTAATAAAAATTGTTAGAGTTATTATCATTAATCATCAAGTTTATGTTCAAAGAGTCCTTGTTGAGATGAGCTGCTGATTTATCCTTTTCTACGGAAAATAGTTCTTTGAAAATTTGCAGTCAATTTGGAGTCTGTAAAACCACACAGAAAAACATTAGGATTATTCAACAGTAAAATGAGAATAAATTCATATATTGTTTTGAATTCTCTTGCCAATTTCTTTTATTCGTACTTTACTCACAGACAAGCCTGGGATTAAATATATATAATAATTTTACATTAGTTCAAATATGAAATTACTTTAGAAATTGAAGAAATTTGTTTTGTCTTCTGAGTTTCTTGAGAGAAGGAAGGTGCAACAGGGTAAAGAGGTAAATTCAGATATTATCCAGAGGTCTTACAAGAATTGTAAAAGTGGACAATGATAACGTAGAAAATAATAATAAAGAAAAATGGAAATGCAGCTAACGTTAATCTCAGAACACAGCTGAGCCGATGAGAACATGTTGACCCTCCACCGTGGTTTAAATATCATATGAATTAATCAAGTACCTGTTCACATCTCCACTTAAATGTCTACAGGTGTACTTGACCTTAACATGTCCTAAACTGAACTTTCTCAGTTTCCCCTTCTTCCCAAATTTCATTTCTTTCAGGGTTACCTCTTGCAGTAAATAGAGCCATCATCCAGAAGTTTCTAAACCAGAAGCTTAACTTCCTCCCTCCCTAATCCCACTTTAACCTACTCCCCCACTCTTGTTTGGTAACCCATCAGCAATTATTAATGATTTAACCTCCAGATATACCTCAATCTGCTCACTTCTCTTCATTGCCACCACCTGAGTCCATCTTCTCATATCTGAAGAACTACAATATCCATCTAACTCCTTTTTTCAATCTTTCTTTTCCTTTACTAAATGCCACTTTTTGTACTTCGGATAGAGTGATCTCTTAAGAAAACATAAGTCCTATCATGTGCCTACCTTGCTTAACACTTCTGCAACTTCCCAATGGATTAGAAAAAATTCAAACTCCTTTACATTGGCTGGCAAAACCATCTTGATCTGACCTGCGTCTGTGGCTCCAGCTTCATCTTGGGCACCTCATCGTTTTTGCTATCCTCCAGACATTAGCCAGACATCTCAGGCTTCTTTCAGGCCCCTGAACAGCTAAATTCCTGCTCTAGGACCTACGCACTCATTATTCCCTCTTGCTTTTCTTCTTCCACTCACCCTTCAGTTTCAGCATAGATGCTGTCTCCCCAGAGAAGTTTCACTAGACACTAAATAAGCCCCCCACCCTCATTATACTTGCATAAAGATAGACAGCTGCCTTTGAGTTGACTCCCAACTCATGGTGACCTTATGTACAACAGAATGAAGTGTTGCCTGGTCCTCACAACTGCTGACATGCTCCAGTCTAGCCTAGTGATTATTGTGCCAATTCACCTCACCAAGGGTCTCCTATGCCCTCCCTGCCCTTTACTTCACCGAATATGATGCCCTTCTCCAAAGATTGGTCCCTCATGATGACGTGTCCAAAACAAGCAAGTTAGACAATGTTCTGTTGTGATTTGTAACATTTTCATTGGTAAATTTTCATAGGTAGATCTCCAGGCATTTCTTCCTAGTCTACCTTAGTCTGAAAGCTTCACTGAAACGATGGATGATCCTGCTGATATTTGAAATACTAGCGGCGTATCTTCCAGCATCACAACAATAGGCAAGCCTCCACAGTACAACAAACTGACAGACAGGTGTATTCTCACAAAATATCCTACTTATTTTCTTCCTAGTACTTTGCATTTTGTGTTATACATCTACACCTCCCTGCACCAACAAATATATTTGCTTGTCTGTGGCCTGTCTTCACAACGATAACATGAACTCTGTAAGGGGAGGGATTGTATCTCTTTTATTTACCACAGTATGTCCAACACCTAATATTATGCTTGACCTAAAGTAGAAACTCCTTAAATATTTATCCAATGAACAAGTGAATGAACCTGTGAAATAATACAATAACGTCTTTGACATCTGGAGTATCCATAGTTTTAGCAGGGCATTTTTAAAAGAAAATTTGAAAAAAAAATGTTTAGGAGTCACTTCTTCATGTTAAGCAAAATGCAAAATAATTCTAGGAAGGAAAACTAGGATTTGTCTTAAAAATTCTTACATGTGAAATAGCAATTAGAAATAAATCTTAAATAGAAACATAAGAAAATGAAAGTGATGAATAAATTAGAAACATTTGGTAAAATAGTTTAGCTGCAAATGTCCAAATCTTAAGTTGTTTTCATACTTTTAATTAGCTGTGTAAATCTAGACCCAGTCTTTGTTGAGTTATAAAGACATTTTTTCCCTTTGGTATTGAGCAAAAAGATGTAAATGCAATAAGCCTTTTATAATTCTCTCTTGCCTGCCTACCATACACAAGGCACTGTGTTAAGCATAAAGAAATGCATGTGGAGAAAATAACCAAGTCACAATCTGTCTCCAAAAGGACCTGCAACCTACTTTAATGGTTTTCAACTTCCGGTTCAGTAGGCCTCAGAAACATCTGGGTAGCATGTTTAAGTATAGTGTTCTGGACCTCACTCCCACAGAGACTCTGATTCAGGAGATCTGAAATGTCATCTTGGTGTCTACAATTTTAACAAGTTTTCTTAAAGATTCAGATGCAGCTGCTCTTTGGACTGCACTGAACAATGTTGATGTAGCTGGAGAAATCCACAGAAAAGAGGCAGTTGTCATCTTTTGTGACAAGAGCTATGATGGGACCTGCACAAGGTGTGAAAGCACAAAGGAAGAGGACCTCATTCCTGTTTAGAGTGACCGCTAAACCCACTCCTGAAGGTCAAATGGAAATTGGTCAGAGTATGAGCCAGGAGAACAGGATGTTCCAGGCATAAGGAGATCCACACAGATCTTCCCAATAGTGAGGGAAGTATGGTCCCAGGGAAAGCAAGTTAATCTCAATAGTGGCAGTGGGTAAGGGCCATGCGATGACTTACTGTGCTATGTTAAGGAATTTGCCTTAATCTAGTCGGCAATGACAACTGATATGGCCACATTTGAATTTACACACATATAAATACACACACACTCACAATACTGTATATATAAAATTTTAGATGAAACGCAGAGAATGCATTGGACATGTGCAACGTAAGATTCAGGGAAATCATTTAGGAGGTTTTCACAGTTATACAAAGGAAAGATGGCAGGGATGTGAAATAAGCTTTTGCCACAATGAGGAAGCCAGGAAATGAACAGATCTGAGAGATATCGAGGGAGTTAAATTGACAGAATTTAATGATTGCTTGCATATGAAGGATGAAGAAGAAAGTCAATCGGTGTGGTCTCATGGTTTCTAGCTTGACTATGGACACTATAGACATTAATAACTACTGATTAATTAACTAATTATTAATAAAGATAGTTATTTAACACCTACTATTTATTGATTTAGAATACGAAGATGGGAATCCCAGAAGTCTAGGAAAGAGAAAATGTGTTAAAGATGCATTGCTTTACCAATGTCTCTTCATTGATGTTAGTCTTTACATTTTAAAATAAAATTTAAAGGTGGTGTGATGCTTAACTTTTAAAAATCTGAGGAAATCTTAAAATATTCTGTAAATAATATTTTATATCCAATGATGAGGGTTCAAATAATATAAGCTGTTTAATTACTTAATTCGGTAGCTACTCTTACTCTTAAAAAAAAAAAAAAAGACTTCAAGAAATGCCCATGTTCTTGGTTCTCTCTTCACTTAAAGGATCATCAGAGACTGATTCTTGAAATTTCCATGAATCAACCACTTTTATAGTGGTAAAGTGATGCCTAAAACAAGAGCTCTACCAGCAGAAAAAGGTACCCATGGCCACCTGCCCTGGCTTTAGATCCAGAACAGTACAGCTGGTCCTGCAAGTGCCTATGTCACTTCTGGGCCACGGCACAGAGGAACACTGAATGATTTGTAGGTGATCTCTTCCACTGTAATTGCTGAGATGGCAGAACCACAAGATGGACATAGCCAGGGTCTCTAAGTCACTGCATGGAGACTAGATGCCTGGAGAGACACCTGATTTCCATCAGACTTCATGTGAGTCGGAAATAAATCCTTGTGCTGCTTAGTCACTGAGATTTCAGGGTTAGTGTGCTACCACAGCTTAGCCTAGCCCGTGCTGAGTAATAAAGCAGAAGACTCTTGACTGATGGAACAGGTGGGAACTTGGCATGTTAAAAGAATCCAGTGGGAAGACCCAATATTAGTGAACGTGTGAGTGAAGCATGGAGATGAGTTAAACAGACTGAGGAAATTTTGTTTGCACTCCACCCCAATTGATCATCGACAGATACCTAGATTCGTCCAATGTTAAAAGAGGCAAATGGAAAGAACTATCTTTGGGATCGCCTAACTTATTAAAAAAAAAAAAAAATTTTTAACTTATTATGTTGTTGCTGCCTGTTTCAGCTCTCCCTTTCACAATTAGCGGCATTGTGATTCAGTTATGTTTTCTTCCAAGCAGAATATAGGTAGTAACCAACCTACTATGGGGTTCTGTTCAGACAACTCCATCACAAGTTGGTTCTGACGTAAGTTTAGTATCTTTTTTTTTTTTTTAGTTTTCATTATTATTTCCCTTTATTATCAGTATCTTTATAAGTCCAATCTTTCTTTGTCTTTGGGGCTGGACACATTACATATAAACTTACAGATATATTTTAACACATACGAAATACGCAAATCTTAAAAATTTACTCCGATGATGAAGAAGAGTCGGACAACACTGGCATTTTGTCAGTTGTGGTAGTAAATCCACTTGTGGAAGGTTCTAGATCATCTGGATTATCCCTGGGGATGGGGTGGCATTTCTAGTCCGAAAACTACTGAGAGTTGTCTGTATGGCCCTTTTCTTTTTTTCTTTACATATTTCCCAGTAACATCTCACTGCTTCCCAAATCTGCCTGTCGACTTTAGCAAAGAGATCAGTGTTTGGGTCCAAGTTTTCAAACAACTGAAGACCCTAGTTTAGTTCAGAAAAAATTTTTTCACTCGTAAATTTTTTTGACAACTTCTCCTCTTCCTCATTATTTCTTTCTTTGTCAGCATTTCTTTCCTTTTCAAAATCCATTAAGTCCTGATCTGTCAATTCCCCTTCTTTGTAATCTATGAGCTATTCCACACAGGCAATATCATGTTCGAAATTCAGCATTCTTCTTGTATGAACGGTTTTTCCGTCGATCTCTTCCATCATATTCTCCTGATCAAATGGTTGGAATTTTCTATCCATTACAACTCCTGATACTGACACTAACTTTATTGTAGACCAAGCATTAGCCAGCTATACTGCAGTGTTTTGAACAGTAAATCATAAAATCGAACATCTGTAAATGTTCATCTGAGAATGATAACATCAGCAAATTATACACAGCAACATGGTATATAATACATAGTACTAACGATACCCATAAATAACGATAAGATGTTAAAAACAAACAAAAAACGGACAGTTATAAGTGTTGTTCATCGTAGCTAGAATACATTGTAAGTCAGGGACTACCTGTATGCTACACAGGAAGTACTTTGGGGATAATTGTAATCCCTATAAGAGAGTGTGGTTGGATGTGTCTATGGTAAGGCGAGCAGTTCTATGTAGATCCTCCAAATTGTGTGAGAGAAAGCACCAAAACTGTTATCTTTTTGGAGTTAACGCAAGTCTTGGTTCCATAAAAGTGATATTCCTTTCTAACTAGGCTAATGTTGGCTCAAAACACGGGTTACAAAAGGGGCAGAAGGAAAGTTTCCTCAGCTCAGATGAATAAAAAGCCTCATTGCAATATACTCTCTTTGTATGCAAAGAGGAGAATTGGTTGGATTATCTTATATAGTTAGAACAAAAACTAAGCTACATCTTGAGCATATACCAGTATGGTTAAACTGAAACGTATATATTTAAATTCTTTTTGCATTCAGCTAGAACCCTGCATCCTTTGTGTTTTCTGTGATTGAATTATTGCAATAATATGGCTTTTTTTTTTTTTTTTAGGTCTTATGAATAATTAATAGTTTAATTCTTCATGAGCATTATTAATATTAATATAAAGACTAAGAATAACACATATCACACATTACTTGCCTCTGGCCTGTTTTATAATGTCAGTCCCACCTTTTTTATTTAGATGAAGAATTACATAATATTTTAAAATATTAAAATTATCTCCCTTTCAGTAGTGATTTTACACACAAACTGCAAGGTGTAATGTCTTAACAGGATATAAAATGTTTCATTAAATGTTATCTAACAAGCCTATAGAAAACTTTCTGTGCTAGAATTCTTTTCTTGAGAACCTTATATTTAATTACAGTCCGAAATGATTATGTAATTTCCACACATGAAAGAAAATGGGAAAAACTTTGAGGCCTGACTTTAGTGTAGAAATATACTGCAAACATATAAAATAATTCACAAGCCTCAAAGGGGAGGCTATAACCAACAGAGGAATTTTATATAAAAAGTGCCTTTTAATCTTAGGGTGAATAAATATTATGCATGTTGTGATGGTTAATGTTATATGTCAGCTTGGCTAGGTTGTGATACCCAGTGTTGTGTGGTTGTCCTACATTTTATGATCTGATGTAATTGTCTTCCATGTTGGAATATTATGGAATTGTCCTCCATTTTATGTGTTGTAAATTCTAACATCTATATGTTAATTAGGCAGGATTCGGGTGGAGAACGAACAAACCTGTCTTGGAAGAAGTACAACCAGAACGCTCATTAGAAGCAAGGGTGGCGAGACTGCATCTTACATACTTTGGACATGTTGTCAGGAGTGATCAGTCCTTGGAAAAAGACATCATGCTTGGCAAAATACAGGGTTAGCAGAAAAGAGGAAGATCCTAAACGAGGTGGATTGATACAGTGGCAGCAACAGTGAGCTCAAGCATAACAACTATTCTAAGGATGGCGCAGGACCAGGCAGTGTTTCATTCTGTTGTACATAGGGTCGCTACAAGTCAGAGCTGACTCAACAGCACCTAACAACAATAGTGTGGAGTGTATCTTGAGTCACAGCTTTCAAGAGGATGTGACTCAAGTCACACCCTTACTCAAGTCAAACACTTACTCTTATGTAGAAGGTGTTTCCTTAGGGGTGTAAACTGCATTCAATATATATATGGGTGCTCTGGCGAGACTCTACCTTGCTCTGGATCCTGCTGGCTAGTCATAATGTAACTTCCAGTTCTTGGAACTTGAGCTAGCAGCCTGTTGTCTGATCTGCCAATTTTGGAATTTGCCAGCTTCTGCAGCCCTGTGAGGCAACAGTCTACCTTCTGACCAGCTGATTGTGGGTTTGTCAACCCCTGCAACTACGTGAGTCAGGAGAAACCTCCAGCCTGATGCCTGACCCACAGATTTGGGACTTGCCAGCCTCCAAATAAATTGTAAGGTTGCTTCTCATGTCTGGCTAGTCTCAAAGGTAGTGATGTCTCTGCCACCAGTAGTAAAGAGGGCACTGCTAATCCATGGCTGGAGGTTGCAGTAGAAATAAGCAAAATATCACCATTAATAGATCAAGTATTTGTGAATAAACAAGGCTCTAGCTGATTGCATATTGGATACTTTTTCTACAATTTTGTCAGAATGGGAAGTATAAGGAAGCTGATTAGTTGATCCTACTTTTGCTAGACAAAGTGGTGAAAGAAAGACATGAGATCAGGGCTTCAGAGTCACAGCTCAAGCTCTGCATAAAGACCTGAAAGTTGCCACTTTTGCCCTGAAGGTTGCCACTTGTGCCCTGAAAGGAAGCCTCATTTCTTATAGTAACAGAGTTAATATTGCTGAAAGACAAACCCAGAGTCTTATCATAAGAAAGGCTGAATTACAATGCCAGTTGAATTTCCAACCTTGAATAGTGTCTGATGTTAAAGTGAGGGCATTGATTGGGAAGAAATGGGATCCTGAAATTTGGGATGGGGACATATGGGCAGAAAATCCGACAGATGGGGACATTGGGCCCTAAATTCTGTGAATCACTCCTGCCAGTCTGAAGAGATTAGTCCATCTTTGTCTGCTAGGCCATCCTACCCAGGAAAACCTTATCTCTTCCATCCACATATGATGAGATCAGCCCAGCTGTACCTGAAGAGTCTTTGTCTGAGATGGCACCTGGGGTACTGCCTGCAGCATTGTGACAGGCGGATGCCTTATAAGACATTGCTTAATGTTCCCGGAGCCTACCCCCACCACCCGTTATTGCTTCTAGACCTATAACTAGAGTTAAGTCCCAGTGAGTGCCAAAAGGTGAAGTACAAAGTGTGACCCAAGAGGAGGTATGCTGTACTTAAAAAAAAACTGCTTGACGAGGCAGGGAAGGCCCTGGTAGCTCCTTAGACACATCCAAACTCTCTGAGGGACTGACCAGCGTTGAGAACGGAGAGTGCTGACATGTCATAGGTTTGTTAACCAATGTCATACAACAATGTGTGTACTGTTTGATGAGAAACTAGTTTGTTCTGTAAACCTTCATCCAAAGTTCAATGAAAAAAAAACTGCTTGATTTTTCTAATATATACAAACAGAAACCTGGGGAATATGTGTGGGAGTGGTTATTAAGGGTGTAGGATAATTATGCAAGGAATACAAAGTTGAATCAGTCTGAGTTTGTTGACATGGGACCACTAAGAACAGATCTATTTTCAGTGTTTCAGCTCAAAAGGATAGAAAAGGATCTAATCTTTCATTTTGCTGGTTCCCTGAAGCATAGATTAAGCAGTGGCTTACACTAAATCAAGTTGGAGTGCCAGACTGCCTTGGAATACCGTAGAAGTGGGTATCTGAATACTCAGGGGAATTGGCACGTTAGAGTGGACTTATAAGGTTGAACCTGCAGACTCACTCATGGAGTGCCCAGAGGACACACATTTTTACCACAATGGTGAAGAACAAATACGTGAAAGGAGGCCCAGCATCCTTGAATTCTACTGTGATTGCTATTTAGGTAAATCAGATTTGACTGTGGGAACTGCCCTAACTGAATTAAGACACCTAACTACAATGACCCTGATTGGACCTCGTGGTGGTATAGGCCAAGTGGTGGCATTCAACTGACAACGACAAGATGACTGTGGTTCCATAAGAGCCAGCAGAGTCAAAGCAGTAATCCAAATAGTCTGATTCCTATGGAGTTGTGGCACTGGCTACTTAGTCATGGTGTCTCTAGAAGTTAAATAAGTGGTAAACCTACTAAATGTTTACTTGATCTGTACAAGTGGAAGAATTCTAGGCCAAGTGAATGTCAGTCTAACTTGAATCGCCAGATGACCTTTCGGTAGAAGAAGAGGCATTGGAATTACCTGATAGGGAATTAAAAACTCAAATAATCAGAGCTCTCCAAGAGAAGAAGGAAAACACAGACAAAAATAGGAAAAAATAGACAAAGTCATGGAAAATACAGGGAAAACACAGACAAAGCAATGAACGGATTCAGGAAAATAATACAGGAACAAAATGTCAAAATAAATAACCAACTGGAAATCATACAAAAATAGCAATGAGAAGTTCAGAAGATAAACAACAAGATTTCAGAAAAGGACAGTGTAATAGAAGGTTTTAGGACCAAATTTGAAACAAGGGAAAACAGAATCAGTGAAATTGAAGACAAATCATTGGATACCACTTTGAGGAGAAAATCAGAGAAAAGAATGAAAAACAAACAAACAAACCCAAAACACTAGGAATGATGTGGGATAAAATCAAAAGCAAAAATTTGCACGTGATTGGGCTCCAAAACCGGGAGCTGGGGCGGGGGGGCGGGGTGGGGGAGGGAATGGAAAGCACAGAGAAGATCATTGAAGAATTGGTCATGAATGATTAAAAACCAACCATCTGAGAAGCTCAATGAACCTCATATAGGATAGACCTCAAAAGAAAATCACTAAGACAAGTCATGATCACACTCACTAAAACCAAAGACAAAGAAGGAATCCTGAAAGCAGCTTGAGAAAAACAAAAAGTCACATACAAAGAAGAAACAATAAGGCTAAGTTCTGATTACTTAACAGAAATCACACATTCAAGAAGGCAATGGGAAGACATATATAAAACCTTGAAAGAATAAGGTTGCCAACCAAGGATAATATATCCTGCAAAACTCTTGCTCAAATATGATGACAAAATTAAGACATTTTCAGATAAACAGAAATTAAGGAAATTTATAAAACCAAACCAAACTTGTAGGAATTATTAAAGAGAGTCCTTTGGTTAGAGAACCAACAACATCAGACAGCAACTTGAATCTAGGGCACATGACAGCATCAGCCAGATACTAACCTAGGTAATGAACTCTCAAGCATAAAACAAAACTAAAAGATTTACAACAGGGAACCAGAGAGCTCAATCTATAAATGACAACAACATCAGAACAATAAAAGAAATTAAACAGTATAGGTATAGAACTTTCAAATGGAGAGGAAGTCAAAGTGATATCAAGTAATAAAAGACTGGTTTAAACTTATGAAGAAGAGGTAAATTTCAAGATAACTACAAAGAAAGTTAACAAACCACTCATGAAAATAAAGATGAAAAACATAAAGCCTCAGTAAACACAAAATCTACAAAAACAAAAGAAACGAAAAAAAAATCATAAAAGGAATTCAGCACAGAATAGTAAGAGGGACAAAGAAGAAGTCAGCACCACACACTGTCACTCACACACAAACCTACACAATAACAGCAATAAACTCACACCTATCAATAACCACACTAAACGTAAATGGCTTAAATGGATGCATAAAGAGATAGGAAGTGAAAGAATGGCTAAAAAAAAAAAAAGGAACAATCAATATGCTATCTATAAGAGACATAACTTAGACACAAAGAAATAAATACATTAAAAATCAAAGGATGGAAAAAAAATATATCGAGCAAACAGCACCAAAAAAAGATCAGGAGTGGGAATACTAACCTCAGATAAAATAGACTTTAAAACAAAATCCACCATAAAAGACAAAGAAGGACATTTGTATAATGATTAAAGGGGCAATCCACCAGGAAGACATAACAATAATAAATATATGCGCACCCAGGGACAGAGCTGCAAAACACATAAAACAAACTCTAACAGCACTGAAAAGAGAAATTGACAGTTCCAGAATAATAGTAGGAGACTTAATACACAACTTTTTAGTAAAGGACAGAACATCTATAAAGAACCTCAACAAAGATACAGAAGATCTAAAGGCTACAATCAACCAACTTGACCTCACAAACCTATGTAGAACACTCCACCCAACAGCAGCAAAGTACACACAGAACGTTCTCCAGAATAGACCACATCTTAGGCTACGAATCAACCCTCAACAAAATCCAGAACATTGAGATAATGCAAAGCATCTTCACTGATCACAACACCATAAAAGTAGAAATAAATAACAGGAAGAGCAAGGGAAAAAAAAAAATCAAATATGTGGAAATCGAAAAACACCTTGCTTAAAAAAAAAAAAATTATTATTATTTTTTTAAAAAACTACTGAGTAATAGAAGAAATCAAAGATGAAATAAAATAAAAAAAAAATTCCTAGAATCAGATGAGAATGAGAACACGTCATACCAAAACTTTTAGGACACAGCAAAGCAATGCTCAGGGGTCTATTCCTAACAATATATGCACACATCGAAAAATAAGAAAGGATAAAATCAAAACACTAGCTATACAACTCAGACAAAGAGGAAAACAGCAAAAGAAGCCCACAGCCACCAGAATAGAGAAAATAATAAAAATCAGAGCAGACATAAATGAAATAGAGAATAGAAAAACAATAGAAAGAATTAACAAAACCAAAAGTTGGTTCTTTGAAAAGATCAACAAAATTGACAAACCACTGGCCAAACTGACAAAAGAAAAACAGGAGAGGAAGAAAATAGCCCAAATAAGAAATGAAATGGGGGACATGACAACTGACCCAGCTGAAATAAAAAGGATCATAACAGAGTGCCAATGAAAAACTATACTCCAAAAAGATTTGGAAACCTAGAGGAAATGGACAAATTTCTAGAAACATGCTACCTACCTAAACTAACACAAACTGCAGTTGAAAATCTGAACAGATCCATAACAAGAGAAGAGATTGAAAAGGTAATACAACAACTCCCAACAACAACAAAAAAGCCCTGGCCCAGATAGCTTCACTGGACAATTCTACCAAACATTCAGAGAAGAGCTTGCACCAGTACTACTCAAACTATTTCAGAACATAAAAAAGGAAGGGCTATTCTGAATTCATTCTATGAAGCCGTCGTACCCTTGATTCCAAACCCAAGCAAAGACACCGTGGAAAAAGAAAATTACAGACCAATATCTGTCATGAATATAGATGTAAAAATTCTCAACAAAATTCTAGCCAATAGAATTCATCATCATATCAAAAAAATAATAGACCATGACAAAGGGATTCATACCAGATAAGCAAGGATGCTTCAACATTAGAAAATCAATCAATGTAATCCACCACATAAATAAAAGAATCACATGATCATCTCAATTGACACAAAAAAGACATTCAACAAAATCCAACACCCACTCCTGATAAAAACTCTTAAATAAAATTGTTATAGAAGGAAAATTCCTCAACATAATAAAGGGCGTTTATACAAAACCAACAGCCAACATCATTCTTAATGCAGAGAGGCTGAAAACATTCCCCTTGAGAACACAAACAAGGCAAAGATTACATTTATCACCACTCCCGTTTAACATTATGCTGGAAGTCCTAGCTAGAGCAATAAGGCAAGAAAAAGAAATAAAGACACCCACATTGGTAAGGAAGAAGTAAAACTATCCCTATTTGTGGATGATATGGTACTATACATAGAAAGTCCAAAGGGCTCCACAAGAAAACTACTTGTACTAATAGAAAGAGATTCAGTAGAGTAGCAAAACACAAGATAAACATACAAAAATCAGCTGGATTCCTATACACCAACAAAGAGAGCTATGAGAAGGAAATCAAGGAAATAATATCATTTATAATACCCCCTAAGAATATAAAATAAAAACCAAAACCAAACCCAGTGCGGTCAAGTCGATTCCAACTCATAGTGACCCTATAGGACAGAGTAGAACTGCCCAACAGAGTTTCCAAGGAGCTCCTGCTGGATTCGAACTGGTGACCCTTTGGTTAGCAGCCGTAGTTCTTAACCACTACACCACCAGGGTTTCCAAAAAATAGTTAGGAATAAATCTAACCACAGATGCAAAAGACCTATACAAAAAACAAAACAAAACAAAACAAAAAACTACAAAACACTACTGCATGAAACCAAAAGAGATCTACACAAATGGAAAAACATACCATGCTCATGGATAGACTCAACATTGTGAAAATGTCAATTCTACCCAAAGGAATCAACAATGCAATCCCAATCCAAATACCAACAGTGTTCTTTTTTTTTTTTATTTTACTGCTTCATCTGGCTTTTGAACTCCATCCTTTCCTTTTATTTTGTTTTAATTAAAATTTTTTTTCAATTAAAAAGTTTTTTTATTCTATTTTAGATGAAGGCTTACAGAGTAAATTAAAAAAAAAAGGGTAAATTAGTTTCTCGTTAAACAATCAATACACATATTGTTTTGTGACATTGATTGGCAACCCTGCAACATGTCAACACTCCCTTTCTAGACCTTGGGTTCTCTGTTACCAGCTTTCCTGTTCCCTCCCGTTTCCTCATCCTTGCTGCTGGTCTGGTGTGCCCATTTAGTCTTGTTTTGTTTTGTGGACCTGTCCAATCTTTGGCTGAATGGTGAACAACAGGACTGACTGTGTAGTGACCATACCTTTGGAGTTTCTGTAGTGTCTGTCAGACTAGTAAAGCTGGCCTTTTTTTGTGAGGTAAAATTTTGTTCTACATCTTTCCAGTTCTGCTTGGGACCTTCCATTGTGATCCTTGTCAGAAGACTTGCACTACGTGACCTCAGAACCTACTATACACCTATGGTAGTCAAAACAGCCTGGTGCTGGTACAATGACTGACACTTTGACTAATGGAACAGAGTCGAGAACCCAGATCTAAACCTATAAAACTACAGTACCTGATCTTCAACAAAGGCCCAAAGTCCATTAAATGGGGAAAAGACAGTCTTGTAAACAAATGGTGCTGGCAAAACTGGATGTCCATCTGTAAAAAAATGAAACAAGACCTTCACACCACACACAAAAACTAATTCAAAATGGATCAAAGACCTATGTATAAAACCAAAAACTATAAAGATTATAGAAGAAAAAATAAAGTCATCAGTAGAGGATCTAATACACGGCATAAATTGGATAGAAACCATAACTAATAATACACAAACACCAGAAGATAATCTAGATACCTGGGATCGTCTAAAACTTAAACACTTATGCTCATCAAAAGACTTCACCAAGAATAAAAAGAGAGCCTACAGACTGGGAAAAAATTTTTGGCTGTGAGAAATCCGACAAAGGTCTTATCTCTAAATCTATAGGAAAATCCAACAACTCTACAACAAAAAGACAACTAATCCAATTAAAAAATGGGCAAAGGATATGAACAGCACTTCATCAAAGAAAACATTCAAATGGCTAACAGACACGTGAGGAAATGCTCGAGATCACTAGCCATAAAAGAAATCAAAACTACGATAAGATACCATCTCACCTCAACATTACTGGCATGAATCAGAAAAACAGAAAATAACAAGTGTTGGAGAGGCTTCGGGGAGCTGGCGGGAATGTAAAACAGTACAACCATTTTAGACAAGGATATGGTGCTTCCTTAAAAAGCTGGAAATAGAAACACCATACAATCTAGCAATCCCACTCCTAGAAATATATCCTACAGAAGAAAAAGCTGTCACGTGAATAGACATATGCACACTTATATTCATTGCAGCATTATTCACAATAGCAAAAAGATGGAAACAACCTAAGTGCCCATCAACAGATGAATGGATAAAAAAACTATGGACCATGCACACAATGGAATACTATGCTACAGTAAAGAACAATGATGAATCTGTGAAACATTTCACAGCATGGAAAAATCTGGAGGGCATTATACTGAGTGAAATAAGTCAATCACAGAAGGACAAATACTGTATGAGACCACTATCATAAAAACTCATGAAAAAGTTTATACACAGAAAGAAACAATTTTTTATGGTTACTAGGGAGGGGAGGGGTAGGAGCAAAAAACACTAAATAGGCAATAGGTAAGTGGTAACTTTGGTGAAGGATAAGACAGCACACAATATTGGGGGAAGTCAGTATAAGCTGACCAAAGCAAGGTCATGGAAGCTTCATAGATACATCCAAAATTTCTGAGGGAATGAATTACTGGTCTGAGGGCTGGGGACCATGGTTTCAGGGGACGTTTAGCTCAAATGGCATAACACAGTTTACAAAGAAAATGTTCTACATCCTACCTTGGTGAGTATTGTCTAGGACCTTAAAAGCTCCCATCTGGAGCAAGAAAGAATGAAGAAAACTAAAGACAGAAGGGAAAGATTAGTCCAAAGGACACAACTGCCACAGCCTCCACCAGATTGAGTCCAGCACAATTACATGGTGCCCAGATACCACCACCGACTGTTCTGACAGGGATCACAATAGAAGGTGCCATACAGATGTGGAAAAAAATGTAGAACAGAATTCTAACTCACAAAAAACAAAACAAAACAAAACCCATACTTACTGACCTGACAGAGACTGGAGAAACCCTGAGAGCATGGCCCCAGGAAACCCTTTTAACTCAGGACTGCAATCGCTCCTAAGGTTCACCCTTCAGCCAAAGATTAACCAAAAAAACCAAACCCGTTGCTGTTGAGTTTAGATCCTTAGCTAATTTAGCTGGATCTGTAAAAATAAAAAGGTACAGTGGTAGGAAGGAGAGAGAACAAGAACGTTTTCGTATTCTAAATAAGCGGTTTGATTTACCTGGGAATTGAAAATTTATTTAAAAATTAAGTTGACATAATATATAACAGAAATAATATAGTTTAAGTCATGGTCTCCAAGGAAAAAGTCATCTTTGGTTAATGACTGATAAGTTTTTATTCTGTGCTAGCCACAGTTTTTTTTTTAAAGACCAGGCTGAGCATATTTTGAAAAACAGAGGAAATCTCTCAATACTATGCTAACTTCCTAATCCTTATCCACAATTTTCTAGTACAAATCCTGAATTCACTTGATAGAGACTTCATTTACAAGATTTTTGAATAATGTTAGCAAGTAACATTATTTTCCCTGTAAATTCTAGAGAAGCAAAGCTAATGATTATATCCAAATACAACTGGGAATGGCACATGGGGGCTGTTAGCATTTGTTTTTTCTATTTTCTCTTGGACCATTGCACTTATTTGGCATTCACTATTATAAAAAATATTTAATTGCAGTTAGGGAAAAACACATTATCAAGCCAGCCTATTTTTGAGGTAATGGTAGTTGGTTCTCTATGTTACGCACTTACTCTCCTTCTGTTGCCTGTATTGGAGTTTAAGAACAAGTGTCATAGAGCTTCAGAGCAAAGGTAAACAAATCCTTGAATTGCCCAGGAAGTTTGCCAAGTGTGGAGCAGCTGCTATAATAGAAACAGAATATTCAAAACAGGAACATGAGCAGCAGGGCTAGCCTAGAAATAGGGGAAATTTGACATCGGTGTTCTCTTCCTCCTCTAGGTGACTCTTCCAGTTTGTTATCTTCTTCTAGGGTAGCCACTGCCCTCATGATGCCCTCTAGTGAACCAAAAGCCTACACTCGCTGTGCAGTCCATCTTAACCTACCTATCTTTACGCTATTCTCAAAAGTGGTTATTGGTCCTTTTAGAATCCAAAACCCAGTGCTGTCGAGTCGAATCCGACTCATAGCGACCCTATAGGACAGAGTAGAACTGCCCCATAGAGTTTCCAAGGAGCGCCTGGTGGATTTGAACTGCTGACCCTTTGGCTAGCAGCTGTAGCACTTAACCACTATGCCACCAGGGTTTCCCCTTTTAGTATAGTGCCTCACAATTTTCACTGGGCTCATTTACATTTTAACAGAGAAGTTTGAGAAATAATGGCTCTCTGTTCAGAGAAGAGACTCAAATAGGGGCAGATCATCAGAAAGATGTCCCCTTTCTACAGTCTACGCAAATCATCTTCCAACTGATCCAACAACCAGGGCTAAAGTATTCTTGATATTGTGTTGTTGTTTTAGAATTTATTTTTATTTTCATGTTTGTGTTAGTAGTGGGCACTGTAATGTGCTGCCCAGATCACCGCTTTAGGACTAAGACACTCATACCCCCAGACACTGGGAGTGTTGGCTACAGTTGACTTACAACTGAGTCTTTCTCTGGGAACTCCTGTTGACTGGAAGAGAGTTCTGCACCTCTCCCTAGGGACGATTTATATCCAAAGACTGGTCCATTGTGGAGGTTCCAAGACCCCATTGCCTGAATTCAGGACAACTCTGAAGGGTTATTCCAGCTCCAGAGTACTCTGTGGCTTTGGCTGAGGGCCCTGTTGCAAATGCATTGCAGCTAAACTTCTCCATCTGCCGAAATCTGGTCTTCTCATTTTGTTACAGGTGTTAATCCCAAGAGCACTCGCCAATAAAATTGCTGCAAGGAAATTTTCATCTCAGGGTCTATGGTGTAATACAGCTTTCCACTTGAATATACAAACTGAGAAGGCAGGCAGAGATTGTGTTTTATCTTTTTTATCTACTAGAGCAGGGAGATTTATCAGATTGTTCTAGCTGTGCTGTAGCCATTAATTGTAAGCATTTGGCAAACCTCTTAGGTCTAAGGAGCAGAAAACATAACTGCCTGCTCTTACCACCCAGCAGCTCTGCAGGAGAAAAGACTCGGTTATCTGTTCCTGTAAAGATTACAGCCTTGGAAACCCTATAGGGCAGATCTACTCTGTTCTACAGGGTCGCTGCGAGCAAGAATCGACTCACTGTCACACAATGACAGTAACAATAATAACAATAGTATTCGTAGCCTGGTCTTGGTTATTGCCTCTCTTCTCTCTAAAAAAGGAGCTGTCCTCTTTCATACTGTCCTTAATGCACAGTGGGTATTGTGACTTTACTCATGCTACATTTAAAAGTTGTTCTAGTAACTCTAGAGTTTGCTCCTTCCCAAGACTTTTCTGGTTCAACTCTCTGGTTTCTCCTTTTGGAGCCATAACCTGGTCTCTGTTCTACTCAGGTTGCTGGTGATAGGAGCAGGGTAGGGTCAACAGAAGGGAAAATTTGCTCTGAAGCTGCCGAAGCATAACCTTCAGGGGCTCACAGAGTGCTTTCCAGGGCCAGAGAGGAGTCTCTCTTTTTTTTGAAACTTCAAAATTAAAGTATTCTAACCACAGTTGGCTAAAACCTCGCTAGCTTTGCATTCTGCTTTCCTTCCAACACATTTCTCCTCCAGTCAGGTGGCATTGGAGTGACCATAATAATTTTTGGGATTCAGCTAATGGAAAGGTGAATTAGGGATACACTTAGTTTGGGTTCAGTGGGATATATTTATGTGATTGAAAGCCAATTTCATGTATAGTGAAGTTATTGATAGCTATCCTTTTTTTATCCTGATACAGAAATAGCTTTCCGAGATACTTTTTTCATTCATCAGATGAGAAAAGCTCTAAGTGGAAGATTTGATTCTTAACAATGCCTCTCCAGAATAGAAATGTACACAACAATGCAGTATTCATTGTGATCAACCATACCATAGAAATGCTTACAACTCCTGAATTTGTAGGTCACACACTGGTAGCAGTTCTACAGAGTATATACCTGTGTGTGAAGTCACATGGTTTGTGCATCCCAGCCATCAATAATAAAAAAGCAAATTTTGATTAACTACAATAAAGAAAAGACAAATAGTTTAATACATTGTTATACAAAGTAGCTAATAACAGGACAGAACCAGGGTCCTGACCCTCTCCCCGGTGTTTTATCTCTATATCCAGTGGTCTCCAGGACTAACAAAGGACTTCTTGTTTTCCTTGCTTCCATTGCTTTGACAAAAGCAGATCTTACATTTTGGAAGAGGCTACCAGATATGACTGAAAGGAGGCCAGCCCTTCTCTGATGACAGAATTCTACCATTAACAATTCATTCCTTTTACATTCAACATTGATAGTCCTCTAATCAATCCTAGGTACACTTACAACAGTAAAAAATTCCCAAAATCTTGATGTGAATGAATTCTCATGCTTTCTTTTTCAGTTAAATACTAAGAAGTAAGAAAGTAGGAGAGGTATCATGACTTCCACTATCCCTTATGATTGTAATTTTTAATTATTCAGCTATTGAGTGATGACACTATAATTTTTTTTTTTTACATTTTTCATTATTGAATTTTTTTGATGGGGAGAAGACATTTTAATAGTCGTATCGATGATTTTGGAATCATATCATTTGATCCATGTATTGACTCAGCCATTATATAATGTTTTTATCGATATAAAAAGAGTTTTTATCAATATAAAAAGTTTGTATTTGATTTTCATTTGTATCAAGATTTTTCTTGTTAGTAATTATACTCTTCATAGCAACTTTCATTTGTTTAATTTTATGTAACAAGATTACAGAGGGCTATTGCTTCCATAATCTCAGTTGATCCTTGCGATGACTCTTGGAATAAGCAGAAAATGGGCTATTATCCTTATTTGGCTGCAGAGGAAATAGGCCCAGTGAAGGTAAGCTCTTGGTACATGGCCTCACAATAGAGAAGTGGCAAGATTGATATTCATACTTCTGACTCCAAGGCAGTGCTCTTAAGTTTTGGGGAATTACTGACCCACTTGCATTTATGCTGAAAACCATAGATTCTACAGAGCAAAATTTTAGTGAAATTACAAAACACCCACTAATTCTATAATTAATTGAGAATTAGAGTGACTAAAAATAGGATACATGGCTTACAAACTTCCGTGAAAGTGCTCAGGACGTGGGGGAGTGTAGAACATCAATAAATGCTGAGAGAAGTGGTAAAGCAACTCCAAAGAGCAGATCTTTATCTCTGAAACACGTGATTAATTTATAGAGGAGTTCTTCTTCATCTATAGTAGGTTGAAAATCATCCTACAGTGCAGGGTTCTTAATTTTGACTGTGCCAATACTATTGAAAAAAACAAGGGCCAACTCATTCTGGAAATAATTTAGTGGTTGCTCATTTTCTTTTTACAAA
The DNA here is from genome assembly GCF_030014295.1 of Loxodonta africana. Taxonomy (NCBI): domain Eukaryota; kingdom Metazoa; phylum Chordata; class Mammalia; order Proboscidea; family Elephantidae; genus Loxodonta; species Loxodonta africana. Next base: position 40,245,565 of record NC_087355.1, on the reverse strand, counting down.
ACACAATCTCCTGAAAAGTCATCATCATGGATCATCTGGCACTTACATATTTCACTATCACCCACTGTAATCAGTATGCTGATTTCAATAGCAGATATTAATAGGATCTTGTTATATGGTGGTTGAAGTATTTAACTTTGTTTGATGACTGACTTTACTTATTGCTACTATTTTGAATTGTAAGCATTTGTCAAAATATTTTCCCCTAGCATTGGCCATTCTTACACAGATAGGCTCTAAATCAAAAGCAGAAAGAAATACAGGGTGCATCGCCTGTATCATCTTTAGAAATGCCCAGTTCTCTTGTATTAACATGTTATTCTCTAGGACTCAAATTTCATACTAGAAACATTCTTCGTCATTTTCTGGACACAGACAATTTTATATTTTATCTACTTAGCAAATTTTGCTTTTCTTTTTTCCAAGAGTAGGGCCTCTAGATTTTTTTTTCATTATATACAACTTATTTGCATATTTCTTACACACTAGCATACATATAATGCAGTTGCAGAATTTCTAGTCCCCACCCCTCTGAGAGAAAAATTTACCAATTACAGCACTGTTTTTGTATTCAGTTCTTATTGTCTTTAAAACCAAAACCAAACCTGTTGCCATTGAGCCGATTTTGACTCATAGTGACCCTATAGTACAGAGTAGAACTGCCTCTTAGTGTATCTAGGGAGTGGCTGGAGGATTCGAACTGCCGACCTTTTTGGTTAGCAGCCAATTGCTTAACTACTGTGCCACCAGGGCTCTGTTAGCCTTACAATATTCATTTAAAACAATGTTTTCTAAAGTAACTTAAGGTCGGCCCCATTTTTCCTTACTCCCCTTCTGTGCAGTTACGTTATTTATTTATAATAAGTTAGATTTAGTTATAGGCTGCACTGCACTTTTGGTTGCTTCTCCATCTTGGTCTTTTTTTTTTTTTTTTTAAATTTCAGGTAGCAAAATTTACTCTTTGTAGTGTAAGTTCTATGAGTTTTGACAAATATGTGCAATCATTTATCCAACACCACAGTTCCTTAAAGAACAGTTTTATCATTCCCCAAATTCCCTTCTGCCGCCCCTTTGTAATGTACTTCTCCCTCTGACACCCCAGCCCCCTGGCAACTAGTGAACTGTTTTCAATCTCTGTAATTTTGCCTTTTACTGAATACCATAAAAATGAAGTCCTACACTAGATGGGCTTTTGTGTCAGGCTTCTTTCACTTAGCAAAATGCGTATAAGATTCTTCCATGTTGTTTTTTAAAGCTGTAGTTCATTCCTTTGTAATGCATACAATCCTTTTAATTGTAGAGATATAATACACTTTATTTACCCATTAACCTGTTGAAGGACATTAGAGTTATTTCCAGTTTTCAGTAATTATGAATAAAGTTGCTATAAATATTCACGTATAGGATTTTATGTGAATATAAGTTTTCTTTTCTCTTGGGTAGATTATCTAGGAGTGGGATTGCTTGGTTATATGGTAAGTGAATGTTTAACTTTATAAGAAACTGTCTTAGTTATCTAGTGCTACTGTAACATAAATACCACAAGTGCATGGCTTTAACAAAGAGAAATTTATTTTCTCACAGTCTAGTAGGTTACAAGTTCAAATTCAGGGCATTGCCTCCAGGGGAAGGCTTTCTCTTTCGGTTGGCTCTGGAAGAAGTTCCTAGTCCTCAATCTTCCCCTGGTCAAGGAGCTTCTCAAACACAGGGAACCCACACTCTGCTCTTGGTGCCGCTTTCTTGGTAGTATGAGGTCCCCAACTCCTGGCTTGCTTCTCTGTTCTTTTATCTTTTAGGAGATAAAAGGTGGTGCAGGCCATACCTGGGGAAATCCCACCCTAATCCTATTAACATAAAATTACAGTCACAAAGTGGAGGACAACCACACAATACTGGGAATCATGGCCTAACCAAGTTGATACACACATTTTTGAAGGGACATAATTCAATCTATGAGACTGTCAAACTGTTTTCCAAAATGGCTGAATCATTTTTTATTCCCAGCAACAATGTATGAGGGTTTCAGTTTTTCTGCATCCTTACCAGCACTTGGTATTGTCAATTATTAAATTTTTTTGCCATTCTAATAGGCATGCAGTAGTGGGAGATTTTAATAGAGGATATATTTTTTTCTGTTGTCCTATCAAGGCAAATTGCTCCCTAAAACTTTCCTTATCCTTCTGATGCTAAAATATGTCTAGAAGAACTTCCTGTGATTTTCTTTGCTAATTTGTGTGCTAATCAATCCCTGGAGAAGGACATCATGCTTGGCAGAGTACAGGGTCAGCGAAAAAGAGGAAGACCCTCAATGAGGTGGATTGACACAGTGGCTGCAACAATGAGCTCAAGCATAACAACAATTGTAAGGATGGCTCAGGACCAGGCAGTGTTTCATTCTGTTGTGCATAGGTTTGCTACGAGTCGGAACTGACTCGACGGCACCTAACGACAATTTGTGTTTTACCAGTATAACTTTTCTTGAAAATATAATAGGCAAGTTATCACATGTAAATATAGCCCACCAGCCTGAGAATATAGAATTATGCCCTTCATGAATGAAGGCAGTATGAGGATTAAATGTGAAAAATAAGGTGAAAACAGTATAAACTGAAGGATTACACAAATAAGTGATTATTACTTTAATTAATCATTCTATCTTAATATCATGTGGACTGGACTCGATGGCACTGGGTTTTACTGGGGACCATATGGGGAAACAGCTGGCTGAGTGCATGGTTTACTCAGAGTCATCCAGGAGGTAAGGATGAGTGTTTTAAATATCTAGTTGGCTATATTTGAGAACCTCCTGTATCAGAATTTCCTGGGAGTGTTTTTAAAATTTTATATTCCTAGGCCTTACTGCAGACCTACTGAATCAAAATTTCTGGAGAGGAGACCCAGAAGGCTGCATTTAAAAGATGCTCCCCAAAGTGATGATTATGTACATGAAATTTGAAAACTATTGCATCTAGCGGCACTCCACAGAACTTCCTCTTAACATATGTCCTGTTTAATGTCCCTATAAAAGCTTGGATGAAGATATAAATGTGCTTGATCAGATTGGTGATTGTCATAAGGCTAAGAATGCTAGTTAATGTGGTAGATGTCAGAATCAAAATAAATTTTGACTTAAACCCAAAAACCAAACCCATTGCCGTCGAGTCAATTCTCACTCATAGCATCTCTATAGGACTTAGTAGAACTGCCCCATAGAGTTTCCAAGAAGCAGCCGGTGGATTTGAATTGCTTACCTTCTGGTTAGTAGCCGAACACTTAACCACTGCACCACCAGGACTGCAAATTTTGATTTACTAATCTGGAAATATGGGCTAAAATTAAGAAGGTAAAGTCTAATAGGAACTTATGTGACAATTATGTTTAACTTTCGTAGAGTAGCTAAAGCAAATAGAAGAGATGATGAAGTAAAAGAACTGAACATAAGATTTCAAAGGGCGCTTAAGGAAACAAAGTAAAATATTATAACGAAATGTGCAAAGACCTGGAATTAGAAAACCGAAAGGGAAAAACATGCTCAGCGTTTTTCAAGCTGAAATAACTGAAGAAATTCAAGCCTTGAGTTGCAATTTTGAAGGACTCTATGGGCAAAATATTGAATGATGCAGGAAGCATCAAAAGAAGATGGGAGGAATATGAAGAGTCACTGTACCAAAAAGAATTGGTTAAGGTTCAAACATTTCAGGAGGTAGCACATGATCAAGAACTGATGGTCAAAGGAAGAAGCACAAGTTGTGTTGAAGGCATTGGTGAAAAACAAGGCTACAGGAATTGATGGAATACCAGCTGAGATGTTTCAACAAAAGGTTGCAGCTCTGGAAGTGCTCACTTGTTTATGCCAAGAAATTTGGAGGACAGCTACTTGGCCAACTGACTGGAAGAGATCCATATTTGTTCCCATTCCTAAGAAAGGTGATGGAACAGAATGTGTAAATTATCCAACAATATCATTAACATCCACTCAAGTAAAATTTTGCTGAATATAATCCAAAAATGACTGCAGCAGTACATCGACAGGGAACTTCCAGAAATTCAAGCCGATGCAGAAGAGGACGTGGAAGGAAGGCTATCACTGCTGATGTCAGGTGGATCTTAGCTGAAAGCAGAGAATACCAGAAAGGTGTTTATCTGTTTTATTGACTATGCAAAGGCACTTCATTCAATCCGTATGCCGAGCAAATAATCTGAGAAACTGGACTATATGAAGAAGAATGTGGCATCAGGGTTGGTGGAAGCCTCTTTAACAATCTGCGATATGCAGATGACACAATGTTGCTTGCTGAAAGAGAAGAACGCTTGAAGCACTTACTGATGGAGATCTAAGGCCACAGCCTTCAGTATGGATTACACCGCAACATAAAGAAAACAGAAAACTTCACAATTGAACCAATTAGCAACATCATGATAAATGGAGAAAATATTGAAGATGTCAAGGATTTCATTAACTTGAGTCCACAGTCAACACCCATGGAAGCAGCAGTCAAGAAATCAAATCACATAGTGCATTGGGCAAATCTGCTGCAAAAGACTTCTTTAAATTGTTAAAAAGCAAAGATGTCACTTTGAGGACTAAGGGGCAACTGACTGAAGCCGTGATATTTTCAATTGCATCATATGCATGCAAAAGCTAGACAATGAAAAAGGAAGCCTGAAGAAGAATTGATGCCTTTGAATTATGGTGTTGGTGAAGAATATTGAATATACTATGTCAGAAGAATGAACAAATCTGTCTTGGAAGAAGTACACCAGAGTACTCCTTGGAAGTGAGGATGGCAAGACTTCATCTCATGTGCTTTGAACATGTTGTTAGGAGGGACTAGTCCCTGGAGAAGGACATCATGCTTAGTAAGGTAATGGGTCAGTGAAAAAGAGGAAGAAACTCAACAAGATGGTTTGACACAGTGGCTGCAGCAATAGGCTCAAACACAGCAACGACTGTGAGGATGGCACAGGACTGGGCAGTGTTTCGTTCTGTTGTGCACAGGATTGCTATGAGTCAGAACTGACTGGATGGCACCTAACAACAACAACAACAACAACAACAACAACAGCAACATGTTTAAATTTAATTATAGACATAAACCTGTGTGTACCCATGTATATGTAAAAAAAAAAAAAAGTAGACGGTGGGTAATAATTTATATGGATCGTCATATAAAATGACGGTGTGAGCCTTCAGTGATAGTTTTAAAAAGTATAATGTATAGATTTATAACTACAATGCTTCCATTAGGAGTTAATTTCATTGTACTCTGTACATGTTAGACTATCTGGAATATTATATTATACCAGGGTCTGAATTCCACATTTTAAGAAAAACCAAAGTGTCTAAAGAATGCTCAAAATAGCACAAACAAGTGAGGATACTTAGTCATCTTTCTGACAGGGTGTTAACTGACGTTCAAACTTCTATATTACTCACAATCTAGACCCTATTGATCATAGTAATTGTCCATTTTCTTGTTGTTATTTCTGTAAAATTTCTTAAAATAATTCTGTTCAGTCATTATACTCAATAAAGTTTAAAAAGAATTTTGTACAATCCTATAATTCTACAAAGGAAAAAAAAAAAAAAAAACCAGAACAGTGCCGTTGAGTCGATTCCGACTCCTGGAGACCCTATAGGACAGAGTAGAACTGCTGCATAGAGTTTCCAAGGAGCGCTTGGTGGATTCGAGCTGCCGACCCTTTGGTTCGCAGCCATAGCACTTAACCACTATGCCACCAGGGTTTCCACAAAGGAAATAGGAATACCTAAAAAAAAATAATGTGCGTTTTTATTATGAAAGCACTTAGGATTTAATCAGTTTGACAGCAGAAGACTTGAGCTATGCATCTATTACAGTTCTTATACTCTTCTTTCAAAAGCCAAATGGATTTTACTACAGAGGTTTCGGATTTTTAAACTTGTGCTCTTCTTAAAGGTTAAAAAAAAAAAATGCGGTTTGGCATCCGCACTTTGGTGAGTGGCATCTTGGGTCTTAAAAGGTACCAAGTTGCTGCCTAAGATGCATCAATTGGACCTAACCACCTGGAGCAAAGAAGAAGGAAGAACACCAAAGACTCAAGGAAAATATTAGCCCATGAGACTGAAAGGGCCAAATAAATCAGAGACTCCATCAGCGTGAGGCCAGAAGAACTAGATGGTGCATGGCCACCACCGATGACTGCCCTGACAGGGAACACAACAGAGAGTCCCTGAAGGAGCAGGAGAAAAGTGGGGTGCAGAACTCAAATTCTGGTAAAAAGACCGGATTTAACAGTCTGACTGAGACTGGGGAATCCCAGAAGACATGGCCCCTGGACTCTCTGTTAACCCAGAACTAAAACCATTCCAAGGGCCAACTCTTCAGACAAAGAATAGGCTGGACTATAAGACATAGAATGATACTTGTGAAGAGTGTACTTTTTAGTTCAAGTAGTTACATGAGACTAATGCGCAGAGGTGAGATGAGAAGGCAGAAAGGGACAGGAGCTGGTTGAACGGACACGGGAAATCCTGGGTGGAAGGGAGGAATGTGCAGTCACATTATAGAGAGAGCAATTAGGGTCACATAGCAATATGTGTATAAATTTTTGAGTGAGAAACTAACTTGAGCAGTAAACTTTCACTTAAAGTACAATTCTAAAAAATGCAGTTTGCTTTTTGGTTTCCATTCTATTTCACTTTCTCATTCATTCATGCATTTATTCATTTTTGCATTTATGTTTCTTGTCTTAGGCTGCATTCTCTAGAGAAGCAAAACCAATGAAACAGAGAGAGAGAGAGATGTATCTCAAGAAAATGAGTCATGTGGTGGTAGAGGCCACCAAGTCCTAAATCAGGCTGGAGACTTCTCCTGACTCATGTAACTACAGAGGCTGATGAAAGCAAGATTGACAGGTAAGACAGCAGGCTATTGGCTCACAGGATGTGGAGACCAACAAATTCCAAGATCAGCAGATAAGGTAAGACAGCTGGCCACTGGCTAACAGGGTATGGAGGCTGAGGAATCCCAAGATAGGCAGGCAATATGGCAGGCTGTTGGCTCAAGTCCCAAGAACCAGAGGTCAGATGACAATGAGCTGGATGCAGGATTCAGAGCCAACAAGCATGCTTTGCCAGAATGTCCATGTATATAATGAATGCAGGACACACCCCTGAGGAAACTCCCCTTACAACTGAATGGCTGATCACATCAGCTCACATCATGGAGGATCACTACATCAGTACATAAGTGCCAAACTACATCATTACATAACTGCCAAACAACTGAGAATCACGGCCCAGCTAAGTAGACACACAACCTTAACTATCACACTTTTGTTCCATAAATACAGAGCATTTTGAATTGTATGCACTATATGATGACTAGAAAGCCATAGACCCTGCACTAAATAATATCGTATCTAGTGAGGAATGCAAGACTTTAAACTGCAAGACTGACACAAAATTGGGAGTTCTCTTCACATCCTTGGTCTGTCTTCAGTCGAACCCTGCAGTCTCCAATACAGTAGCCTAGCTACATGGGACTATTGGGCATTGAAACATGACTAGTTCCATTTGGCATGTGCTGGAAGTGTGTAATACACACTGACTTTTGGAGACTTAATACCAAAAAAAGAATGTAAAACATCTCGTTAATATTTTTTATATTTATGACATGTTGAAATTGTATTTTGGATATATTAGATTAAATTAAAATATTATAAAAAATAATTTCACCTGTTTCTTTTTACTTTTTTAAAATGTGACTACTGAAAAAAATTAAAATTACAGATGACGCTCTTGGTATGCTAATTTTAGTGCCTATACTTTTAAGGCAACATTAATGGTTAGGAGCACAGGCTCTAGAATTAGGTAGATCAATATTTGCATCTCAGCCTCACCCCTTACTATCAAATTATTTGACTTTCTTAAGCTTTGGGATCCTTACTGTATGTTGGAGATGATAGTACCTACCTCACCAGGGCAGTGTGAGCCTTAAATACGAGCATGAAAACAATAACCATAACGTTAACTTAGCATCTACTGAGTGACAGACCCAACTAAGTGTTGGGCCCCTGATGACTTTCTTTTTCTCCCTGCAGTGATGATTCTGGGCCGTTTATTTCTGGTCAATGACTGGCTAGTAAAATAGTTAGTACAGCTTACCTTGTGTCTATTTGTTTTTGGTTTCTAGTGTGGTTTTAGAAAAATAAGCAGTGTGTAGCAAACACCCTTTCCCAATGTACTATTTATTTCTTTTCTGATTATAATTGTTAAGATTTCTTCAATGCAGCAGGTACTAGCTTTCTTTCATTTGGATTTAAGAGCAAGTTATGGATTGAGAAGAGAGTAAAATAGGGGTTTGGTTGTGAGCCACTGATTTCTCCCCACTTATTGGGTTTTATAAATTAACTTTAAATGATGGCAATTTTGCTAGGCCTGGAGAACCATCTCACTCTGAGGATAGATGCCTGAAAACAAAAATGGTCCTGAAATAATTTCCCAGAGAAATCCAAAATAAGGCTGTTTTGGCTATTAGAGAGTGGTTAGGAACTTTATAAAATGTGAAAAATTTAAACACGAAGAAAAATTCATTGTTAGTAATGGTTAAAATTACATACTCTGTAACCATGATAGCAGTGAAACTCGTTCCATCAAAGGTAATTTATGAATGTTATTTTAAGCAGAACTAATCATTATATTAGTCTTCCCTTATATGTGCAACTGATTGAAGGTTAATCAATTGCATTACAACATATAGATTTTCTATTGACTTTAATTTTCAGGTGTCACAGACTTCATCTCCATAAATGAATAGCTCTACAATAAAATAAAAATAATAAACAGAAACTTCCATCCTGTTTTACTAGGATGCCTTTTTAATGTCAAACACTGTTATTTAATATATTTGAAAGGCCCATCATGAATTGTGGAGAAAGAGTTCAGTGGCACCATAACGTCCTACTGAATAAATGCATTATGAATCATTTATACTTTGGGATACTAAGCAGCCCTTATCAAAGAATAAGGTCTCTCTATATACATTGACAAAGTAAGATTTTCAAGACATTGAATCAAAAAACATAAGTGGCAGAGTTACTTGTAAAGATGATTTATTTATGAAAAAATACATATGTATAAGTCACACATATGTATGCAAATACATAGAGCAGGAATAGAACAAAAGGCTGAACATAAGACCATAGACTGTGGAGAGGGAGAGGACTGTTAGTTGTGGGTATGAAGTGGAAGGGACCTCTGGGTTTATTTCTGTATCTGTTTTATTCTCATTTTTTATGTAAGAATATAATAGTATATTATTGGCATGAAATTAATAATGAAAAATCATGTTATAAATAAATTTTTCTTTAGACTTTTTCATAATCTCTCATGTCTTGGTTTAGTCTAGGAAGGTGTGTGCTTGTGTGCGCGCTCACATGCATGCACACAGCACACGTAAACACACTACTCTTTGTATGTCTAGAAATAAAGGATCTCATGGAAAATCTTCATTTGCTTTTCTGAAGACTTTCAGTTCAGAGAGGTTTGGGGATGTATTATCAACCAAACTTGCAGGGAAGGAGCTTCTGCTTGTTTAGTGAACTGTCCTTAAACGGCAAAAAAGTATTTTTTCTGCATGAATTTAAGGGGGAGAAAGTAAACTAGACAGGATTAAAAAAGCTGGGAATCTGCCACAACTGCAGTCAATTTTGAGGAAAAATGAAACTTCAAATCTTGCAGGCTTATGATTTGACTTGTCTTTCATTCCAACCTGTGTGGTCTGACTTCCTCACTCCCTTGGATGACTAGGGAGGAAGGGCTTGTGTTCTGGTGTTCCCACACCGTGGTTGTTGAAACTGGAAGTGATCATGTTTTGTTTTGAACCTGACAAATAAAAGACCATGTCAAGTGCACAGTCATGAAACAGAGATCCTTTAGATGACTTTCAAGCAGTCCCAAAGAGAATGCTATATTCTTGCTAAATGGGTGAGTTAATATTGTTCTTAGAAATGTATCTATCTGTCCATCCATCTGTCCGTCCGTCTGTCCATCCATCTGTCCATCCGTCCATCCATCCATCCATTCATCCCTCTATCTATTTATGTCTGTTATTGTCTTATTCATCTAGTGCTGCTATAACAGAAATACCACAGGTGGATGACTTTAACAAAGAGAAGTTTATTTTCTCGCAGTCCAGTAGGCTAGAAGTCCGAATTCTGGGTGCCAGCCCCATGGGAGGCTTCTCTCTCTGTCAGCTCTAGAGGGAGGTCCTTGTCATCAGTCTTCCCTTGATCTGGGAGCATTTCAGTGCAGGAGCCTAAGGTCCAAAGGGTGAGCTCTGCTCCCGGCACTGCTTTCTTGGTGGTATGAGGTCCCCTGTCTCTCTCTCCTTGCTTTTCTGTTTTATATCTCAAAGACATTGGCTTAAGACACTATCTAATCTTGTATATCTCATCAATATAACTGCCACTAATCCATCTTATTTCATCATAATAAGATTTACAACACATAGGGAAATCACATAAAAAGGTGGACAGTCACACAATACTGGGATTCATGGCCCAGCTAAGTTGACAGATATTTTGGGGGGACACAATTCAATCCATGACAGTTATGTATTTATGGCTCTCAAGCTTATAATTGATAGCAGTGTACGAGATTCTCTGAACTCATGAGTTTACTCTCCTATACCTCTCTTCCCCATCAGAGTAGATAAAAGCCCTAAGCCCTCTGTGGGAGGTAGATAAATTGTATTAGTGGAACACGTAATAGCATGGGAGCTAAAGCTGTATTCATGCTTTAGTTTCTACCAGATACATGATCATTGATCTATTTCTTAACCTGAGTCTCAATTTCCTCATCTTTAAAATGAGATTATTAATAACTCCCTTGATTGCCTTATAGAGTATTGGGAAAATCAATGAGATGTGTGTGGAAGCAATTTATAAGGAGCAAAACAATTTCCAAAACTAAGGTATCTCTATAGTTATCATGACAGTGGTAATTTATGCACCATTGTTATAATTAGCCCTGCCCTCACCCTCAGGCTGGGGCACTTCCTGTTATGTACCCTATGTACTTTTCCTCATGGCCTTGTTTACTTGTTTTTCTGGTGGATTGTAAGAGCCATAGGGCAGAGTCCATGGGTTATAGGTCCATTTTGTTCAATGATATATGGTCAAAGCCTAGCATAGATCCTGGCACATGGTAGGCATGAAATACATGAATTTAGAATGAATGTGGAGATTAATTTTTCTTATATTGTTATGATTATTACTTCTCTGTTTCCTTCATATCCCTTTGCCTCCACTTCAAGTGGACATTCCTAGCCTCTCTCAGTGTCTCTCCTGACTCAACCTCTTCTCCTTGGTCACATATTTCCAGAGTTTCAAATATCTTCTATTGTTGTATCTACAGACCAAATATGCCCTCAAGCTTCAGGCCTCAGATAACCCACCACCTGCTGACTAGCTCCACTGGGAGTTCCCACAGACACCTCAAACTCAACCTGGCCAAAATGAACTCATATATTCTGCCCATACTGAACCCTCTTCTAGTCTTCTCCAGCTCCACTGGTGGTATCACCATTCGCCCAAGGTAGAAACTTGAGAAAAGCTTAGGCTCCAGTTATCCCTGGAATTTGAAATCACTCGTCTGGCCTTGGATAAGTGACTTAACATCCGAGCCTCAATTTTCCATCCACCAAGGGGCTAGGGGACTAATTCGTAGCTAATTCATAGCTATCTTTTATAATTGCTTAAGAATTAGAGATTTTATATATCAAGTGCTTAGTGTGGTTTCTACTTCATAGACTGTATTCAAAAGTAGTTATTATTATCCTGGATCTTTCTTCTTCCTCATCCTCCATTTCCAATCTGTCACCAAATTCCCCTAGGTGCATTTTACTCATTTCTATCTCTACTACCAAAGCTATATTTCAGGCTCTTATTACCTACCAAAGAATCCCTGGTGGCAAGTGGTTAGGAGCTACGGCTGCTAACCAAATGCTTCGGTTCGAATCCACCGGGCACTCCTTGGAAACTCTATGAGATAGTTCTACTCTGTTCTGTAGGGTCACTATAAGCCAGTATTGACTCGACAGCAATGGGTTCAGTTTGGTTCAGATTACCTGTCACTTGCAATAGCCTGCTATAATTAGTTTCTCTGATTGCAGCTTTTTTTTTTTTTAAATGTAAATATGTCCTCTGCCTAGTTTCCAGGACAAGATGGAGAAGACTAGAGGACAGGTAAATTTTTATGGGGACAACCAGTTGTTTATGAATGCATTAGGCTTGAGGTGCCTATTATCAGATGGTCAGGTAGAGATAAGAAGGCTATCGGAAATATGAGTATGGTAGTCAGAGGAGAGGTCTGGGATGAAGAGATATCTGTGGGAATCATATCTAAATAATTAGTGCTTAAAGCCATTAGGCTGGAAGAATCACCAAAGAAGTAAGTGTAGATAGAAAATGTGCCTGAAACTGAGCCCTAGAGCACAAATTTTAGAGGTGGATGAAACGAGGAGGGATAAATAAGGAAACAGAACTTAGAAGGCGAAGTGAATGAAGAAGTAGGAACACCAAGTGAGAGTCATATCCCAGAAGCCAAGTGAAGATAATGTTTCATGAATCGGGGATTGATAACCTGTTTAAAATGATGCTGTTAAATCAAGAAAATGAAGATTGACAAATGACCATTGGGTTTTTCAACAAGTTATTAAGAAGCTTTCCTTAATTCCTTCTTCCCAAGTAGCTTTAAACTCCCTTTGCATGTATCTTTATTCAATATATTGTTTAATGATTACCTCTTCTGTGTTGTTTCCTCCACTGGATCTTAAACTCTTCAAGGGCAGAGACTACAACTTATTTAGTGTCTTTGCATCTTTAGTCTGCTGCATAGTAGGCATTCAATAAATGTTTCCTGAAACATTACCTATTATTAAAATATAATTCATGAAGCCTCAAAGTTGTTGAGGAATCTAAGTCTCCAATGGAATAATTTTGGAGTAGGGCCATTTAATTTTCCCCACAAAGGGAGTGCAGGATGGCTAATTTCCTTTTTTATAGGATTTCATACCTCCTAGGAGAACTTGGCATAATATAATTTGACTGGGGTAAAAGTGGTATATAAAATTATGACCCTAGCTCATTTATATTTATTTAGTTCAGTTGGTTGTAATACTTTCTAATCTTTTCCACATCATGGCATGCATAGAAAATGACAATGTTTGTACAGCACATTGGATGCAGCTTTAAACAATGCTAAGGGCTGTGGACTCTGGTCGCCTTATGTTCCTCCCAGACATCCGGAGGAAGAACCAGACTTGTCACTTATACACATTTAGGGCAAAACAGTTATGAAGCTTTGGAATAGAGTATAACACAAAATAATTCAAGATCATTGAGGTTATTTTGAAATGCAAGCCCAAGTTTGGCACCATCTGCCTGGCCGTGCATCAGTAACAAAGAAGAGCTCATTGTTCTGTCTTATTATATTAATTTATAAAATGGATTTCATCAAACACACAGCAGGATCCACTACATAAGCTCCATGGTGTTATGAAAGTGTGGTTCCCTGACTAGCAACACCAGAAGCATCTGGAAACTCATTGTTAGGTGCCGTCGAATGGGTTCCGACTGACAGTGACCCTATAGACAGAGTAGAACTGTCCCATAGGGCTTCCAAGGAGCAGCTGATAGATTTGAACTGTAGACGTTTTGGTTAGCAGCTGAGCTCTTAACCACTACACCACCAGGGCTGCATGGAAACCGATTAAAAAGGCCAATTCTCGGCTCCTCCTAGACTTACTGAATCAGAAACTGAAGGAAGGCCCAGGAGTCTGTGGCTTGAAAAAATCTCCAGGGAATTATGATGCACGCTAAAGTTTGTGAATCATCAATCTCCTTAGATATTTGACATATCTTTCTCCATGGTACCAGGCAACTTGTAAATAAGTTCTTTTCTCTTGGTGCCATAATAATTTTTCTTCTTATTCTATAAAAAAATATAGGACCCTAGAAAAATCGGAAGAGTCAATTTGCCTACTCTTTTGGGTGCTGTCTTCCCCAACCAAGGCCCTGAATAATACAAAGATGCTATAGTGATTTATCTTGAGCTGCAGAAGAAGGCTATTCATTATTTATTTATTTATTTATTGTGGTGAAATATGTATAGTGAAACAATTGCAATTTCAGCCATTTTTCGTGTACAATTCAATGATATTGCGTTCACCATGTAGTGAAACCATCGGATCCATTAGTTTTAATTCTTCCGCAGACCGGATGCAGCCTGAGTACTCTCTATATTCTTTTTCAACCCTTTTCCTATCCCTGGAAAATTATCTTATAATAGTGGACTTTTAGACCCAGTGAGGATAGATGGAAGAGTGTGGGTGAATCATGCCATGCTTGCCACAGTTCATGAACATCGGTCTTTCAAGGGGTAAGCTCACCTGACGTTTGGTCAGTAGCATCAGGTCTAAAGCTAGATTGCCTGCATTCAATGCTTGACTCCAGTATGTGCTAACTCTGTGACCCTGGGCAAGTCACTTAACTTCTCTGTGCTTCATCAGTTGCCTCTTCTGAAAAACCAAAAGAAAAATATACTAACCATAAACGGTTGTTGGGACGGTGAAATGACTGATATATGTGGAATACTTAGAGCCGTGTTTGGCATGCAGACAATGCTATGTAAGCTAGTTTTTAATGATGTTTTTGTTGTTTATGTTATCATTATTCTCATTATCTTTATTATTGTTGTTGTTGCTAGTTGCTGTTGAGTTGATTATGATTCATGGCGAGCCCATGTGTGCAGGGTTGAACTGCCCTATAGGGTTTTTAAGGCTGTGCCCTATTGGCACATTGGCTGGCCTATTGGCTTCCAAAATGCCTCTGTTTGGGTTCAAACCACCAACCTTTTGCCTAGTAATTGAGTGCGTAACCATTTGTACCACTGGAAAATCCTATTCATAGTTTTTATAGTTGTATTTTAAATACAAAGTCACTTCTGACTCTTCCAGATAGTCTTTGAATTTTTATGATGCTTGTTCAAGACATCAGTCTTTAATTGTCCTTAAGTTGTTTCATGGGGTTAGTTTTATAATTCCCACTAGATTAGAAGCTCTCTTTGAGCAGAAATCATGTCCTGTTCTTACTGTGAACTGACCATAAGAAGTGGTAGGATTAGCTGAGTACATTGTCTCCTAAGCATTGAGATCTGTAATAGTGCCTGTTTTGTGAGAAAAAAGATCAGAGTGGGATTGGAGGATGCAACAGCTTCCATTCTGAGTGAAAATTACTAATGCTTTAAGGTACATCTTGGAATTATCCTTGGCCCCTTTTTGTATTTCAAGTTCTATGGCTTTTCTTTTGTAACTCAAGCAATTTCGAGTCTACATTAGCAATATATCCTGTCCTGGGCAAGAATCTTTTGCTACCAGAGAGCTTTTTATTGCTTTCATCTCTTAAGTGACGACTGCTGACCATCATACATTTTGATAATCGTGGACTGAACCTGTAAAAAACTCATTTAAACATCTACTGAGTCCAGCCAACTCTGCCCATCTATTCATGAACTCAATCAGATGTCAGTATCCATGGGAGTGATGCCCTGGGCACGCAGGGCTCTGTCCCATGTCAGAGGGGTTGGAGGACCGCACATGTATGGCAGTATTTTTAATTTCATATTTTCATTAGTTATCATAGGTTCATCATGGTCATTGAATTAAATGTTTACATATACTCTGTAATGATTTCTCACTGAAATAAATATGTGTTATGGATGCCTAAGTTATGATTAAAAAAAGGAGAAAATAATATAACATTAATAATAATAATAGCTATAACCTCTCTAGTATTTATTATATGACAGAAACTCTGCTAAGTACTCTACACCCATCATCTATTTTAATCCACAGCAACCCTAAGAGACACGTAACATTATTTCAATTTTATTTACTTGTTTCAATGAAATTTTCAAGAAGAAATACATGCTTGTGATAAAACATTCAAACAATTCTTTTTTCCTTTATATATATATATAATTTTATTTTATTGTTGAGAATATACACAGCAAAACATACACCAATTTAAGTTTCTACATGTACCATTTAGTGACATTGATTAAATCCTTTGAGTTGTGTAACCATTCTCGCCTTTCTTTTCTGATTTGTTCCTCCTCCATGAACATAAATGCACTGGCCCCTAAGTTTCCTATCTAATCTTCAGGGTTGCTGCTGTCAATTTAACCCACATAGATAATTCTTAAAAGATTATAACGCTCAAGGCAGACATTCTTTACTCATTAAGCTAAACTGTTGTTTGGTTTTAAGAACATTTCAGGGGATATTTTTGGAACATTCAAACAGTTCTTAAGTGTGTAGAGTCAAAAGTTAAAGTCTTTCTTCAACACCTCTCTAACTTGATCCCACTTCCTTCCTGTGTCCAGAGGTAGCCTCTATCTCCACTTTGTTGAATAGCTTTCCAGGCTGGTTTCTGTGCTTACATCCATTACAAAATGACTTTCCTATATATTCCAGTAATACTTTTCAATGATTTGTTCTGTTTCTTAATCAGAAGCAGAAAATTGCAGATATGGTCAAATGTCTAGACACACAGGCAGGATGCAAGACTAAATGAAGTATGGCTATTGTGACAGGATAAAGGCCCCATTTAAAAGCAATCAAGGTCAAAAAGTATTATTATTTTTTTAATTTTGTAAACACTGTGCTGCTCAAAAAAATAAATAAATAAAAACAAAAACTGTCCTGTGTCATATTTGACCCTGGGGTTGTAAGTTTTCAATTCTTATTTAGAAGCTTTAATACATGCAGAATTTATTTGTGTGTACAGTGGGTATGAAGTTGGGATCTAATTTTATTTTCTCCATGTATATCTTTCCCTCTCCCAATATCCTTTATTACGTAGTTCATCTTTTCTTATACAGATTTGAAATTTTATATATATCATATACTAAATTTACATGTATATATGGATCTGTTTCTATCTTGATTTATTCATCAATTTATCTTGACATGCACCAAAAACTGGGCTTTTTTTTTTTATGATTTTTGTTTTTGGTTTAAGTGAAAGTTTACAAATCAAGTCAGTCTTTCACACAAAACTTATATATACCTTGCTAAGCCCAAGTCCACTGCTGTGGAGTCAATTCCGACTCATAGCGACCCTATAGGACAGAGTAGAACTGCCCCATAGAGTTTCCAAGGAGCGCCTGGCAGATTCGAACTGCCGACCTTTTTGGTTAACAGCTGTGGCGCTTAACTACTACGCCACCAGGGTTTCCATAACACCTTGCTAAATACTCACAATTACTCTTTCCGTAATGAGACAGCCCACTCCCTCCCTCTACTCTCTCTTTTCATGTTCATTTCACCAGCTTCTAATTCCCTCTATCTTCTCATCTCCCCTCCAGGGAGGAGATGCCAACACAGTCTCAGGTGTCCACCTGATCCAAGAAGCTCACTCCTCACCAGCATACCTCTCCAACCCATTGCCCAGTCCAATCCCTGTCTGAAGAGTTGGCTTTGGGAATGGTTCCTGTCCTGGGCCAACAGAAGGTCTGGGGGCCATCACCACTGGGGTCCTTCTAGTCTCAGTCAGACCATTCAGTCTGGTCTTTTTACGAGAATTTGGGGTCTGCGTCCCACTGCTCTCCTGCTCCCTCAGGGGTTCTCTGTTGTGTTCCCTGCCAGGGCAGTCATCGGTTGTAGCTAGGCACCATCTAGTTCTTCCAGCCTCAGGCTGATGTAGTCTCTGGCTCATGTGGCCCTTTCTGTCTCTTGGGCTCGTAATTACCTTGTGTCCTTGGTGTTCTTCATTCTCCTTTGATTCAGGTGGGTTGAGACTCATTGGTGCATCTTAGATGGCTGCTTGCTAACATTTAAGACCCCAGATGCCATTCTCCAAAGTGGGATGCAGAATGTTTTCTTAATAGATTTTCTTATGCCAATTGACTTAGATGTCCCCTGAAACCATGGTCCCCAAACCCTTGCCCTTGCTACACTGGCCTTCGAAGCATTCAGTTTATAAGGAAACTTCTTTGCTTTTGGTTTAGTCCAGTTGTGCTGACCTCCCCTGTATTGTGTAACAACTAGGTTTTTAATTATTGACAGTCTTTTGTATTTGATCTCTGGTAGGCACATCTCTGCTTCCCACATCTTTTTCTTCTTATTCAAAAATGTCTTGGCTGCCTCGTGCATACCCCTGACACAGGAACATTAAAATCAACTTCTCAAGATGCAGAACTATCCTTTTAGAGTTTTGATTAAGATTATCGAATTTGTAAACTTAATTTGGAAGAACTGAACTTTCTTTTCATCCAGGAACATGGCCTTTTCATTTTTTCAAGTCTTCTTCCATAGTCTTCATAATTTTAGTGATATTCTTCATTTGTGTCCTATACAATTCTAATAAGTTTTGTTCCAAGATACTTGATATTTTCAGAAGGGTATATTCTTTATTACTTTCTCTCAAAAGGTGATTTCTGGTGTATTAGAAAGTTATTCATTTATTTTTATGTTGCTCTTAATGCACTCTATTTCTAAACCTTTTTTATTGAGTCTCTTTGATTTTCTAGGAAGATAATCATATCTGAAAACAATGGCATGTTTATATTCCATTCCAATGTTATGTCCCTGATTATAAATAAAAAAAATAAATTGAGGCATATAGAGATTAAATCACTTGCCCATTTCTAGTAAGCCATAGACTTGGGATTTTGAGTATTGTCTAGTTCCACAGCATTTGGTTATGCTATACTGACACTCAACTCTTTTTCGGACTTGAATTTTCCAGATACAATTACCGGTTCTCTGTTTTCACCTTATTGTATACATTAGATGTGAAATGTTTGTGTGGCTCATTGAAAAAGTAACACAAACAAGTGCACATATTTTTTCAATCCTGATAATTAGAAACAAATAAACAAAATATAATGAAGCTGTTAAATCCCTGAGGATGGGCATTAATTCTGCTATTCTATTTTTGTTTTATTCAAAGAGCCTGGTTGTTTGTTGGATATATGGTTAAATATTTGATACTGACTAACATGTTTCTTTGTTTCCCCACAATCTACCTACATACTTCCAAGGGTTTGTGGAAGGAAGGACACTATTATTTAACTATAAATACACATGAAATTGATATATTGCTTACAAATACTAAAAAAATAAAGCCCCTATAATTTGGGTTATGGGAGAACTGAAAGGATTGAACAGAAATATGCAGCTTGTGTTCAGGTTTCCTTAATATTTTTTTTGTAGGCTGGTTGCCATGATGACTAATATGCTGCAACAATGCTGTTACATATTAAATATCATGGAAATGTATATCTGCACTGGATTTTCCTTTGTTTCTAAAGTGCTGAGTTCTGCTAAAAGTTTTGGATTGAAATCAAATCTGGGGAGCTTTGGCAATGTTGCTGAAATGGTATCCCAGTTATATTTTCACTTAATGAAACAAGTATAGAGAGCTGATTGATTTATGGAGCAATTTTTTGCATTATTACCTGCCTTGATTGTATACAAATAGTTTTCGATTCTCACTATTTTGAGAGAATCGTTTTACTCTTAACATGTTTATTTTGAAATCTGATGTCTTAGTTGGCAACCCAATTAAACCTTACAAAGGTTTTTATACCCAGTTCTTCCAAAACCCTGGAAGATGTTTATTAATTTTCAGATATTTTAATTGTATCCTCTAAAAATGACGTTTAACTAAAATGTGCTACCTTTTGCCTGACTGCCTCCTCTGTAAAGAACAAACCTGGATTTCCTATTGCTCAATCTAATCTAAACTGATGCGGCCATAATCATTTTTTAGCACATGTGTAAAAAAGTCTTCCAGACCCACAAAATTTGCCTATCTTAGTGATGTTTTATGTTGCATTTTAAAGTATAAACTTAAACTATAATTTTAAACAGGTGTTATTCCCAGGACAGAATTATAAAAAGTGCCTCTTTATCCGGTCTGTTCTTAGACTTTCTGGAATGTTTAGAATCTTTAACACTGACTATGTGGCTGGGATGACGCTCTAAAATATAATACTGCAGTCTGGAAAAGACAAGCTAGTTCTCTTCTTGGCACTGTTGAGTATCCCTTGTCTCTGACAACTCATTGAATAGATATTAAAATTAATGGAACCCTTTACCACTCATTGCATACATCTAGGTGTTGGTCCTATTTCCTTTCATATATTAGGTGAGCCTAGAAAAAAGTAAGGAGTCCCTGGGTGGCACAAATAGTTAAGCACTTGACTACTAGCTGAAAAGTTGGAGATTCAAAGCCACCTAGAGGTGCCTAAGAAGACAGGCGTGGATCTGCTTCCAAAAGGCCATAGTCTTGAAAATCCAATGGAGCAGTTCTACTCTGCACATACGGGGTCACGGTGAGTAGGAATCCGCTGGACAGCAAATAACAACAACAGCAGATAGGAGCATACCAGAGCCAAGGAACCCATGCTTCTAAAACTCTCAGAAACTGATTGAAATTGTTGATTTCCTGAAGTCAATCAAAATAGCAAATGAAAATAGCAAAGTCAAGCCAGATTTTAGCATCAAGCAGACCTTAGAAACGAAATTCTGATACTGAACTTTTCCCTCTATGCCCGCTTGAATTTTAGATCCAGCCATAGTATAATGCTATATGGAGGACAATTGGTATTTTTTTTTTCTACGTAGAAAATCATCCAAGGAAGTTGTACGAGACTCTATATCATGCACACTATATGTTTATTACCAATTTAATCCTCACAACTGACCTGTAAGGCAAGTGTTATTATTGGCATTTCACTGATAAGAAAATAACTCCAACAAAGTTCAAGTAATTTGCCTATTACAACTGTATGGGAACTGACAGAGGCATGATGGAACTCAAACTTGACTCCAAATCCTTTTGTCTCTTTTCCTATGCCACAGCAGTGCTTTGACTTTATTTCTTTCTTCTCTATAGTTGAGCATCCAGCAGATAACTTTCTTACTTGTTTAGAAAGAGAAAATAACGTATAATGAAAAGTCTATGAGTGATTTAAAAAAAAATGTTTGAATCAATATCTTTCATATAAAGCTATAGCTTGGTGTCATCCAAAAACCTTGTCAGAATATTTTCAATTCTAATGTCTGAGTCACTGCCAAGTATAAAATATGAGTTCAAGCCCTGATCTGTGTGGGCATCATAGTATGGCCCCGTGATCCAATTAATGGATAATGGTGAAATTGGCACTTCATTTTATACTGTGTGGAATCACATTCCTATTTGTTCTATGCAATAGCTTTCAAATGTTCTCAAACATTTTACTTTTAACTGTTACTTCTTGAAAACATGCAATTTCTTGTTTACGTTAAGAGAATGCATGTCCTAAAAAAAATCTATTTTTTTCTTGAACTATTCTATCAAATTTTACCTTAAAGGCTGGCAACTTTCCTCTCAACCAGCATATTCTCAACATATTTTTGAACAGATAACCCAGACTGTAGAAATAGATAAGACAGTCTGTGCAGTGTCTTCTGGGAAGATAATTTTACTGCTTAGTAACCATCTGGATTGCATCATTGTTGAGCAGAATGGACATCAATATACTTTTCTGAATTCTCATAAGTTTTTGTAAAGGAACAGACATCACACGGTTATAAGCTCATTATTTTGCATCATTTCAAGGCCATCGTTCATTTGTACAGTCAAGGTACACAGCACCATGAAT
The DNA here is from genome assembly GCF_030014295.1 of Loxodonta africana. Classification (NCBI taxonomy): domain Eukaryota; kingdom Metazoa; phylum Chordata; class Mammalia; order Proboscidea; family Elephantidae; genus Loxodonta; species Loxodonta africana. The sequence goes on along the minus strand of NC_087355.1, from coordinate 40,223,868 downwards.
CACTCATATATTTGCCAGTCATTGAACTCAGATTTATTCCCTATGTGAATGAATTTTGTATTCATCAGTGTGATAGGTGTTACATTTCTTTATTGTTTACACTTCTGAATTACCTTTAACATTTAATACTTTATTTACTTTCTTTATAATTTTTATGCTGATTTGTCAAAGGTAAACTCTGATGGGCGTGTTTTTGATTAATAGGTGAGTTGTAGACCCATGTTTAGTTGTATGGCAGTTGAATGTGTGCCTGTGTGTACAAAGGGCTCTCAATATGTTGGACTAAGAAGATCACGTGCTACACTTTAGTAGCTGTTATGGATTGAATAGTGTCCCCCTAAAACATGTATTGTAAATCTTAATCCCTGTATGTGTGGTTATAATACCATTTAGGAATGGTGTTTCTTTGTGATGTTAATTAGGCAGTATTAGTGTAGGGCATATTTTAAGTCAGTCTCTTTTGAGATATAAAAGAGCAGATTAAGCAAGCAAGAGAGGAAGCACCAGGAGAGATGGGGGAAGATAGATGCCATGCCACATGCCAGTCACCAAGAAACTGAGGAACAGAAGCTCAAAAGAGACAAAGGCTTTCCCCCAAAGCAGACAGACAGAGAGAGAAACTTCCCCTAGAGCCAGTGGCCTGAAATATGACTTCTAGCCTCCTAAACAGTGAGACGATAACCTTTGTTCCTTAAGCTACCCCCTTGTGGTATTGCTGTTACAGGAGCACTAGGTAAGTAAGACAGTAATTGTTTCCCTTTTTCTCTTTTTTTTTTTGTCATCCATAACAGCATGATTTCAGAATCTATTTTAATTTCTCCAATTTATAGGAAGATAACATGACTGAACAAATCTTCTGTTGTGAAGACTAGGAAATTTTCTCAGAGGAGATGGATTGATTGATTGAAGTTTCTCTTTCTATGAAAATAATTATTAATTCAACAGTTGCCTTCTCTCCCCAGCAAATACTTTCTGCCCATCTTTAATTTTTAGCAAGTGTTCCTGCAATCTTTTGGCACTAGTTCACTGAAGCATTTTATGTGATAATGCTACCTCTTGAAAATAACCCTCTCCCCCTTTTTAAAAAAGTCTTTGCTCTTTACCAAGTACATTATGAGAGTAAAATATCGCATGAAAGAGTTATAACATTCCATTGACATTTGACATTTTTCTTTGTTGATAATTGCTAACAGGAAAAGATAAAACCCTGTCTCTTGTCCCATAAGAGAAAAGATAATATATTCATCACTAGATTATAAGATTATAAATGAGTCTACTTTTATTTTGAAAGTTTAGAATCACTTCTGGGGAGAAGCTAGGAGAGAGAATTTGTTTTGAGCATTTGTGTAATAAAGTTAGTGAAAGAAGAACTACAACCAATTGTATATATGGGCATTTCTATTCAGAAATATGCTGTATAAGCACTGAGGACTAATGTAATAAAAGTCAAGATAAGTGGAACAGTGGGAAGAGAGGAAAAAACCCAGCGGGTTTTAATTCTAGGTTACCTCAGGGCTAAAAATCAACTCTTCTCTGGATAATATGTTTTTCTGCGCTCCACTAAAAATATTTGTAACTTTACTTCATAATATTGCTTATTGCCGATTCCTGCTAACATATGTGGAACAGAGGAAAAAGGCAGTGTGTATAAAAATGATAATACCATCTTTCTCATTCAATATATCTTTACATAAGATCTAAAATATTCATTGTATGTATATGTGTATAACTGAGGGTGCTGATGATTCTTTTCAAATATGACCTTGACACTAAACAAGGGCTCTTCTCAGTCTTTTAAAAAAAAATTTTAAAGATGATGAAATTGGTATTATCAAGAAATGTGCTCACATTTATTTTCTACTTCCTAAATCCAAGAAACCACCAAACACTTTGCACCCATCCAAATCCTCACTGTCTGCTATCTAAAGTAAGCAATGGACAGAGAATTGCCACTTTCATGGAGCACTGTGTACTGCAGAGGATCCAAGAACAGCCACCAACTGTTCATGATTACACTTATTACAAAAATGGCTATTTCAGACCTAGCAACAATTTTGATTTCAACATCACCTTTCACATTGAACAGTATCCCTAAGAAGGTGCTCGCAACAACTGAAGTTAATCTTCAACTGTACCCATTTTTCAGCATATGTGAGAATTATATCCCATAGGTCTTGCTGTACCATATGATAAAGGATTTAATATAGGAAAAACAAAGGAATGATGTGAGCTCTTCAGAGACCTTTGGAGTGGAAAAAAAGGAAGGTATACATGCTGTGTGAACATTTCAGAGTAGGGAGGCAGTTTAATTTAACATGAAAATGCATAGCTTTGATAAAAAAGCAGCCTTCACTTGAATCCTGTAGAGACCATATTTTAATATATGAATTTGTGAAAATTACTTTATCACAGTCTCAATTTCTTCATCTGTGAAATGGCCTTATTATGGTTACCTATCTATCCCATAAGACCATAAGACCACCATCCATCTGTCACTTTGTTGTACTCTGGTGGCTTGTGTGTTGCTATGATGCTGGAAGCTATGGTACCGGTATTTCAAATATCAGCAGGGTCACTCTTGGTGGAATGATTCAGCAGAGTTTCCAGACTAAGACAGACTAGGAAGAAAGGCCTGTTGATCTACTTCTGAAAATTAGCCAATGAAAACCCTATGTGTCACAACAGAATATTATCTGATATAGTGTTGGATGATGAGCTCCCTAGGTCGGAAGGCATTCAAAATACACGGTAGCTACAACAGTGCACTCAAGCATACCAACAATTGTGAAGATGGTGCAGGACCGGGCAGCATTTCGTACTGCTGAACATAGGGTTGCCATGAGTCAGAGCTGACTTGATGGCAACCAACAGCAAAAATATTCCATAAAAATATAGCAAAGATAAATGAAATAGTTATATGAAGTATTGACTTTCAGTATTCTCATAATCATCATTAATATTGAGAAACCTAGAAGTTTAATTTGAATGCTGGATTCAGGAAGGCGAGAAGTCCCAATTATGTAGCCTCAGCTAACAGACACTCAGAAACATACTGTATGTGTTAGGTTCTTTATTTTACTAACTACCCTGTCAGATCTTTATTGATTCTGGACTTTGACTTCCACAGTGCATTCTATGTGGTCAGTTGTTTTTAACGAGATACTTCAGACAGTAACAAAATGAATTCATTGATTCAGCTCAATGAAACTAAGTAGTAAATAGTTAATTTGATGTATGAACACAACTGAATGTCTCTATGACTGGTCTTGCACGCTTTTTTGTTTTGTTTTTTTAAAGAAAGTGATTGAAACCTGAAGAATGAATCTGCTGGTGATTTAGAGACTTATAGACTGAACAGGAAGATTTGGGAGTAGGGAGAACTTCTGTGGTTGTTATTGTTAGGTGCCATCAAGTCAGTTCCAACTCATAGCAACCCTATGCACAAAAGAACAAAACACTGCCCGATCCTGCTCCATCCTTATAATCTTCACTATGCTTGAGCTCATTGTTGCAGCTACTGTGTCACTCCACCTTGTTGAGGGTCTTCCTCTTTTCTGCTGACCCTGTACTCTGCCAAGCATGATGCCCTTCTCCAGGGATTGATCCCTCCTGACAACATGTCCAAAGTATGTAAGACACAGTCTCGCCATCCTTGCTTCTAAGGAGCATTCTGGTTGTACTTCTTCTAAGACAGATTTGTTTGTTCTTTTGGCAGTCCGGGTTATATTCAATATTCTTCGCAAACACCACAATTCAAAGGCATCAATTCCTCTTAAGTCTTCCTTATCTTCCAGCTTGCACATCCATATGATGCGACTGAAAATACCATGGCTGGGGTCAGGTGCATCTTAGTCTTCAAGGTGACATCTTTGCTCTTCAACACTTTAAAGAGGTCCTTTGCAGCAGATTTACCCAATGCAGTGCGTCTTTTGCTTTCTTGACTGCTGCTTCCATGGCTGTTGATTATGGATCCAAGTAAAATGAAATCCTCGACAACTTGAATCTTTTCTCTATTTATCATGATGTTGCTCATTGGTTCAGTTGTGAGGATTTTTGTTTCCTTTATGGTGAGGTACAACATCAACTTTTGGCACCTCTCAAAAAATGTGACTTTATTGGTCACCTCTGCTTATGCCTAAAATGTTAGGTGAAAATATAGCAGAGATGAGATAGGTGTGTAGAGTCCCTACCTCCTTTCTCATTTTTCAAGCTCAGCGGTATTTCATACTTCATAGTTTTAGGCCTTTTATCTGAAAATCATGTTCAAAAGTTATTCTTCTTATAAGAAAACAATGAAATAATGTTGAAATGATGATTATAGCCAAAGGCACTGCTTTAGAATTGTTTCTCTAACTAGACTTTTCTCAACCGAAAACATGGGAGAGGAAAAATCTGGAACAACTTTTGATGCCTACAAAAGATAGCCTTTACTAACTTTAACCTTTTTTCTTTTTCACTTTTTCATTGTTTATCTCTTACCTAAGCAAATGTCTAAAAGTAGGACAAACATTTTGAGCATCCATATTGTTTTTGAGAGTCATTTGTTTTGTATTCTTTTTGTTTTAAGAAAATATATTTTAATGGAAGAATTTTATTTGATTTCATTATCTCCAGAAGCACAATATGAAAATAATCCATTTTTATTTATGGAGATATGCAAGTCTATGGCAGAAAAATTCTAAAATAGACTTTATGTCAATATGGCAGATTGAGCTAGGAAAAAAACCTTTTCAATTCAAACTCAGATGATCTTTCTCATTAGGCTACACTAACATAAAAGTGATCTAGGGTAGGAGACCAGAGTTAAAGTATTCTAAAGTCCTTCAATTATTCGGGAGGAGAATAAGGGTATTGATTAACTTTAAACCTTGTTAAGTAACCATGTTAAAAATTTAGTTAACTACTAAAAGAATAGAGCGCATACTTTCTAAATAAGTACCGGGGTTGGGAAGATAAAAAGTAAAAAAATAAGCTCAATCCAATAAATAGCAGAAAAGGAAAAAACATAAGCAAAAAATGATAAACAGAAGACAAATTAATGGTAGAAAAGTAAGTTATCAGGAATTGATTATGTAAAAAAAGAAAGCTGAATTGAAATATATTGCACAAGAAACACACATAAAGGAATACAACCCAGAAATATTGAAAGTACAGGAATGAAAAAAAAATTACCTAAGGCAAATACTAAGAAAGCTGGCATATTAATATTAGTATCAGACAAAATAGAATTTAATGCAATGTCATTAATAACAAATGTGTTACTGTATAATGACAAAAGTAAATTTCACCAGAAACATAAAGCAATAAATCACTTATGTGCAGTGACAACACAGTCTCAAAATATAAACAATAAATATTTACAGAGTTGAATGGAAAAATTTTCAAAACCATAATTATAGCAGAAGATCTTTATATACTTCTTTCATCAGCAAAAATTAGTACAGGAGTTGAAGATTTGAAAATTCTATTTCCAAACTTGATAGAAGAGATATATGAGTCCAACAGTTAGGAAATTTATGTTTTTGAACCATACATATGAGTCATTTACATAAATTTATCACATACTAGTCCACAAAGAATATCTTAAGGAATTAAGAAGAATTTATAGACAAATATTCAGTATCCTAAAGGGAATTTGGAAAAATAAACAAGTGCAAAGAAAATATAAAAAAACTCATTGCATCATGCAAATAGAAGTATTAATATCTCATATATAGAGGTTAATATTTTTATGGTATTTGTGGAGGAGATGGCTAAATCCTCTAAGAATTCATTCTTTCCTTCCCCTTCCCTCACCACCTTACAAGTGAAACCACATTTGTCTAATAAATGAACTAATGCCACTTTCTTGATGCAACACACCACATTATTCAGATTTTTATCCTCTTTAATATCTTACATTTAAGGTTAAGATTTTACAATGACATTTTTTAGACATGTAACTGAGACATTTCACTGCTAATTTGTAATATTTAAGAAAAACTAGATACAGGCTTATAAACTATCCTTTTCCATAATTAATTGAGAAATACCCACCCACTGCCGTCCAGTCGATTCCGACTCATAGTGACCCTATAGGACAGAGTAGAACAGCCCCATGGAGTTTCCAAGGAGTACAAACCCTGGTGGTGTAGTGGTTAACAGCTACGGCTGCTAACCAAATGTTGGCAGTTCGAATCCAGCAGGTGCTCCTTGGAAACTCTATGGGGCAGTTCTACTCTGTCCCATAGGGTCACTATAAGTCAGAATTGACTCGACGGCAATGGGAATTGAGAAGTAGCATAAGAATAAATTGTTGCATTGTATTTTGTTTAGAATAATCCATCTCCCTTAATTGCAGGTCAAGAAAAATCGTAAGTAGAAAATATCTGAAAATAACTAGGAATTTCTATTGTTTTTTTTTAAATAAGCAATTATTTTTTTCAACATCTTTTAAAATTTAATTGTGTTTTTATCATATTTAGATAAGAAATGTGATTTCATTTCAGTGATTCTTAAGACATCGCTTCTTATCTCAAAATATTGCATTAAGAGATCTCTGCATTTTTCTAAATTTAGAATGTGGGTATAGGATAAAGGAATTTGAAAATACTGAACTCGGTACACAATGGAAGAACAGAATTACTCACTTTTTTTTTTTACTGCCTCTTCAGTGTTCGACCATATCTACTGGTGACCTTCAGATTAGTCACAGCAAAATTAAAAAAAAAAAAAGACAGTTGGAAATGGTATATATTTTCTCCCAATAGGATTTTTTTTTTTTTAAGTAGGCAGAGAGGTTGGGACTTGGGCTGAGAATGTTTAATAATAATGGAAACAGTTAATATTGATTTGTAAATTAGAATCTGGTCAATAATCCATTCATCCATTGGGTCATTTATTCATGGAATAATTGACGACTGGGACAGGCACCAAAGCCCTGATGTCGCAGTGGTTAAGAGTTGGGCTGCTAACTAAAAGGTCAGCAGTTTGAATCCACCACCTGCTCCTTGGAAACCTATCAGGCAGTTCTACTCCATTTTGTAAGCTTGCTGTGAATCCACTCATAGGCATTTTTTTTTCACCCTGGGGCCAAATACTGTCCTGTAAGAGAAACAGCGTCCAGAAATAACTATAGTTTAGGGTATAAATTATGAGTATCAAAGGAACCAAACCTTTAGGGGGAAATATATAAGGGAGTGAACAGTTCCTACAGAGAGTACCAACCTGTCTGCTTTGAAAGACAGGTAGTGTTAGAATACTGCAGATACGGGTTTGGGGAGTGGCAAAAAGAATGTGCACACATTGTTATAAGAAAGCACAGGAACTACTTGATGACTCTGAGTTGCTCAGATGAGGGGAATGTGGTACTCGTCAGGAGAGTGGTGAGAATGGAATTTGCAAAAAAATTATGGGGGTAGATGGTGGAGGGCTTGAATGCTAGGTTAAGGATTCTGGCTAAAAAATTCTGTGAATGCCTTCAGAAACTCTACCTTATTTTTAATGTTTCCTGAGGGCACTCTGGTAGCACAGTGGTTAAAGCTTGGTTGCTAACCAAAAGGTTGGCGGTTCAAACCCACAAGCCGCTCAGCGGGAGAAAGATACTGCAGTCTGCTGCCATAAAGATTTACAGCCTTGGAAACCCTATGGGGCAGCTCTACTCTGTCCTATAAAAAAATAGGGCTGCTATTAATCGGAATTGACTGACAGCAGTGGATTTGTTTTTTTCATTTGTTTGTTTTTTGCTGTTTCCTAACATAATTGGCTAAGAAAAATGTTTTAATCATTTATTCTTATGCTTAACCTATGGTTGAATTGATAGGAAATACCAGGGGGACAAAGCTTGGTCTCAAACACAATTTCCAGTTGTCAAATAACCAGGTTACAGTTTTAAAGTAAGTTTGATTGAAGGTATGATGATAAAATAAGTACAGGAAAGAAACTGAGCTGAAGACCTTTATGGGACATTATTGACTATTATGGATCAGTTTAGTCAATAATGTCCTGAATGATCAGGAACTGATTGTACTGAAGGAAGAAGTCCAAGCTGCACAGAAGGCATTGGTGAGAAACAAGGCTACAGGAATTGATGGAATATCAGTTGAGATGTTTCAACAAATGGATGCAGCGCTGTTAGTGCTCATTCATCTATACCAAGAAATTTGGAAGATAGCTAGCTGGCCAACTGGCTGGAAGAGATTTATATTTATGCCTATTCCCAAGAAAGGTGACCCAACATAATGCAGAAATTATTGAACAATATTATTAATATCACATGCAAGCAAAATTTTGCTGAAGATCATTCAAAAGCAGCTGCAGTGGTATATCGACAGGGAACTGCCAGAAATTCAGGCTGGGTTCAGAAAAGGACGTGGAACTGGGGATATCATTGCTGATGTCAGATGGTTCCTGGCTGAAAGCAGAGAATACCAGAAAGATGGTTACCTGTGTTTTATTGACTATGCAAAGGCATTCGACTCTGTGGATCATAACAAATTATGGATAATATTGTGAAGAATGGGAATTTCAGACCACTTAGTTGTGCTCATGAGGAACCTGTACATAGACCAAGAGGCAGTTGTTCGGACAGAACAAGGGGATACTGTAGGTTTAAAATTATGAAAGGTGTGTGTCAGGGTTATATCTTTTCACCATACTTATTCGGTCTGTACACTGACCAAATAATCCAAGAAGCTATACTATAGGAAGAAGAATGGGGCATCAGGATTGGAGGAAGACTCATTAACAACCTGCGTTATGCAGATGACACAAGCTTGCTTGCTGAAAGTGAAGAGGACTTGAAGCACCTACTGATGAAGATTAAAGACCACAGCCTTCAGTGTGGATTGCACCTCAACATAAAGAAAACAAAAATCCTCACACCTGGACCAATAGAACACATCATGATAAATAGAGAAAAGATTGAAGTTGTGAAGGATTTCATTTTACTTGGATCCACAATCAACAACCATGGACGCAGCAGTCAAGAAATCAAAAGACGCATTGCATTGGGCAAATCTACCGCAAAAGACCTCTTTAAAGTGTTGAAAAGCAAAGATGTCACCTTGAAGACTAAGATGCACCTGACCCAAACCATGGTATTTTCAATTGCATCATATGCATGTGAAAGCTGAACAATGAGTAAGGCAGACCGAAGAAGAATTGAGGCCTTTGAATTGTGGCGTTGGCGAAGAATATTGAACATACCATGGACTGCCAAAAGGACGAACAAATCTGTCTTGGAAGTAGTACAACCAGAATGCTCCTTAGAAGCAAGGACGGAGAAGCTGTGTCTTACATACTTTGGACATGTTGCCAGGAGGGCTCAGTCACCGGAGAAGGACATAATGCTTGGTAAATTACCGGGGTAGCAGAAAAGAGGAAGACCCTCAATGAGATGGTTCCACACAGTGGCTGCAACGATACGCTCAAGCATAGCAACGATTGTAAAGATGGTGCAGGACCGGGCAGCGTTTTGTTCCGTGGTGCATAGAGTTGCTATGAGTTGGAACCAACTCGACGGCACCTAACAACAACATGGATCAGTTATTCAAATAAATATTTGTTGAGCATCTATTATAGGCTAGGATTTGTACACAACCCTGATTGAGCTATTTAAAAATGTTTTTTGAGTTTCGCTTTCATTATGTATGTAAAACATATTTGCATAGACAATCACACAGTGCCAAAAATGTAGAAAGAGTAGCCGATTGGAATCATAACCTGAGGTTTAGGCCACACATCTGGCACAAAATTATATAATGTGGGGGAAGTCGCTGAAACTTTCAGAGCTTCAGTTAGATTGTTGTTGTTGGCTGCTCTTGAGTCAGAACACAACTCATGGCGACCCCTTGCAAAATGGAATTGGACCATTGTAATCCATAGGGTTTTCTTCTTTGGCTGATTTTTGGAATTAGATGGCCAGGCCTTTCTCTCTAGTCTCTTTTAGTCTGGAAACTCTGCTGGAACCTGTCTGGCATCATAGCAAACCCCAAGGCTCCACTGACAGATAGGTGGTGCCTGCATATTAGGTGCATTGACTGGGAATTGAACTCAGGTCTCCTGCATGGAAGTCAAGAATTCTATCACTGAACCATCAATGCCCCACCAATGCCCTCTCAGTTACATTAGCCCTAGTTTCGTTTCACAGAAGGGATCTTTATACTCTTAAAATAAGGATGAGACTTCCAGCTCTAACTTCCGCCTACATCATTGGCAGTCTCCAATGTAATAAGTGAAAATCAATTTAATCTTATTATTACCCTGGTTCTCCTAAGAGTCTTAAAAAAAAAAAAAAAACTAGTTCCTTAAGTTTCCCTTATTTTGTATCCTGGTTTCTAGTCCTTGATCCTACTCTCTTTCAGCTGAGAGAAACTCTCTTAAAAATATTCCCATTTAAATATTCAAGACTGAGGAGTGTTGAAGCTTCAGAGAAAGAAGTAGACTGTGATGGTGAAATTCCAGGCGCCTTAACAGGACAAGTCACTTTATGCCTGGACTTTAATCCCCTCATCTGCAAGATAAAAAGGGCTCACAAATTGATTGCACAGCAGAATTACCTGGTGAGCTTTCAAAACGATAAATTCCTGGGCCCCATCCCAGGCTCATCAAATCAGACTCATAGAAAATAATCATGAATGGTGGGAGCATTCAAAATGAGTAATGAAAAGGCTACAGTTCTATCATAATCAGAGACATAGATTTTGTCTGCAAAACACTAGAATTATACAGTGCCAATTTTTAAAAGTTATCTAGATTATCTGGATGCATAGATACAATTTTTTTTCTCACATTCTCACTTAAGCCTAGAGTGGCTAACTTCAAGTAGTAACTAGATTGCTGCTCAGTACAGATCAGACCCTCTGGATGTTGTTTATTTTAAAAAAGATTCTATTCATCATCATCATAATAAAAATAATACTAGTGAACATATTTGATCAGTTCCCTGTGGTTATCTTTGGGATAATAGGTGTGATAAGACATTAAAACTATTTACACCCTAACCTTCCTTGGTTGATATGCTGGAATGGACGAACACATCAGATTTAGGAATAAAGGGCCAATAGGCTATTCCTCAAAGTGTAAATCTGGTACATTTTTTCCTTCCCTTATGTTTACTTTAAATTTTGATAAGTAGAAAAATGGAGGACATTAAAAAAATAGTGAAATTTATTTCTAATTGGGCATAGGTTAGAATGACAGAATAGGAAAGGGTTATTTTTATTTATTTATTTACAGATTTTATTTATTTCAGATTCAAAAAGTCATTGATTTGGTGAAAGTGCTTTACTGGATATTTGTCAGTTAAATATGGTGGTGTACCTGTGTCTGAAATGAATATTACAAAACTCGAGGAAACTTTTAATTTTGAAATTTCAGATGGGTCCCCGAATTACCTCAGGCATTTTTCTGTCTAAGTATGCCATTAACAGTGCTATTCCCAGAACCCGCTGATGATAAAGTAAAATCACTCCACTCGTTAAAGGAAGGGAAGTGCAGATGGCCATTATTAATGATAAGGATAGGAGACAATAATCATGAAAGCTCTGAAGCTTAAAAATAAGTACCTAAATAGCCGTACTATTAATCATATCACAGACATAGATTATATCCACATAAACCACACTTCAGGTAAAGAATAGGAGCAAAACAGTCCATTATTGATTGTTTGGACTGCGTCACACCATCTCGGTCATTGCCTAACTGTCATTTTCCTGTCACTTCCAAATCAGTGATTTTGATTTAAGGAACCCTGGTAGGGTAATGGTAAAGCACTTGGCTGCTAACCAAAAAGTTGGCGGTTCGAACCCATCAGCCGCTCCTCGGGAGAAAGATGTGGCAGCCTGCTTTTGTAAAGATGTACAGCCTTAGAAACTGTGAGGCAGTTCTACTCTGTCCTGTAGGTTTGCTATGAGTTGGAATTGACTCAATGGCAAGGGTAGTACCTTTATGACTTTTCTTATCTGTAAGAAAATATGAATAGCTACTAACTTCATTTCTCACAGAGATGAGGCTTAATTGGAATGCTTAAGAGGGAATTACCATAAAAACACAAAGCTTTGTTAATACATAATTTCAGTTAAGATTTTTTTTGGAAAAAGAGAAATTAAGGTGGAGTATCCATGATTTTTTTTACCCATGTTTTTTTTTTTCCACAGCACTTTTACTATTATCTAGGTGGATTTATTAAAACAAAAGAGAACAAAGAACAGCAACAAACCCACATTGTCTTCCCAACTATGTAAATCTCTTTGTCATTATTATTATTTAAAAAATCATATTTGCCACCTCACCTGTGTGATGCTGCCGTCAGCATTGTCTGGACAATTTCTACTGCTTTAATGCATATTTGCACTCTCAGTTAATGTTCTCACAGAACCAAGAAGTTGTACATTAGGTCCTAAAAATATCCAGATGGGAAGCAATAAAAATGTTGAAACATTAGGGGAATAGAGGAAGCTTTTAAATTTTATAAATGTAATTAGAACAAGCTGACTTTATCCGAAAAGACACAAAGCAGACTTTGTTATAATATAAAAATAAATAAAATTTAAAAATGGCAAATAAAGGGGAATTGTATTCCTTTTGTCATTGACCTTTATTTGAAAAGAAAAAAAAAAAGCTAACGTCCGATTTTTGTTAAAAATATGGGTTCGGGTGTGTCTGTTATGTAATGTTGTAGGTGGAAGTGCCCACCGCCCACATTTAAAAGTGCAGTATAGTTTTATATTGAAAAACCAAACCAATAAAAAAACTGAGAACCTGATCTGACTTTCCCGTTCAGGGTATTTAATTCTTTAAAAGAAAGGCAAAATGCCAGTAAGGGAAAAAAAAAAAAAATTATTAGTGTCAGTATTGGTCTAATTCTCTCCCCTTCCTGGATGAATATGTACAAATGTGAATCATTCTCAATAAAAAATGGTAAAAATATCCCAAACTTTTAGTTCCCCTTTTGAATAGGGTTAACCATTCCACTCTGCCCTGATGTTAGCATATCCTGGGGCTCCTCACTGGGTGAGGGTCTCTGTGATGTTCTAAGTCAGTGGTTCTTCAAGTGTGTGGTTTCCAGGCCAGCAGCATCAGCATCCCCTGGGGCCTTGGAGATGCAAATTCTTGGTCTTGCCCCAGACCTACCAGAATCAGGAGCTCTGTGGTTTTACAAGCCCTCCAGGTGATTCTGACTCATTCTCAAGTTTGAGGATGATTGTTCTAAGTCAGGTTGATGAAGGTATGGGCAAAGGTCCAGAATGTTTACAAAACTAGTGAACTCTTTCAGCTGGAAGGGACCTCAAAGTTAAATACACTAAGTCAATGCAGAGCTGGGACAACTGGGAGCTGAGTGCAGGCCCCCTTACTCCAGGTACAGATACAGCTATACACCATCCCACAGTGCAACCCACTGGCTTTTATAGACATTATCCTCTTTGGTTTTTATAAACACTACTTGGCATTTAAAGTGATTGTGAAATGATCTCTTCCCATGTGAAAGTGGGTCTGTCAAAATTTTTATTAAACCTTATAATCTATGCAAAAAAAACTCTGCTAATTTTATGTATATATTACAGTAATGATATTTTTGACACAGTAAATCTTTTCAATAATATCTAATTGTTTTAAAAGGTGCCCTGGGGGAGCAGTAGTTATGAGTTCAGCTGCTAACCAAAAGGTTGGCAGTTTGAATTCACTAGCTACTCCTTGTAAGATAGGGATCAGAGGCCCTGAGATTGGAGGGTGCCTGTTTGAGAAATAGGGAAGAGATTGGTGTGGTTAGAGGAGAAGCAAGTGAAAGAGAAATAGACTATACTATTTTTAATACGGGGTTGAGTGGAGAACCTCGAGGTTTATTAAGACAGGGAACAGAGGGGCCCCCAAATCTGCAAAGTAACAAGAAATGGGCCAGGGCAGGGAAACAAAGCTCTTTCCCAGAACATTGGGTCAGGGTATCTAAAAATAGCCCACAAACTTCTTTAAAGTTGCCTTTCAGATGCTGGAGGAAAACCAGCCCCAGGGACATGTGCAGAACATCCACCTGTGACGGCTGTGTGACCTTCCACCAGGCGAGCCCCAGCTGGGGAATCAAACCCGGGGAGCAGGAGACTGCGCAGGCGTGACACCCCATAATAAGTCCTGCTACGAATCCCAGAGGCCTCCAGGACAGGAGCCATCTTGGAAAGCTGCTGAGCACGCACCTTTGTTAACATATCCCCGCCTGTGTCTATGAATAAACATGAATCTTTTCCTGCCCAAGAACTTTAAAAACTCTGGCCTGTCTTTTGTCCTATGAGACGTGGGAAAGCTTTGCTCTAGGCCCTCCTGTCTCTGCTTGCAAGCCTCTTCAATAAAGCTTTGCTCGTGTGGAAAACTGCATGCCTTACCTGCTCATTCTTGACCACCGAGAGGTAAGAACCTTATTCCAGTAACACTTGGAAACCCTACGGGACAGTTCTACTGTGTCCGAAAGGGAACTTGTATGATTTTTGTTAACAACTTAGAAGTCCACTATTAAGAGTTCGGGATCTAGAGTAGCGCTGTTCAGTAAAAATGTAATGCAAGATGCACATGTAATTTTAAATTTTCTAGTAGCCACATTAAGAAAAGAGAAGGAAACAATTGAAGAAACAGTTGGTGAAATAATATATTTTATTTAATCCAATCTATTAAAAAATTATCATTTCAAAAAAAATTTTTTTTTTCTACCAAGTCTTCAAAATCCAGTGTGTACTTTACACTGATGGCGTATCTCAGTTTGGTCTAGCTACACATCAAGCCTCAGTAGCTACACGTGACCATTGTCTATCATATTGGAAAGCACAGACCTAGAGCTTCCTGCTTAAAGTTAGTGCGGCCACATGCTAGCTGTGTGATTCAGAGTCTTCACTAATGTTGAGTTTTCTAAGATTTCCGCTTCGCTAGGTGGGTGTGAGGATTAAAGAATTTCACAAGTAAAGCACTTACCATAAAAAAAACCATGCTACCTGACAAATAGTAAGCTCTCAATAAATGGCAGTTTTTGTTCTTATTGTCGTCTTTTAAGAAAGTGATAATATGATTGAACGTGTTGTGAGGAGGTTAGAAATATTTTATCTCAAACTCAAAGCTGTTTTCTGACCGCAGGTTGATCCTTTAATCAAAGAAAACAGGACTCTTATTCTTCAAAGTGACACTTATAGTTGTAAGAAAGTCTGGAATAAGCAAAAAAGACTGCTTGGTGTTGTTAAGGACAAATACAAATTGAAAGGAAGAGGTTTTAAATCTCCCTGTTGAAAACAAGGGAAGAGGCTCCCCTCCACCCCTGTTTTTTCAGAATTCACTTCAGGTAACTTGTAAATCCTCTTTCTGTCTTTTTGAAAAGTATGTAAATCTAAGGTGTTAAAAACAGGAGCCTAGCAACCTTCCTTAAAAAATTTAACTTCAGGTGTTCATCCCCTAGATTAGCATAACCTCAAGTGGCTCCGGGCCCCAAACTGCAAACCTACCTCCATAAAGACACTAGAAAATTAGTAATTTTATATTAAAAACATGAATATAATGGATTGTATCCCCTCAGCTACACAAAGGGTAAGATTTCTTTCTGTCTTTGCAATCTCTTCAGCAGATTGCCTGTCATACATCACATTCTGGCTTAATGCTTATTCCGTAATAAAACTTTTTTCTCTTCTATTTTTGTAGAGAGGTTTTCTGGGTTGGGAGCAGATTTTGTTCTTACTTATATTTCCCCAGCAGTGCATTCAATGGAAAGCTTCATATCATACAGTTTAGAGCACACCCTTCCGGGTTATCCGAGTCTGGCTTTTCATGGCCTTTGAGCTAAATTGCAGATAATTGATATACCAATGCAAAAAATTCTTGTTCTTAGACATGCAAATAAATTCTGTCTAGTGGCAGTTCAATTGACTTTCCTTCCCTCATTTCCCATGGAAAAAAAAGCCAGTTATGCATCTATTTGTAAATTCATTTCAGCGTTCCTTTACTGCTTAAAGGTTAAAAAAAAAAATCAAAAAAGCAACGTGTGGCGAGGAGTCGATTCTGCCGCATGGCGACCCCATGCGTGTCAGAGCACAACTGTACCTCTGAGAGTTTTCAGTGGCTCAATTTTCCGTAGATCACCAGGCCTTTCTTCTGACGCACCCCTGCGTAGAATTGAACCTCCAACGTTTCAGTTACTCCATATAAATTTGTGCTTGTTTGACTCCTCCTTTGAACTGGCTTTAACGTTGGCCTCATTGCCTTCCTATTAATAAGTTAAACAGAGTCTTTAATACATGTTCATTTTATAACTGCATGAGTGCCCTGATTTTACCATTTTTTGAAAATTATCATTTTGACATACTTACAAAAAAATTTTTTTTTTTTTTAACCTAGCTTTATGGAGCCCTGGTGGCATAGTGGTTAAGAGCTCTGCTGCTGACCAAAAGGTCAGCCACCAGCCACTCCTTGGAAACCCTATGGGGCAGTTCTACTCTGTCCTTTGAGGTCACTATGAGTCAAAATTGACTCGACGGCAATGGGTTTGGTTTTTTGCTTAGTGGTCTAGCTATATTTATCAGGTTTATAAAAAACATCAGGTGTGTGATAAAATCCCAGCAAACTTTAAAGAACCAAGAATCATCTCTTTATTGATTTTGGTTGTGAACAGGCAGGGTTGGAATCTTTTCTTCGAAAGGCTCTGAGACTCTAAGATGCAAATAGACTATGATCTTTGCCTTTGAAGGCATCACATAGTAGGGAGACAGAGAGGTAAATAAATGATTATAAAACAAAGTAAGGGGTCCCAATAGAGGTATGTACAAGTCGGTGGAAGTCATTAGCTGGCAGATGAGAGGGACAGCGGGTTTCAGGATATACTTCACTTATTTGAGTTAGTATTGAAAGCTGAATAGGAAACCTTAGAATGGAAAGTGAGAGAAAGGTTGTTTTGGGGACATGCCGTGGGTGTACATGAAGCTTGCATTTCTTCCCTAGCCCTGAATTTATGCCTGAATTGCTTAATTAAGAAAATGCCCCTGTAAGAATTTTGCTTTTATGGTCTATATACACAACTCTGACGAGTGCATACAAACTTTCATAGCAATTCAAAACTATTAGGGCTATTTCCTCTGACTTGCATCAAGCTGAATGAACTCTGTTCGAGTGAAAACTTGTTATGCTGACTTTCTCTGCCTTTCAAAGTAATCAAAGCAAGGTTCTTGAAGCCTGAGTGCCCCACCTGTGCCTCCTAATGGCTCAGTTATTCTATTTCTCCTGCTTTTGCGAAAATCAGAAGTAACTCCATATTTGTATTGCTAATAAATCGTTTTCAAAAATTACACTGGTACCTCAACTTGGTATAGATTGACAACTTGCATTTGAACAGGGCTTATCTGGTCATTGCTTTTAAGAATGCTTTAAAGGGTCCTGCTTTCACATAAGGGATCTATACATATGACATATCTTTGTACCCATCTGTATGGTTTTCTTCTCCATTCCAAATCCTTTGGGGACCAGATCTACAGGACATCTGTCTGCATTTCTCATTGTAGAGTCACTCTGCCTGGATTCTTGATTGCAGTTTCTCCTACCTCTTCAGGGCATTGCTTCCTGTTTAATCTGACTTCTCAGTTCGTTTTCCTCTCCTTCCTTTATATTTTTCAATCTCTCCCTATTCCTTGGCTACACTTTCCTTTTCTCTTTTTAAAAACAAACTTTTCTTTGGCCCTGAATCCCCCAATGGGTCCATGCTTCATTTTTACACTATCAAATGTCTTATGCAAACTTTAGGCATTCTGAAGTTCCCTTCATTTCCCATTCATTCCTATGTTGCTTTAACTTGGCTTTTGCAACTTTATTGAAAAGCACTCCCAAGGTCACCTGTAAGGACCTAAGTGTTCGATCTCTTTTCAGTGATTTTGCACTTAACTCTACAACATTGGGCTGTGGCAATCCTCTATTTCTTAAACTCTCTTCCTCTGGCTTCTGAGACACTATTATCCGATTTTTCACTTTTCTCTTCATCTTTCTCCTTCCTTGGCTCTACCTCACTGCCTACTTGTTATTTCTAGATGTCCCTCTAAGGGGACATCTGTATAATTCCCCAAATGAAATAAACTTTCATTAATTTAAACAATTGTCTTTTTTTATGTTAATGACTCCAAAATCTCTCTCTCTAGCTCTAATTTCAGTATTGAATTATAGGCCTATATATCCACTGTCTGAGAAATCTGGATGTATTCCTAATATTTCTAATTCAAAATATCTAAAGCTGAACTTATCTGTCCTCAAAATTTGGTCTAGTACTTTATATATAAAAAAATATGTAATCTTAGTTAATTTATTTAACAAATGCTTGAGTGCCAACTAAGCACCAGGATTCGTTCAATGCACTGTAGATACAGCAGTGAACAAAACAGGTAAAAATTCTTGTGCTGTGGTTTACATGCTGTCAAGCATTATCATCTAAACTACGACCCTGAAAGGAAATCCAAGCTACTACTTTAATGTCCTTTCTCCCTCTTAATCTCTCCCTTCTCCAACCATCCTTCAAACCTGTACTTCCCAATTATTTTTACTTCATGACCCATTTAGAAAATAATACATTTTCATCACCTACTGGGGCAAACAGAGGAGGCTGCTCATGTTTGGAGGTAGCTTGCAGGCCCAGGAGGCTTTATCCCGTATAGGTCTGAGGGAGAATACATATATCTCAACACCCATGCAACCCTTTCCGGTATAACAGTGTGCTGCTATGATGATTGGGAAGCTCTGTAGGGTTAATGTTTTGATTTTGGCCCTTCTTTTTGGATGTATGCATTTATTGCTATGAATTGAACTCTGAGCACTGCTTTTGCTGTGTCCCAAAGGTTCTGGTAAGTTCTGTTTTCATTCTTATTATATTCTATGAATTTCTTTATTACATCCTTGATTTATTCTATAACCCAGTAGTTTTTGAGCAAGGTGTTGTTCAGTTTCCATGTGTTTGATTTTTTTTTTTCCTTGGTTTTTTTGTTATTGATTTCCACTTTTACGGCTTTATGGTCAGAGAAGATGCTTTTGTAATATTTTGGTGTTTTGGATTTTGCTAAGCCTTACTTTGTGACTTAATATGTAGTTTATTCTGGAGAATGTTCTATGTGTGTTGGAAAAGAAAGTATGCTTGCCTGCTGGTGGTTGGAGTATTCTGTATATGTCTATGAGATCAGATTGGTTGATTGTGGCATTTAGATCTTCCCTGTCTTTATTGAGCTTCTTTCTGGATGTTCTGTCCTTCACCTAAAGTGGTGTGTTGAAGTCTCCTACTATTATTGTGGAGCTGTCTATTTCTCTTTTCATTGCTGTTAAAGTTTGTTTCATGTACTTTGGAGCCCTGTCGTTGCATGTGTATATATTTATTATGGTTATGTCTTCCTGGTGTATAGATCCTTTAATCATTATATAGTGTCCTTGTTATCCTTCATGGTGGACTTAACTTCAGAGTCTGTTTTGTCAGGGATTAATATTGTCATTCCTGCTTTTTTTGATCATTGTTTACTTGGTATATATTTTTTTCATCCTTTGAGTTTTAGTTTGTGTCTTTGAGTCTAAGGTGTATCTCTTGTAGGCATCACGTAGATGGATTATGTTTTTTCCTCCATTCTGCCACTCTGTCTCTTCATTGGTGCATTTTGTGTATTTGCTTTCAGTGTAATTATTGATAGAGTTTAGCGTTGTTATATTGGTTATTTTTGTGTGTGTGTAGTTGACAGTTTCTTTGTTCCACTTAATTTTCTGTGCTGAGTCATTTTTCTTTATATATTTTCTTTTCATCTTTTTCATTATTGTTGATTTTGTATTTACTGAGTCTTTGTTTTTCTTCTTTTTTATTTTGATGGGTAGGTTTGATTGTTTCCTTTATGGTTACCTTAAAATTTACCTCTATTTTTCTAAGTTTATACCAATCTTTTCTTTCTTGATATTGCTTTAACTTCTTCTCCATATGAAAATTCTATGACTACACTGGAAATTTTGGTGGCATAAAGGTTAAGAGCTACGGCTGCTAACCAAAAGGTCGGCAGTCTGAATCCACCAGGAGTTCCTTGGAAACTCTATGGGGCAGTTCTACTCTGTCCTATAGGGTTGCTATGAGTCAGAACCAGCTTGACGGCAGTGGGTTGGGTTTATTACTACACTATTTAGTCCCTCTTTTTTGTTTTAATGTTGTCATCTTTACATACTGACAGCTCTGTTTTCCTATTTTCAGTGCTACCTTATTTTCGTGACTTCCTTATCTGGTTGTTCTTTCCTGTGTTCTAGTCTTGGGTTGTTATCTGATATTGTTGGTTCTCTAACAGAAGAACTCCCTTTAATATTTCTAATTTTGGTCTGTTTTTTACAAATTTCCTTAACTTCTGTTTATCTGGAAATGTCCTAATTTTGCCTTCCTATTTGAGAGACAGTTTTGCTGGACATATAATTCTTAGTTGACAATTTTTTTCCTTCAAAGCTTTACATATGTCATATCATGGCCTTCTTGCCTGCATGGTTTCTGCTGAGTAGTAAGAGCTTAGTGTTACTGACTCTCCTTTGTAGGTGACTTTTTATTTATCCCTAGCCAATCTTAAAATTCTCTCTTTATCTTTGGTTTTGGCAAGTTTGATTATGTCTTGATGGCTTTCTTTTGGAATTTACCCTGTGTGGGGTTCAACGAGCTTCTGGGATAGATATCGTTCCATCTTTCACGATATCAGGGAAGTTTTCTGCCAGCAAATCCTCAACAATTCTCTCTGTATTTTCTGTTATCCTCCTTCTCCCTCCATCCCATTCTGGTACTCCAGTCACTCATAGGTTATACCTCTTAATAGTTTCCCACATTATTAGAGTTTCTTCATTTTTATAAATTCTTTCATCTGATTTTTCCTGAAACAAATTAGTGTCAAGTGCTTTATTTTCATTCTCACTAATTCTGACTTCCATTGCCTCAATTCTGCTCCTATGACTTTCTACTGTCTAATTCTGAAATTTTATTGTTAATCTTTTGGATTTCTATTTGTTCTCTCCCTTCGGATTCTAGCAACCTGTTAAATTTGTCATTGTGAATTTGTATGGCTTTTCTGAATTCCTGTATTGCTTTGTCTGTGTGTTCCTTGGCTTGGTCTGAGTTTTGCAGGATCTCCTTCCTGATCTCTTGAAGTGCTCTGTATATTGATCTTTTGGAATTCTACCTCCTGTAATTCTAAGACCTTCTCTTCCTCCAGAAGGTTTCCTGGTTCTTTATTTTGGTTGCTTGGTGGGGCCATCTTGATCTGCCTCTTCATGTGATTTGAAATTGACTGTTGTCTCCAAGCCATCAATAAGTTATTATGTTTATTTATTGTATGTATGCTTACTGTGTCCTAGCTTTTTGTTTTGATTTGATATGCCCAAATAGGCTAGGTGTATGAGTTACTTTGTTTATTGGCATCTTTGACGCTCTCACGTCCTGTCACCAGGTGGTTAGAGCTTCTATTAGTTGTGTAAGCCCAAGATTCTTCTTACTTTTCTTGTGTGGGTTCAGTTCAGGTGTCCAGGTCATCGGTCATTGAGTGTGTAGTGCAGGCTCTCACCTACAGACCTAGATGGGCAGAGCTGTGTAGGCGTGATTGGAGCAGGCTCAGGTATCTGGCTGCAGTAGGGAGCTATGTGCTGAGGAAGGTAGGGGGCTGATGGCTGCCTCTAGTGCCTAGGTGGAAAGTGTGTCCCTCTACCCAAGAGCATGGAGGTGAGTGGGTTTTGCACCCAGACTTTGGGCACCCAGTGCTACTGGCTGTAAGGACTTGGAGGCACCACTTATTCTCAGACCCCTGTTGTGGGTGGCTAGGTGGAATGGGTGAAGCCACCAGTCTTCAGGCCTCTGATGTGGGTGGGTGAGGACCCTGCTTAATGGGCAGGGTAGTGTCAAATTTCACAAATCTTCCACTCCCCCTTGGCTGTTGCAGTTGAAAATATGCTTCAGGTATATACCCTGTTGTACTATATTAATAAGGGTTTTTTTGTATGCTGTTGAATCAGCCCATAGGTCTAGGCAGGGGTGAAAGGTGTTTGAAGTCCATGAGCCCCTTATGCCTGTGCCTAGGCAAGTGGCAGTATCTGCCCTGAGTTCCCTGCTTAGGGGGTTTGGTGATTTTTTTAAGCCGGCAGACTGGTTTGGTCACTGTTAGTCCTGAGTATCAGGCTTAGGGGAGTTGGTGTTTTTTTTTTTTGTTTGTTTTTTTCCCTAAAGCCATGAGACTGGTTTGGGCATGATGGCTGCTATTTCTGGCTTAGGGGATGTGGCAGTTGAATACTGCTGGACTGGTATCAGAGCAGAGTGGAGAGGGGGAAGGTTGAGGGGAAAAGAGGCACTTCCCTGCTACAAAAGGCTCAAGTGGAGAGGGGTTATTTTGATCCTGTGTGGTAAGTTAGACTCTTGCACTTAACTTTTGCAGTTCCAGTGCTGCTTCTCCCTGGCTCCAGAGGGTTGTGTAGATTGTCTGCTGCCTGGTCTTTCCAGATGTGGTAAAACATGTCCTACTGCTTATAGGGTCACCATGAGTTGGAATTGACTTTACGATTTTACTGTTTGCCTCAGCTCATCTGCGCCAGTCGACCAGCCCACCGGGTGCTGGCTAGCTCAAGTCTGGTACTTCTTCACTGCTTCTGAACTGTCTCTGCCTCCTCCTGCCACTCAGTCTGAGTTCTCCACTCTGTCTTCAATGTTCAGGGCTCCTAGATTGTCATATATAATTGATTCACTTGCTTTTTCAGGTCTTTGTTGTAAGAGGGACCTCAGGAAGCATCTGACTATTCCACCGTCTTGGCTCCCCTTCCTCATCATCTTTTATGGTGGAGAAAAATAGATACTGTCAAATATTAATAAATCAATAGAGGCTGAAATATTAAAAGTAACAGAAATAACCATTAAAATATTAAAGACTATAAGTTTTTGATTACTAGAAAGGAAATTCTTCCCAACACATTCCGAGAAAATAAAGGACATCAAGTAAATGCTAGGAAACCAAGGAGACACTAAAGACAGGAAAAATAACTTAAAATTAGGAAGCAAAATGTTGATCATACCAACCTATCATATCAATAAATAGAAATAGAAATGCTTACTAATTACTGGAAGAAGAGGTTTTGAGATTGAATTTACAGGAATCCAACTACATGCTTTGTACAAAGATGCATCTAAATAAAATGCCTCAGAATTCTTCAACAGTGATTTAAGTACCACATACTGTGGCAACTGAGATATCACAATGGTGAAAAAAAGATTTTGGACCCAGTCTCATGCATCTACAGTTTAACTGAAATTAAAATTCAACAGAGTAAAGTAGAATGGAATATGGTAAGGTGAAAAAAAGCCAAGCAAAGTAAAGTTGACTGTAAAAGGAAACACAAAAATACACAAGGCAAACAAATACAATCAGACAAAGTTGAATTTGAGAAAAAAATCTATTCAGCAAGGTAAAGAGAGGTCACAGGGAAGTCTGTCATGAATCTTAATGTACTACAACTTAGTAAAACATTCATAAAGTAAAAACTGCAGGAAATTAGAAACGAATACAATATGACAAGTGAATAAGTAAAAAAATACTTATGGGTATAGACTACAAATAGAGTGATGAATAGGGTAACTGTAATAAACATATCAAACTTATACCCTGAATTCAGAGAGTAAAACATTTTAAGAATCAAATTTTTTAAATCTGGCAACATATTAGGCCTCAAAGTAATGTCAATGAATTTCAATTGTAAAAGTGATAAAAAGACTATGATGGAATAAAAATAGAAATAAACATCAGAAACCTAAAATCCCAAGCACCTAGAAACAAGAAAAACAAACTAAAACAAACAAAACCTCTCTGTTAAACAAGTATTGTCTAAGCAGAGACTAAAAACAAAAATTTGGAAATATCTAGAAAATAAAGTTAAGGTAAACACTGAGTATCATAATTGTTGTTGTTAGGTGCTATTGAGTCAGTTCTGACTCACAGTGACTCTGTGTTCCACAAAATGAAACACTGCTCAGTCCTATGCTGTCCTCACAATCATTGTTATGCTTGAGCCCATTGTTGCAGCCACTGTGTCAATCCATCTCATTGAGGGCCTTCCTCTTTTTCACTGACTGATTACCAAGCATGATGTCCCTCTCCAGAGACTGACCCCTCCTGATAACATGTCCAAAGTATGTACTGATGTACGGAGTATAATAGTTTATGGTATATGACTAAATCTCTGCTCCAAGTAAAATACAAAAGCTTCAGCATGCGAATTACTAGAAGAGAAAAAATGGGAAAAAAAAAATGAATTATCAGTGACCTCATAAAATTAGAAAAGGAACACATAAGAAACCAAAGAAAAGCAACAGGAAAGGATTAAAATGATAAAGCAAAAATGAATGAATTATAAAATAAGATAAACCCAGAAAAGATTAAAAATATAATAATATGCCAAGAAACCCACTAGCTGTCTTATTTAACAAAAAAATGCCTCATACACAAAATTAGAAATAAGAATATTTAAATAAAGTTTTATTCAAATATTAATTGAAGAATTATGAGAGAATAATTTGCTTAACCCTATATAAACAATCTCAATAAGCTGAATGAAAAGGATAGTATTTAGGAAATTGCAAAGTAGCAAAACTGACTTTCAAACACTGAAAACTAAAGAGACTACTTAGTACCCCCTCAGAAAGTGCCAAGCCTTACAATTACACAAGTGAATTTCATCACACCTTTAAGATTCAAAGAACCTGAAGCTATTTCTTTTTTCCAAAGCAGATATGAAAGAATCCAGACTTCTCCAGCATCACTGTGAACTAAATTATGACAGAGAGCATGAAAAAGAAAACTTCAGACCAATTAGAAACTCTCAAACTCAATCTATGCAAATAGATCCCTGCAGTAGCTTTAAAGAATAACGTTCTTAGAAAAGGTACCCCAGAAAGATAAAGATGCTTTATTACTCAGAAATGTTTTAATATAATCCACAACATTAATAGGTCAAATGTGAAAAAAAAAAAAGATAATCTTCTTTGATACTGGAGAGACATTGGTAATATTTGACATCATTTTCAATAAAATCTTTAATAAATTAAAATGTTCACTATATCCATAATATGAAAAGTAAATATATCACAAATCAAATGCACTATCAGAGTTAATGGAAAAACACTAAGCATTCCCATTGAATTAGGGTTCTGTTTATGACTATTATTATTTAACAAAGTATAGAAGTTTTAAACAGTATAATTAGACAAAAGAAAAAATCTAATATTAAAAATTGGAAAATAGAAGGCAAATTTTTCCTTATTTACAGATAATATGATTATATGCAAGTCTACAAGAGAATTGGCTAAAATTAATTTACAAACAATTAAAAGTTCAGAAACAAGATTGGGTACAAAAATAATATACAAAAATGAATTGCTTTCTGATTTACCAACAACAACCTGGTAGGAAAAATAATGGATGAAAATACCCTGCTTATGTAGTACCAAACAAGATAATATAAACGAGAATAAATTAAATAAAAAAAAAATTTTTTTAAGAAATGTGTAAAACTTATGTGAAAAATGATTTATAATTTTATTGAGTAGAGGTTTTGAACATATGGAAAAAAACATTATTTTGCTCTTGGATAAGATGATTCCATGTTACAGATTCAATTCTTTCTCAATTAACCTGTGAATTCAATATCCTATGTGGTAAGAGGAATGAAGAATCTCACATTTTATTTTACACGCTTTTTTGCTCTGAATATTTACAGAATGGATGAATTACTTCTCTAATTAAAAAAAACCAAAACTTATGGAGTTCTGACTTTTTAGGTGTGAACAAATGTCATAACTTATAGCAAACATTTATGAAGTGTTTACAGTGTTCCAGGTTCTCTTCTAAGTGCTTTAAGTGGATGAATTTATGTAACGTAAAGGTCTTTTTTTTTACCAGTTCTTAGATGGTAAATCACAAACTGTAAGCTTGATTATTGTACCAAACTTTCAGACCACTTATAGCCTTATAGGAAACCCTGGAGGCATAGTGGTTAAGAGCAAGGCTGCTAACCAAAAGGTCAGCACGTCTAATCCACCAGGCACTCCTTGGAATCCCTACGAGGCAGTTCTACTCTGTCCTATAGGGTTGCTAAGAGTCTGAATTGACTTGACGGCAACAGGTTTTTTTCTTTTTTTTCTTTTTTTTTAATAGCCTTATCATTTTTATGAATGCAAAGTGTGAGATAGATTCCTATATCCAAAATATTCCCACAAATTGTACCGTTTCAGATTTACTTATGTGGGTCTAAAATGGCTTTCTTTTGTTTTGGACTCTTGTGTGAAATTTAAATAGGAAGCATTATAAGCTAAAATCTTATGGAGAGTCATGGCTGGTTAATGACTAGAGGAGAGTACGACCAAATGACAATGGCTATGAAAAGGTGTCCCTGGTGAACGTGAGGACAGAGGATGTGGGCTATAGGGAATACTGATACTGGAGGTGGGAAGGAAACAGAGGAAACTGTTACTACTGCAGCCCACCTATTGTAGTCTATTATTCCCATAGGTAATTAAAATAAAATAATTGTTTAATCTGAAATCACCTTCTCAAAATACATTGAAGAGGTTGGCTGCAAGTGATTTTTTATTTCTTCTCAGAATCACCTTGATTAGTGGAAAGAACAAGGGACTGGTCGGTGATACTGAGAGCTCAATTCTAATTCTGGGTCCAGCTCTGATGACTCTTGGGAAAATTATGCTCTGCATCCCTGCTTCTTAATCTGACATATAGGAGGTGTACTCTGCAGATGTGTGGAACATTGAGTGTTTTACCTACAGAATAATTTTGTGACACTTGAATGAGTAAAATTAAAACCTAATGCCTTTCCTTCATAGAGCACAGTCATAATGGTAATATTTAGCCATTAGTGGATCATTTAATATTACAGAACAAGGACAGTCATTTCATTCTATCTTTTGTGAACCATTTACTATATTCTTTTCTGTTTTTATATTTCCATTTGAGAGAAGAAAATTGATATAAGTGACCACTTAAAATATGTTACAAGAAGTAAACGTTTTGTGTTATTTTTGGTTATCATAGAATCTGTCATGTCTGAGCCCAAATTTAATTACTGCAGTTGAGGACATTTCCCTCTGTTCTCTCCTTGTTGTCATTCAGAAAACTTGTAGCGCTCCTATAATAACTAGAAATGAATAAATGACCTTCTATAGGACGACGTTGGAGGATTCATGAACAGGTTTTTGTGATACCAGTTGAATTCCATGAGTAGAGAGACCATGCAAGAATTAAAACAATTATAAATGTGTTGGAATCTGAGCATTTTATGGTTGTTTTCTTGTGGTCTTAGTAGTACTATCACCATAAGATACCTGCATATGCTTTTTCAAATCCACTGGTATCTCTGACTAATCCTCTTCTGAACTAGCATTTTGTCTAATGCGTTAGTTCCCAAGGGGACTGGGCAGTCATGAAACAAGCTGATGATTGTGATGGAAATGTGGGCTGTCATGGCCTTATTACATTCCAATTATGAATGTTTAATGGAAGATTTATATCCGTGTTATATCTATATGTTAATGGAGAGACATACTTTAATATTAGTGAATGTTAGCAGAGCTTTTGCTGGCTAGATTTTATTAAATAGATTTCTAATCATAAAGAGAGAAAACTAAAACTAGCATATTTTGAGCACGTACTTTGTACTGGGTGCTTTCATAGGGGATTGTTTCTAATAAATTCAGTCTCTAAAACAATATTGGCTAAATTATGATGAAACTCAATCTGTCTTTTAATCAAGAAATTTTTGTGTTTAAAAATACTTTGCCTTCCTCAAATGTAAAGGTCCTAGATTCTCTGTTAATTTTTCCAACTGAGAAAGAGCAAATGGAAAACTGATAAAAAGAAAAAACCAACTTCCTTTCTACCTTCCAGAAGTACTCTTCTGTTTCCCTACTTGATTGTTACTATCTTTCATGCTGGATTCTCCCTGACACCTTTGATGCACAAAGATATGGATAAATTTTCATGACTTGATAAATAAGTATGGTCTTTCAGTGATCAAAATCAATTAACTCTGATCACGGACAGAGGGCAGCCTTTTTTTTTTTCCCACCCATAATGAACAGTGAATGGCTACCAAGTTAAAAATATGATGGCCTAAACCATCTCATTGGCTTCTCCTGAGTCGAACTCAAACCAATTTACCTGAATTAGTGGTAGCTTCTGTAACAACTGTCATATTGGGGGGAGCATATGGAGATCAAGTAATATGTGGAATCTTGGCCCGAGCCTCTTTAAGTGGGTCTGGTGGGTCTGAAATCTGTCTGTCATGGATGACTGTGCTGGTATTTGAAATACTGGTGGCATAGCTTCCAGCATTCTAGCAAGATGCAAGCCATCACGGCACAACAAACTGACAGATAAGTGATGCTGGACAGGTTTCAGCAGAGCTTCAAGATTAAGGCAGACTAAGAAGAAGGACCTGGTAGTCTACTTCTGAAAAAATTGGCCAGTGAAAATTTTATGAACAGTAGTGGAACATTGTCTGATATAGTGGTGGAAGATGATCCTCTCAGTTTGGAAGGCACTCAAAATATGATTGGGGAAGAGCTGCCTCCTCAAAGTACAGTCAACTTTCATGATGTGGATGCAGTCGAGCTTTTGGGAGCTACATTTGCTGATGTGGCATGACTCAAAATGAAACAGTTGCAAAGATCCATTAATAATAGGAACATGGAATGTATGAATTATGAGTCTAGGAAAATTGGAAATCATCAAAAATAAAATGAAGTGCATAAAGATCAATATCCTAGTCATTAGTGAGCTGAAATGGTTTGGTACTGGCCATTTTGAATCAGATAATCATATGGTCTACTATGCTGGGAATGACAAATCGAAGAGGAATGGTGTTGCATTCATCATAAAAAGGAACATTTCAAGACCTATCCTGAAGTACAACACTGTTAGTGATAGGATAATATCCACATGCCTACAAGGAAGACCAGTTAATACGCCTATTATTCAAATTTATGCACCAACCACTAAGGGCAAAGATGAAGAAACAGAAGATTTTTACTAACTTCTGCAGTTTGAAATTGATTAAACATGCAGTCAAGACACAGCGATAATATTGGTGATTGGAATGAGAAAGTTGGGAACAAAAAACAAGAAACAGTAGTTGGAAAATATGACCTGGTGATAGAAACAATGCCTGAGATCATGTGATAGAATTTTTCAAGACCCCAGCAACTTCTTCATTGCAAATAAGTTTTTCAACAACATAAATGGCAAATATATACGTGGCTCTCATCAGATGGAATACATAGGAATCTAAGTGACTGCATCTGTGGAAAGGGATGATGGAAAAGTTCAATATCATCAGTTAGAACAAGGCCAGGGATCGACTCTGGAACAGACCATCAATTGTTCATATCCAAGTTCAAATTGAAGCTGAAGGAAATTAGAACAAGTCCACAAAAGCCAAAGTATGACCCGGAGTATATCCCACCTGAATTTGGAGACCATCTCAAGAATAGATTGGATGCACTGAACACTAATGACTGAAGACCAGACGAGCAGTGACATCAAGGACATCATACATGAATAAAGCAAAAGGTCATTAAAAAGACATGAAAGAAAGAAAAGACCAAAATGGTGGTCAGAAGAGACTCTGAAACTTACTCTTGAATGTAGAGCAGCTAGAGTAAAAGGAAGAAATGATGACATAAAAGAGCTGAACAGAAGATTTCAAAGTGTGGCTCATAAGATTAAGTATTATAATGACATGTACAAAGACCTGGAGTTAGAAAACCAAAAGGGAAGAACACACTAGGCTTTTGTCAAGCTGAAACAACTGAAGAAAAATTCAAACTTCAAGTTGCAATAATCAAGGATTTTACGGGTAAAATAACAGATGACAGAAGACGTATCAAGAGAAGATGGAAGGAATACACAGAGTCACTGTACCAAAAAGAATTGGTCAATGTTCAGCCATTTCAGGAGGTAGCATATGATCAAGAACCAATGGTATTGAAGGAAGAAGTCCAAACCGCACTGAAGGCATCGGTGATAAACAAGGCTCCAGGCATTGACATAATACCAATTGAGATGTTTCAACAAATGGATGTAGTACTGGAAGTGCTCACTTGTCTATGCCAAGAAATTTGGAAGACAGCTAGCTACCTGGCCACCCAAATGGAAGAGATCCATATTTGTGCCCATTCCAAAAAGAGGTGGTCCGACAGAAAGCAGAAACTATCGAACAATATCATCAATATCACACATAAGTAAAATTTTGCTGAAGGTCATTCAAAAGTAGCTGTAGCAGTATATCGACAGTGAACTTCCAGAAATTCAAGCCACATTCATAAGAGGACTTGGAACAAAGCATATCATTGCCGAAGTCAGATGGATCTTGGCTGAAAGCAGAGAATTCCAGAAAGATGTTTGCCTGTGTATTATTGATTCTGCAAAGGCATTTATGTGGTTCATGACAAATTATGGATAACATTTTGAAGAATGGAAATTCCAGAACGCTCAATTGTGCTCATGAGGAACCTGTACATAGACCAAGGGGCAGTCGTTCAAACAGAACAAGAGGATACTATGTAGTTTAAAATCAGGAAAAGTGTGCGTTAGGGTTGTGTCCTTTCACCATACTTGTCCATTCTGTAAGCCGAACAAATAATCCAAGAAGCTGGGCTATATGAAGAAGAATGGGGCATCGTGATTGGAGGAAGACTAACAATCTATGATATGCAGATGACACAACCTTGCTTGCTGAAAGTGAAGAGGACTTGAAGCACTTACTGATGAAAACCAAAGACTAGAGCCTTCAGTACTGATTACACCTCAACATAAAGAAAACAAAAAACCTCACAACTGGACCAATAAGTAACAACATGATAAATGGAGAAAATATTTAAATTTTCAAGGATTTCCTTTTACTTGGATCGACAATCAACACCTGTGGAAGCAGCAGTCAAAAAACCAAAAGATGGATTGCATTGGACAAATCTGTTGCAAAAGACCTCTTTAAAGTGTTAAAGAATGACCTCTTTAAAGTGTTAAAGAATGAAGATGTCACTTAAGGACTAAGGTATGTCTGGCCCAATCCAATGTGTTTTCAGTGGCCTCATATATATGTGAATGCTGGACTTCAAGTGAATAAGAAAGGCAGAAGAAGAATTGATGCCTTTGAATTGTGATGTTGGTGAAGAATATCGATCTACCATGGATTGCCAGAAGAATGAACTAGTCTCTCTTGGAAGAAGTACAGCCAGAACGCTCCTTAGAAGCCTGTTTGGCAAGGCTTTGTTTCACATTCTTATCAGGAGGTACCAGTCTCTGGAGAAGGGTATCATGCTTGGTAAAGTAGATGGTCAGCGAAAAAGAGGAAGACCCTCAATGAGATGTATTGACACGTGGCTTTGACAATTGGCACAAGTATGACAATGATTGTGAGAGTGTCACAGGACTGGGCAGTGTTTTGTTCTGTTATACACAGGCTTGCTTTGATTCTTAACTGACTTGACAGCACCTAACAACAAGAAGCTATGTTCACTTTCCTGCTTTCTGTCACAATATATTTCAAACGAACTATGACTTTCCTGACATTCTGTGAGACACTACATTGTTCCACTGTATTGATGACATTATGCTAATTTAACCTCAATACCCTAGTAAAATTTATAGGTAGCAGAGGGTGGGGATAAAGATTCACAGACTGGTCAAATTTTTGAAGTTTTTAGGGATCTAATGACCTTGGATATGCCAGATAGCCCTCAGGGAAAGTAGAAGTTATTTCCCCTTGTACATTCTACCGCTAAAAAATAGACACAATTCTTCGTTGGACTCTGAATATTTGAGGAATGCTTCTCTGACATATTTATCAATTTACTCTGAATGCTGAGAACTTTTAGTGGAGCCCAAAGGTTGAGAAGTTTCTTCAGTAGGCTATGGAACAATGCCATTTCTTGTTCAACAGAGAAATGCTCACAATTTGAAAAGCTGCTTCTGCCATAATATTGGGAGCTCTTAGCAACTAAGCACCTGAACACAGAACATGAAGTTATGGTAAGAACATAGCTGTATATTGTGATTTGGGGTTTGTCACGTCCACCCTGGTCATCAGGTCAGTAAACACTATAAAAAATTTGGGGTTTGTCACGTCCACCCTGGTCATCAGGTCAGTAAACACTATAGCTATCCACTATTTGTTTGTCATAGTACATTTGGGGCTGGGTCTGTCTAATCCAGAAGGTATGATACTCATACATAAACTAGATCCAGATCCATGAACAAGAGGCTTGTCTTCCACGTCATATACTTCTACTGATGCTTCAGTTAACAGCTACATATTCATTAGGATTCCCTATGACCAGATAACAGAGCAGGAAGAAACCCAGGCCTGGTCCTTGGATGGGTCTGCTCAATATTCTGATATGAGCTGAAAATGAATTACTTTTACAATGAAGCCTCTTCAGGGATGGTCCTGAAGAAGAGTGTTAAGAGGAAACCTTTCCAGTGGGCCAGAGTTTCAAACAGAAAAATTGGTCATCCACTTTGTATGGGGGGTGTATTAGTTTCCTAGGGCTGCTGTAACAAAGTACCTTAAAGTGGGTGGGTTTAAACAACAGAAATTTATTGTCTCACAGTTCTAGGCATCTAGTTCAGAATTTTGGCAGGGCCGTGTTCTCTCCAAAATCTCTAGGGGAAGATCCTGTCTTGTTTTTCCCCACTTCTGGTAGCCCAAGATATTCCTTTGTTCGCAGCTGCAGCATAAGTCCCTCACGTGGCCGTCTTTTCTTGGTCTATCTTTCTGAATCTCTTCTCTTTTATAAGGACACCACTCAGATGTGATTAGGACCCAACCTTCCCTGGTATGACCTCATGTTAACTGATGCTAACTTCTTCAAAGACCCTGTTTCCAGACAAGGTCATATTCATATCCATTATTGTATCTTTTCATTGGCTCGTAGTGCAAGAAATGGGGTGACAAGGAAAGACAGTAAGTCGTACTGTCAATCTGGTTTTTAAGTGCCTCGTCTGCATTTTATGCTCCTGAAATCTCCTTGGGCCAACTCTTAAAAGTCCATCACATACATTTCCCCCAACATTATCTTGTCTCCAATCTTCCAATCTTGTTTCTTTTAGCCCCCTAACCAATAGCCAAACCCGTTTACCTCTGCCTGAGAATGCACGTATAGCCTTACATCCTATTGCAGTACAATAGCATGTACCCGACGTCGTATCATGTATTTCCTTGTTTCTGTGATTGTTGTTTGTCTGCCATAGTAGATTGAAGTTTCAAGTTTACTGTCTTCCCAGTTCTGAGAAAAGTTCTTGAAACGTTGTTGTTGTCAGTTGTCATCAGGTTGATTCTGACTCATGGTGACCCTATCGTGGGTCCTCAATATTTGATTGAGTGAATCGGTGAATAAATGAATTTAACTTTTTAATATACTTGGAATTTTTATAATATTTCTATAACTAGTAAGAACTATTTATAAACTTTCTCTTATGTTCCACTATCAGTTATAAAATCTCAATTGTGGGAGAATTTATCACATCAGTTGGGGGGATTATGACAATAAATTCCACAAGCCTAGAACATGAGTAGTGTTTCCATTTATTTAGATCTTTTGTTTTTATTTGTACATGTCTGTGCCTTTACTTACTTATCAGTATTTTACAACTCATAAGCAAGATACAATTATTTTTGCATCCTTTCTGTGAGATAATTTAGAATGATTCTAGTTTATGGATAAAGAAATTATTGCAGATAAGTGCAGACCTTGGCCATGACTCTGAGTCATCTATGAAATAGAATCCCTCAGTTCTTAGAACTGAGCTTCTTGATTATCATTTACTGACTAATAACCATGTTTTAACCATGTGTCATGGATTAAATTGTGTCCCTGAAGAATATGAGTGAATTTGGCTAAGCCATGACTCACAGTATTGTGTGGTTGTCTTCCATTTTGTGATCTAATATAATTATCCTCCATTTTGTGATGTGTTGTGAATCCTAACCTCTATATGTTAATGAGGCAGGATCACAGTGGCATGTATCTTGAGTCACAGCCTTATAAGAAGGTATGACTCAAGTTTCACCCTTAATCAAGTCACACCTTTACTCAAGTCACACCATTGCTTGAGTCATACCTTTTGTCTTACAAGAGATAAACGGAGAGAAAATCGACAGAGAGGGGAGGGACCTCACTACTACTACCAAGAAAGAAGAGCCAGGAGAGGAGAATTTCTCTTGGACCTGAAGTCCCTGTACTGAGAATCTACTAGACTCAGGGAAAGACTGATGCCAAGACACATGGAGATCTCCAAGGAACGCTGGTCCCATAGATTTTGAGAGGAAAAAAGGAACTTCCTCCAGAGTTCACAGAGAGAGAAAGCTTTCACCTAGAGCTAGCACCCTGAATTTGGACTTTTAGCCTCCTAAACTGTGAAAGAATAAATTTTTTGTTTCTTCAAGCCATCCACTTGTGGTGTTTCTGTTACAGCAGTACTAAATTACTAAGACAACATGTGTGTGACCTACATCCAAGTCTTCCTTAGGTAGATCCTTCTGGTTTTGTCTCATGCAGTCACACTTGCTTTCTCCAGATCTTCTTATAAGCTGTTTTATCTGCCTGGAAGCTCTTACTTTCTCACTTTACTTGAAGAATATACTCTAGATCTAGGTTTAATTGTCATTTCCCCAGGGAAGCTTTCCCTGTTTTCTCTGATTAAGTCAGATCCTGTTATACCTACACTTAGCACTATTAGGGATCAGCAAAAAGGAGGAAGATCCTCAAAGAGATGGATTGACACAGTGGCTGCGACAATGGACTCAAGCATAACAAGGATTGTGAGAATGGTGCAGGACTGGGTAGAGTTTCATTTGTAGTACAAAAGGTTGCTGTAATTTGGAACCGACTCAATGACACCTAACAATAACAACATTTTAGCGCTATGCATGTTTTTCACAGTTGCAGTTTTACATTTTCTGAGATTATTTGATAGATGTCACCATCTGAATTTCAGTTCACTAAGGTAAAAAAAAAAAAAAATATATATATTTTTTTAAGGATAGGGACCGTGTCTAGTTTTTACCCAATATTCCAACTCCAGGACATAGCGTAATGACTGGCTCATCATATATGTTAAAAAAAAAAAAAAATTCATCGATTATAAGACTGGATGCTGAACATTAGATAAACCACAATGAAACATCACGCAACTCAGCCTGGGAAAACTTCTATTTTGCAGATTCATAGCTTCCTCTTCTTTGGCATTCTCAAAGCTTTTCTATCCCTTCAGTAAACGTGTGAATAAAGGTTCAAGTGAATTAAAACTATATAGAATTCTTGGAAAATAAGGTGGCAATGGAACTCTTTATTTAACCTAATGTAAAGTCTTCTCTGATACCACCTAATAGGAAGCCAGTGCTACTTAAACAGAGTGTGCTGACTAGCTTCCAGAGAGTGGGAAATGCAGCAATAGTCTTCAGTGCTCCAGGAAATTATTAGCAGTAAGCACTCTTTGGCCTAGCTTGATCCACAAAGCATTACATTTGTTATTTATTTTTATTGTTTTTGTTTTTTACTTGGATAACTGGAATACTTTAATGAATAATCGGATTATACAGTACATAAAGATCAGCTAATTAAAAATTCTTCAATTACTTGTCATTCATTTGAGAACATTGACAATAATATGCTAATTTTAAAGAAATGACGTCCTCTAGGTTTTCCATGGTATTGATTTTTAAAGCATTGTTTACCAATATGTGTCTTCATTCCACTAATCATCTTTAACTAGCGAAATCTCTGGCAGCATGATCTGCCAGTACAGTCTTTTCAAATCTGTGTTCTTCATCTGCATTTTTTCCTCCAAGAACACAGCTCTTAGTGATATTATATAATGTGTTTCTGGAATAGCTGGCCAAGGGAAAGTGGCTTTAGAGAAATGCTTAGTCTTATTTCCCTCAAACTTCTATCTTTTAATAGTTTCACATTGTGATGGAGCTTTACCACGATGGAGCATTTTAGGAAATATAATTTATAATTGTTGTTGTTGATGCCTGTCAAATGAATGTCTATGGCATTGCCATCGCAAGCACCTATCTTGCACAATGTAGGAAAATTGAAGTCATTGGGATCTTATGTGCATTTCTGTTTCAAAATATCTAACAGTTTTGTTTTCCAATTAACTGCAAATGTCTGGTCGTTAGTGAGAATGTGACTTCTGAACTTTTCCATATTTTTCTAAAGAAAAGAGAACTGCTTGAAACACAATGTATTTCGAATATAAGAAGCTATGAAAGTTTACATGAGACGTAAGACTAAAAAGGAGTGATTGCTTCTACTGCAATTCAGTGTAAAACTCTGTATAACAACAACAAAGGAAAAAGTTGTGTTTTTGTGTTTTAATTTTTTAACTGCAAGAAAAGGAAAGGTAAAACGTAACATATATTGTGGGCTAACTACACGCCAGGAATTCTGATAGATATTCTCTTAAAAAAAGAATCTTGATGATATAAATACAAATTGGTTAGAATGGGCTAAAATAATCATTGACTTCCAGTTGTAAGAAATAGTTTTTCTTTTTAAAAGCAGCTTTAGAGAATATTATGTTCTTTTGTTTTGTAACAGTATAAAGGGTTACGCTCTACTTCTATTCACAGTTATCCCAAAAGTCAGCCATATTCTGAAAAAACTACTTCTCGTGTATTTTTCAATACTTTAGCTAATTTAGTCAGAATATAATTTCATATTTGTTGATTAATACTTGGCATAATGATACATTAATTTTGATTTTAGAAACAAAACCAAAAAATCCACTGCCGTCGAGTCAATTCTGACTCATAGGAACCCTATAGGTCTGAGTAGAACTGCCCTATAGAGTTTCCAAGGAGCACCTGGTGGATTTGAACTGCCAGCCTCTTGATTAGCAGCTGTAGCTCTTAACCACTACACCACCAGGGTTTCCAATTTTAGAACCAGAATGTATTAATTAATAATATGCATATGGTAGTCTCAAGTACATGTATATGATACTTAGAAGATTAAAATTATCTTTGTGCACATTAGAATAGCACATGCGAGATAAAAACTATACTGAATTATGTATGCATTTTATGAGTTTTAGAAATACAGTTAAAAGGTAGAAAAGGTGCCTTAAACTTTTGGAGCACAAGCTTTAGGACAATTTGATTTTACAGTATTATTCTTCTACTTCAAAGGACTTCCTGGATTACATTAATATATTTTAAACTTTAGTGAGGTAATATTACTTCAACTTTAAAAAATTGTTCACACTTTTTTTTTTAATTTTTATTGTGCTTTAAGCGAAAGTTTACATATCAAGTCAGTCTCTCATACAAAATTTATATACATCTTGCTGTATACTCCTCATACTCATAGGGACCCTATAGGACAGAGTAGAACTGCCCCATAGAGTCCCTTTGAGTCGGAATTGACTCGATGGCACTGGGGTTTTTATATACTCCTAGGAAACCCTGGTGGTGTAGTGGCTAAGTGCTATGGCTGCTAACCAAAGCGTCAGCAGTTCGAATCCTCCAGGCGCTCCTTGGAAACTCTATGGGGCAGTTCTGCTCTGTCCTATAGGGCTGCTATGGGTTGGAATTGACTCAACGGCAACGGGTTTGGTTTTGATTATATACTCCAAATTGCTCTCTCCCTAATTATAAGACAGCACACTGCTTCCCTCCACTCTCTCTTTTCCTGTCCATTCCACCAGCTTCTGATCCCCTCTGCCCTCTCATCTCCCCCCAGATAGTAGATGCCAACATAGTTTCATGTGTCTACTTGATCCAAGAAGCTCATTCTTCACCAGCATCATTTTCTATCCCATTGTCCAGTCCAAACCCTGTCTGAAGAGTTGGCTTTGGGAATGGTTCCTGTCTTGGGCCAACAGAAGGTCTGGGGACCATGACCGCCGGGGTGCTTCTAATCTCAGTCAGACCATTAAGTCTGGGTTTTTTAATGAGAATTTGGGGTCTGCATCCCACTGCTTTCCTGCTCCCTCAAGGGTTCTCTGTTGTGTTCCCTGTCAGGGCAGTCATCGGTTGTAGCCGGGCTAGTCTCAGGCTGATGTAGTCTCTGGTTTATGTGGCCCTTTCTGTCTCTTGGGCTCAGAATTACCTTGTGTCTTTGGTGTCCCATTTGTTTAAAACTCTTTCCCATTGATTTTCCACAATATTTTTTGTCAAAAGTCAATTTAGCACACACACCACATGTGTGTGTTTGTGTCTTTTCTGGACTCTCTATTCTGTTTCTATATGCGCATCTTCATGCCAACACAGCACTGACTTAATTATTCCAATAAGTTTTGAAATTAGGTAGCTTATACCCTTTAACTTTGTTCTTTTTTTTAACTTTAATTTTCTAAATTGTTTTGACTACTGTAGGTTTGTTGCAATTGTATGAGTTTTAGAATGAGGCTGTCAAGTTTTCCAAATATTAAATCGCTTTGAATGTATTGATTCACTTGTGCATAATGACTTCAACAATATTGAGTCTTTGAGTCAATGAGTATAGTGTACGTGTCAATTTATTTAGGTCTGATAAAATTTATCTTACCAGTATGTTGTAGACTCTGTATTTATTAAATTTAACCCTCAAGTATTTTATGATTTTGATGCTATGGTAAATGATATTTTAAAAATTACCTTTACAATTAATTTTTTTTTTTTTTTTAGCGTTGGCTTAAATCCTGTGATCTTTTTATTACTCTATATTAGTTCTAGTATCTTTCTGGCAGATTCCTTAGTATTTTTATGATACGATCATGTCTGAGGAAGCCAAAATTTTACTTTTTAATTTTCAGCCTGAACACTGTTTTTCCTCCCTCCCTCCCTCCCTCCCTCCCTCCCTCCCTCCCTCCCTCCCTCCCTTCCTTCCTTCCTTCCTTCCTTCCTTCCTTCCTTCCTTCCTTCCTTCCTTCCTTCCTTCCTTCCTTCCTTCCTTCCTTCCTTCCTTCCTTCCTTTCTCTTTGTTTCTCTAATTCTTTCTCTCTTTCTTTCATCTCTCTCTCCCTTCCTTTCTACTGCCTGTCTTCGTTTCTTCTCTCTGTCCCTCCTTCTTTTCTTCCCCTCTGCTTTTGTTTCTTTTTTTGTTCTCTCCCTTTCTCCTCCCCTTCCTCCCTTTCTTCTAGCTAGAATTTCCAGTACAAAATTGAATAGAAGTGGTTAGAGTAAACAACATTGCTTTGTTATGGTTGTTAGGGAGAAAACTTTCTTTCATCATTATGTATGATGTTATTTTTAAATATTTCATAGATAACCTTTTGTATTATATTGAAAATATTTCCTTTTATTCCTAGTTTCCCAAGAGTTTTTAAGCTTATGAATGACTATTGAATATTGTAAAATCCTTTTTTTATGCATGCTTTGAGATGATCATCTATTTTTAATGTTTTATTTATTTATTTTTTATTTATTACTATGGTATTGTATTCCTTGATTTTTGGTTGTTAAACAAATCCTACATTCCTGGAAACAACCTCACTTGCTCACGATGCTTTATCTCTTTAATACATTGTCGAATTTATATTTTGTTAGGGATTTTTACATCTACATGGGGTATTGGTCTGTAATTTTCTATCCTTGTAATGTCCTTATCTGTTTTATTTTATTATTATTTTTTTTAATCAGGGTAATACTGATCTTATA
The DNA here is from genome assembly GCF_030014295.1 of Loxodonta africana. Taxonomy (NCBI): domain Eukaryota; kingdom Metazoa; phylum Chordata; class Mammalia; order Proboscidea; family Elephantidae; genus Loxodonta; species Loxodonta africana. Next base: position 40,184,205 of record NC_087355.1, on the reverse strand, counting down.
AATGTAGTGGATAAGTTCTCTCATCCTCCTTTTCTGGGAAGAGTTTGTATTTGATTAGTGTTATTTCTTTCTAAATATTTAATAGAGTTCAACAGGAAGACTTTCGTGGCAATGTTTTTGATTATGTATTTGATTTCTCTAATACGTTTAGGGCTGCTGAGATTTTCTATTTCCTATTCTTTCATTATTCTGGTCAGTTTCTTTTTGGGAAAATGACTGTATCTATTTTGTTAAATTTTTGGTATAAAGGTGTTCATAATATTCTCTTAATATTCTTTAATGTTTATAAAATCTGTAGTGATATATCTTTTTTTGTTCCTAGTACTTATCCCCCCTCTTTTTGATTAATATAGCCAGAGGTTTATCAATTTTATTAATCTTTTAAAAGAATCATATTTTTGCTTTATTGGCTTTCTTGTTTGTTTCTCTTTGCACCAATATCTGCTTGTATTTTCATTATTTCTTTTCTTCTGCTTACCTTCTGTTAAATTAAGTCTCCTCTTCCTAGCTCCTTAAGGTAGCTTATATCATTGATTTTATACCTTACATCCTTTATAATATAAAACGTTAAGGCTATAAATAATTCCTATAGTCATTTAGCTTTATATCACAAATATAGATATTCTGTGTTTTCATTATCATTCACTTAAAAAAGTTTTATAATTTCCTTTGTGATTTCTTCCTTGACCCATGTGTTATTTAGGAGTGTTGTTATATAATTTATAAATATTTTAGATTATTTTTATATATCTCATTTCTCATTTCTAAATTAATTTTTTTAAATTAATTTTTATTAAGCTTCAAGTGAACATTTACCATTCCAATCAGTCTGTCACATGTAAGTTTACATACATCTTACTCCCTTCTCCCACTTGCTCTCCCCCTATTGAGTCAGCCCTTTCAGTCTCTCGTTTCGTGCCAATTTTGCCGTCTTCCTTCTCTCTCTCTCTTTCCATCCCCCCTCCAGTCAAGAGTTGCCAACACACTCTCCAGTGTCCACCTGATTTAATTAGCTCACTCTTCATCAGCATCTCTCTCCCCCCCCGCTGACCAGTCCTTATCATGTCTGATGAGTTGTCTTCGGGGATGGTTCCTGTCCTGTGCCATCGGAAGGTCTGGGGAGCATTGCCTGCGGGATTCCTCTAGTCGCAGTCAGACCATTAAGTATGGTCTTTTTATGAGAATTTGGGGTCTGTATCCCATTGGTCTCCTGCTCCCTCAGGAGTTGTCTGTTGTGCTCCCTGACAGGGCAGACATCGATTGTGGCTCGGCACCAACTAGTTCTTCTGGTCTCAGGATAATGTAGGTCTCTGGTTCATGTGGCCCTTTCTGTCTCTTGGGTTCTTAGTTGTTGTGTGACCTTGGTGTTCTTCCTTTGCCTTTGCTCCAGGTGGGTTGAGACCAACTGATGTATCTTAGATGGCCGCTTGTTGGCATTTAGGACCCCAGATGCCACATTTCAAAGTGGGATGCAGAATGTTTTCATAATAGAATTATTTTGCTCATTAACTTAGAAGTCCCCTCAAACCATGTTCCCCAGACCCCAGCCCCTGCTCCGCTGACTTTTGAAGCATTCATTTTATCCCGGAAACCTCTTTGCTTTTAGTCCAGTCCAATTAGGCTGACCTTCCTTGTATTGAGTGTTGTCTTTCCCTTCACCCAAAGCAGTTCTTATCTACTGATTGATCGATAAAAAACCCTCTCCCTCCCTCCCTCCCTCCCCCCTTTGTAACCACAAAAGTGTGTGTTCTTCTCCTTTTTTTCTATTTCTCAAGATCTTATAATAGTGGTCTTATACATTTGTCCTTTTGCCTCTGACTCAATTCGCTCAGCATAATGCCTTCCAGATTCCTCCATGTTATGAAATGTTTCAGAGATTCGTCACTGTTCTTTATTGATGCGTAGTATTCCATTGTGTGAATATACCACAATTTATTTACCCATTCATCTTTTGACGGACATCTTGGTTGCTTCCAGCTTTTTGCTATTGTAAACAGAGCTGCAATAAACATGGGTGTGCATATATCTGTTTGTGTGAAGGCTCTTGTATCTCTAGGGTACATTCCGAGGAGTGGGATTTCTGGGTTGTATGGTAGTTCTATTTCAAACTGTTTAAGATAACGCCAGATAGATTTCCAAAGTGGTTGTACCATTTTACAATCCCACCAGCAGTGTATGAGAGTTCCAATCTCTCCACAGCCTCTCCAACATTTATTATTTTGTGTTTTTTGGATTAATGCCAGTCTAGTTGGTGTGAGATGGAATCTCATCGTAGTTTTAATTTGCATTTCTCTAATGGCTAATGATCAGGAGCATTTTCTCATGTATCTGTTGGCTGCCTGAATATCTTTTTTAGTGAAATGTGTGTTCATATCCTTTGCCCACTTCTTGATTGGGTTGTTTGTCTTTTTGTGGTTGAGTTTTGACAGAGTCATGTAGATTTTAGAGATCAGGTGCTGGTCGGAGATGTCATAGCTGAATATTCTTTCCCAGTCTGTAGGTGGTCTTTTTACTCTTTTGATGAAGTCTTTAAAAAAAAAAAAAAAAAAATTTTTTTTTTTTTTTTAGATGAGCATAGGTGTTTGATTTTTAGGAGCTCCCAGTTATCTGGTTTCTCTTCATCATTTTTGGTAATGTTTTGTATTCTGCTTATGCCCTGTATTAGGGCTCCTAGGGTTGTCCCTATTTTTTCTTCCATGATCTTTATCGTTTTAGTCTTTATGTTTAGGTCTTTGATCCGCTGGAGTTAGTTTTTGTGCATGGTGTGAGGTATGGGTCCTGTTTCATTCTTTTGCAAATGGATATTCAGTTATGCCAGCACCATTTGTTAAAAAGACTATCATTTCCCCAATTGACTGACACTGGTCCTTTGTGGAATATCAGCTGCTCATACATGGATGGATTAATATCTGGGTTCTCAATTCTGTTCCATTGGTCTATGTGCCTGTTGTTGTACCAGTACCAGGCTGTTTTGACTACTGTAGCTGTATAATAGGTTCTGAAATCAGGTAGAGTGAGGCCTCCCACTTTCTTCTTCTTTTTCAGTAATGCTTTGCTTATCCGGGGGTTCTTTCCCTTCCATATGAAATTGGTGATTTGTTTCTCTATCCCCTTAAAATATGACATTGGAATTTGGATTGGAAGTGCGTTATATGTATAGATGGCTTTTGGTAGAATAGACATTTCTACTATGTTAAGTCTTCCTATCCATGAGCAGGGTATGTTTTTCCACTTAAGTATGTCCTTTTGAATTTCTTGTAGCAGAGCTTTGTAGTTTTGTTTGTATAGGTCTTTTACATCCTTGGTAAGATTTATTCCTACGTATTTTATCTTCTTGGGGGCTACTGTGAATGGTATTGATTTGGTTATTTCCTCTTCGGTGTTCTTTTTGTTGATGTAGAGGAATCCAAGTGATTTTTGTATGTTTATTTTATAACCTGAGACTCTGCCAAACTCTTCTATTAGTTTCAGTAGTTTTCTGGAGGATTCCTTAGGGTTTTCCATGTATACGATCATGTCATCTGCAAATAGTGATAGCTTTACTTCCTCCTTACCAATCTGGATACCCTTTATTTCTTTGTCTAGCCTAATTGCTCTGGCTAGGACTTCAAGTACGATGTTGAATAAGAGCGGTGATAAAGGGCATCCTTGTCTGGTTCCCGTTCTCAAGGGAAATGCTTTCAGGTTCTCTCCATTTAGAGTGATATTGGCTGTTGGCTTTGCATAACATAGATGCCCTTTATTATGTTGAGGAATTTTCCTTCAATTCCTATTTTGGTAAGAGTTTTTATCATAAATGGGTGTTGGACTTTGTCAAATGCCTTTTCTGCATCAATTGATAAGATCATGTGGTTTTTATCTTTTGTTTTATTTATGTGATGGGTTACATTAATGGTTTTTCTGATATTAAACCAGCCTTGCATACCTGGTATAAATCCCACTTGATCAGGGTGAATTATTTTTTTGATGTGTTGTTGGATTCTATTGGCTAGAATTTTGTTGAGGATTTTTGCATCTATGTTCATGAGGGATATAGGTCTATAATTTTCTTTTTTTGTAATGTCTTTACCTGGTTTTGGTATCAGGGAGATGGTAGCTTCATAGAATGAGTTGGGTAGTGTTCTGTCTTTTTCTATGCTTTGAAATACCTTCAGTAGTAGTGGTGTTAAGTCTTCTCTGAAGGTTTGGTAGAACTCTGCAGTGAAGCCGTCCGGGCCAGGACTTTTTTTTGTTGGAAGGTTTTTGATTACCGTTTCAATCTCTTTTTTTGTTATGGGTCTATTTAGTTGTTCTACTTCTGAATGTGTTAGTTTAGGTAGGTAGAATTTTTCCAAGAATTTATCCATTTCTTCTAGGTTTTCAAATTTGTTAGAGTACAATTTTTCGTAGTAATCTGAATTGATTCTTTTAATTTCATTTGGTTCTGTTGTGATGTGGTCCTTCTCGTTTCTTATTCGGGTTATTTGTTTCCTTTCCTGTTTTTCTTTAGTCAGTCTAGCCAATGGTTTATCAATTTTGTTAATTTTTTCAGAGAACCAGCTTTTGGCTTTGTTAATTCTTTCAATTGTTTTTCTCTTCTCTAATTCATTTAGTTCAGCTCTAATTTTTATTATTTGTTTTCTTCTGGTGCCTGATGGGTTCTTTTGTTGCTCACTTTCTATTTGTTCAAGTTGTCGGGACAGTTCTCTGATTTTGGCCCTTTCTTCTTTTTGTATGTGTGCATTTATCGATATAAATTGGCCTCTGAGCACTGCTTTTGCTGTGTCCCAGAGGTTTTGATAGGAAGTATTTTCATTCTCATTGCTTTCTAAGAATTTCCTTATTCCCTCCTTGATGTCTTCTATAAGCCAGTCTTTTTTCAGGAGGGTATTGTTCGTTTTCCAAGTATTTGATTTCTTTTCCCTAGTTTTTCTGTTATTGATTTCTAGTTTCATTGCCTTGTGGTCTGAGAAGATGCTTTGTAATATTTCGATGTTTTGGATTCTGCAAAGATTTGTTTTATGACCTAATATGTGGTCTATTCTAGAGAATGTTCCATGTGCACTAGAAAAAAAAGTATATTTTGCAGCAGTTGGGTGGAGAGTTCTGTATAAGTCAATGAGGTCAAGTTGGTTGATTGTTGTAAGTAGGTCTTCCATGTCTCTATTGAGCTTCTTACTGGATGTCCTGTCCTTCTCTGAAAGTGGTGTGTTGAAGTCTCCTACTATAAATGTGGAGGTGTCTATCTCACTTTTCAATTCTGTTAAAATTTGATTTATGTATCTTGCAGCCCTGTCATTGGGTGCATAAATATTTAATATGGTTATGTCTTCCTGATCAATTGTCCCTTTTATCATTATATAGTGTCCTTCTTTATCCTTTGTGGTGGATTTAAGTCTAAAGTCTATTTTGTCAGAAATTAATATTGCTACTCCTCTTCTTTTTTGCTTATTGTTTGCTTGATATATTTTTTCCATCCTTTGAGTTTTAGTTTGTTTGTGTCTCTAAGTCTAAGGTGTGTCTCTTGTAGGCAGCATATAGATGGATCGTGTTTCTTTATCCAGTCTGTGACTCTCTGTCTCTTTATTGGTGCATTTAGTCCGTTTACATTCAGCGTAATTATAGATAAGTAAGTTTTTAGTGCTGTCATTTTGATGCCTTTTCATGTGTGTTGTTGGCCTTTTCATTTTTCCACATGCTTTTTTGTGCTGAGACGTTTTTCTTAGTAGACTGTGAGATCCTCATTTTTATAATGTTTAACTTTATGTTAGTTGAGTCGTTACGTTTTTCTTGGCTTTTTTCTTGAGTTATGGAATTGATATTCCTTTTTGTGGTTACCTTATTATTTACCCCTATTTTTCTAAGTAAAAACCTAACTTGTGTCCTTCTATATCGCCTTGTATCACTCTCCATCTGGCAGTTCAATGTCTCCTATATTTAGTCCCTCTTTTTGATTATTGTGATCATTTATCTATTGATTTCCAGGATTTCCTGTTATGTGTATTATTTTGTTTATTTATTTATTTTTTAGAATTAATCTTAATTTGTTTGTTTTTGTGCTTTCCCTATTTGAGTTGTGTTGATATCAGGACATTCTGTTTTGTGACCTTGTATTGTGCTGGTACCTGATATTATTGGTCATCAGGCCAAACAATCTCCTTTAGCATTTCTTGCAGTCTTGGTTTAGTTTTTACAAATTCTCTAAACTTGTGTTTATCTGTAAATATCTTAATTTCTCCTTCATATTTCAGAGAGAGTTTTGCTGGTTATATGATCCTTGGTTGGCAGTTTTTCTCCTTCAGTGCTCTGTATACGTCGTCCCATTCCCTTCTTGCCTGCATGGTTTCTGCTGAGTAGTCTGAACTTATTCGTATTGATTCTCCCTTGAAGGAAACCTTCCTTTTCTCCCTGGCTGCTTTTAAAATTTTCTGTTTGTCTTTGGTTTTGGCAAGTTTGATGATAATATGTCTTGGTGTTTTTCTTTTTGGATCAATCTTAAATGGGGTTCGATGAGCATCTTGGATAGATATCCTTTCGTCTTTCATGATGTCAGGGAAGTTTTGTGTCAGGAGTTCTTCAACTATTTTCTCTGTGTTTTCTGTCCCCCTCCCTGTTCTGGGACTCCAATCACTCGCAAATTATCCTTCTTGATAGAGTCCCACATGATTCTTAGGGTTTCTTCATTTTTTTTAATTCTTTTATCTGATTTTTTTTCAGCTATGTTGGTGTTGATTCCCTGGTCCTCCAGATGTCCCAGTCTGCATTCTAATTGCTCGAGTCTGTTCCTCTGACTTCCTATTGCGTTGTCTAATTCTGTAATTTTATTGTTAATCTTTTGGATTTCTACATGCTGTCTCTCTATGGATTCTTGCAACTTATTAATTTTTTCACTATGTTCTTGAATAATCTTTTTGAGTTCTTCAACAGTTTTATCAGTGTGTTCCTTGGCTTTTTCTGCAGTTAGCCTAATTTCATTTGTGATGTCTTTAAGCATTCTGTACATTGGTTTTTTATATTCTGTATCTGATAATTCCAGGATTGTATCTTCACTTGGGAAAGATTTTGATTCTTTTGTTCAGTGGGTTGGAGAAGCTGTCATGGTCTGCTTCTTTATGTGGTTTGATATGGACTGCTGTCTCCGAGCCATCACTGGGAAACTAGTTTTTCCAGAAAATCCGCTGGTTCGCTGGCTCCTGGCTCTGAAGACAATCGCTGTCTCCCCGTATTTGTTCGTTCTCCGTCTCTAAATCTGTGTTTGTTGTTCAGAGTTCGTAGATTGTTATGTATATGATCGATTCACTTGTTTTTCCGAGTCTTTGTTGCAAGAGGGATCCGCGGTAGCGTCCACCTAGTCCTCCATCTTGGCCAGTAATTGTTTTTTAAAAACACTAAAAGTAATATCCTCAGAAAGACAAGATGGAACTGTATCTGTCTTTCAGTGAAGCTGCTACTGACAGCTCATTTATGCCTCTTGAGTTACTGCATATAATCCAACAGAAATAAGACAGTGCCCGCTCTCTCAGCAGTCTCCACTCCTGGCTCTCGGATCTTGGCCCGGTCTAAATTATTTTTATTGTTATCAGAGAATATACTCTATTTGACTTTAATCCTTGTACATTTATTGGTACTTTTTTCTTTATGAATATTCTGTAAGCACTAGTAAATGGTGTGTATACACACACACACGCACACACACACACACACACACACAATGTACTGCCCTAATGAGTACTAGAAAACAATTCTGATATTGTTGTTATAGTAATGAAGTAACACAACCATCCAGGTTTATCATCACAAGCAATCTTTTTTTTTTTTCCTCTAGTACTTGCCTGAAGGCTCTGCTCTAGGCTCCAGTATAGAAATTTGGTCTACAACAAAGAATTACGGTCTCAGGGCCTCATGGAGGATATTTAAAAACCATTCCAATCCTCTAAAAAACCAAAACAATACTGTGTTTTCATCACAACTGGCTCTAACTAGGTGAAGCTGTGACTATCAGCTTTTGAGTTCTACATTTGCCAAAGTTTTCACCCATACTAAACCTAAATGAACACTCTTCCTAGATAGACCCAAATACAATGGAAATGATTTTCAACAACAGTTTGCAGATTTAGGGACTCATTCTGTCTTATTCAGACTGCCAAATTTGATTCCTTAATTAGCATTGAGCTCATGAGTCCCTTGCCCTTTTCTAGCATATACCCCTGCCACCCTACCATCACAGCATTTCCCCCTAATTTAAGTACTTGAAGAATGTCTTCATTCCTATTATATTTCTTTGCTTAGGAAGTAAATTGACTCAATGTTTGTTTTATTTATAACGATATGGTTCTAAGATACACATATCTGTACCTGCTATTTAATTTTTAGGCCATGTGGTATAATAGCAATAAAACAAACTTTTTGACTATACAGACCTGTGTTTAAGTCCCAGAATTCCTTAGGCAAGCTATTTACCTCTTTAACTTTCCATCTTTTCTCCTCCAAAATTGAAGTAAAAATTCTACCTCATAACAGTGTTGTGGGAGCCCTGGTTGTGTGGTAGTTAAAGAGCTTGGCTGCTAACCAAAAGGTTGGCAGTTTGAATGTACCAGCTGCTCCTTGAAAGCCCTATGGGGCAGTTCTACTCTGTCATATAGAGTTGCTATGAGTCAGTATTGACTCGATGGTAACATGTAACAGCGTTTTGAAGATTACATGGAATAATTCATACAAAATGCCTAATGATTAATAAATGGTGTTTCTCTTCTCCCCTAAAATAAAGGAGAATGTAGTTTGAGACCTCTCTCTACCCCTCAACAACAAGAGAAGTATTTTCTATCGCAGTGCTGTCATTGCATTTTAAAAACAATTACCAGCAACTTCTGAGAGCGAATAGGCATGTGCCTGCAACAAACCTAGCCCAACCTGTGAATTAAATGTTTTAAAATTTTAGAAAATGCTATGGTTAAGCAAGGAGCCCTAGTGGTGCAATGGCCAACCACTTGGCTACTAACTCAAAGGTTTGCAGTTCAAACCCTCTCAGTAGCTCCATGGGATAAAGACCTGGTGATCTGATCTCATGAAGATTACAGAACGAAAACCCTATGGGGCGGTTCTCATCTGTCACATGATGTTACTATGAGCTGAAATTGACTCAAGGCCACTAATAACATCAATGGTTAAGTGCTTGACTAATAATGGAAAGACTGGCAGTTTGACCCCTCCCAGAGACACCTTGTAAGATAGGCCTGGTGATTTGCTTTCTAAAGGTCACAGCCTTGAAAGCCCTGTGGAGCAGTTCTACTCTGTGCACATGGGGTTGCCATGAGTCACAGAACTAACTTGATGGCAAATAACAATAACAACATCCCATACAGTTAGCCCTCACTTAACAGAAGGAATTATATGGCCAACCTGAAAGCAAGGCAAGTGTCCATTATTAGAATGAAATGTATTAATTTAGAAAACTGAGCTAAGTTAATCTAAAGAAGCACCAAGATTGGAAATAACTTTATTAGCAAGGATAGCCTGAAAACAGCTTTTACTCTTTCCTCTCAAGCAGCCACATCAGGACAGTTCAGGAAGCTTAGAATGGGCGGTTTATAGAATAAGATCTTCTACTGGAGAGAAATCAGGCTTTATTCATCTCCTAGCAACTATCTTGGTATCATTTTAAATTATTAATAAATTATTAATGAATGATGAAATCGGGTAGTTTGTTGGTCTAAATTTATGATGCTAACCATAAATAGACAAAGCAGTTTGACTTATTTATCCAATTAATTCAAACAAGTGATTGTTTTCACAGTTGTCTAAGACTTTGCATCACTTGATGGCTTTGGCACGTGCCAACACTTTTGCAAGTAAGATGACTGGGGCATCCTGGTCTAAGTAAAGAAATTCCCTTAGAAAAAAATTCTGAACATGTTGCATGGTTTCCAAGAAAAAAATATCAAAGTCAGTGGTGCTTCAATATCATTTTTTTTTTTTTAAGAATCCACTTCTGGGCAAGAGTTCAAAGGAAATGCTTGTTATAATGTTAGACACTTTCCAACAGAGTGGAAAAAAATCATTCCAACCAAAATCTTATATTTGATCAGCTGCCATATCAAGGGATGGGCTATTTCAGCTTTTAATCTAAATTTCCTTGTTTAAAAGAAAGAGTTTTAGCTGTTATTTGAACATTAATGGAAATTAAATACCTAAATTTCTCAATGAGTGAAAACTTGTTTTGATAATCTTGTCTTCTACTAAATACGGAAGTATACTTGTGAAGGTAAGTTTAATTTAGTACTTTCTAAATAAATATGAAGAGGAACATGTTCAAAGAACAACCTTTATTATTCCTTTGAAAAAAGAATTGTAGATCCAGGGTGTCATTGGGATACATTGAAAATATTAAAATTACTTTAATTTAGAATTTTGTTTCAATGTAACCTAAATTCAGTGATGCAACAGCAGGACTATAAAATTAACCCTTTAAGATTGGCTGTGTATGTAGCTAAACCAATCTCCTGACTTTTTCTTCTTAATTCATTTTATATCTACCTTGTTCAAGAATACCTTGGTAAAGTTAAAAATTAGAGTACACACTTAACCCGTACTTAACCGCACTCCTTAGAAGCAAGGATGGTGAGACTTTGTCTCGCATACTTTGGACATGTTACCAGGAGGGGTCAGTCCCTGGAGAAGGACATCATGCTTGGTAAAGTAGAGGGTCAGTGAAAAAGAGGAAGACCCTCAAAGAAATGGATTGACACAGTGCCTGCAACAATGGGCTGAAGTATAACAACAATCATGAGCGTGGTGTGGGACTGGGCAGTGTTTCGTTCTGTTGTAAATAGGGATGCTGTGAGTCAGAACCAACTCCACGGCACCTAAGAACAGCAACTTAACCCAAGAGAAAATAACCATTGTTCCATAGGTTACAGATCCTGGATTGCCCAAGATAATATTTGTTTCATATAATTATACTTTAAAAATATAATGCATTACATATTCATCAAGATGTGAATTGATTTTTATAACTTTCATAAGAGTTAAATTCACAAGCTATAAAAATTATTTGTAAAACCATCTGTTCACGATTTCTAGTTTCTTTTGAAAATATAAATGCCGTACATTTGTAAGAAAAATAGGTAGAAAAGGACAGAATAAATTAAAAAAAAAAAAGAATTTTGTCACCATGGCTGATCTCTATACTTTGTGATACAGACTCTGTGATTGCCATATGCTGTTTACAAAATTTATGCTATGGTCTGAGATTACAAATTTTGTAGGTCTTTATAAAATTTGATCCTGGCAGGTATTGGTTGCTCTCTTCGACGTTTGTTTGAAGTGTGATCTGAGATTCATTTCTAGAAAAGTGAAAAAAAAAAAAAACTCCACATATGTCTCATGAAGAAAGTATTGTTTACCAATTTAAGGAAGCTCATTCACCCTACGTAAATCCTAAAGCAATATTTTATGCCAATGCATCATTGTGAGGAAGAGTTGAGATAAATTTTGCCCAGAAGAAGTCAAGATAGTTGGTCCTCAGTTTAAAATTCTCTAAAGTAACATGCATCTGGTGGATTCTGAATATCAGGAGTACCAACTCTTGGTGTTGGCTGATCGATTTAAGATGTGTTTGCACCTGGAAATCATTGTGGCCTCTTATGGTTATTAGATGGCTGAGGATATTGGACTGTGAAAATCTATTATTATTTCTTTTTCTCTACTTCCCGTTTGCCTCCTCCTTTTCTATCTCTCCTTCCTGCTAAATCATAAGAGAAATAACATGCTGGTGGTAAATATTCTATTTTAGAAAGACATTTATTTAAAGGAGAAAGTCTCCTTGCCCTATACTACTTCTCCCAATTCCACTGTCAGTTGGTTTTAAACAATTGCAGCTAGTGCCATGGATTTCACAGGTATTAAAAATATTTCTCCTAGCTTGTTCTTTGTCTTTTGACTTTGTTTATTGTGTGTTAAAATTTATTTGTAGTAAAACATATCGATCATTTCCTTTAAGACTTCTGGGTTGGTAGCCTTCCCTACCTCAAGATTTTAAAGTTTTTTCCGTTATTCATGGTTTTGTTTTTTCAGTCTATATCTTTAATAGAGTTTGGCTTTTATTTGGTTGTTTTACTTTTCTTCTTTATTTTGTTTTGTTGTATTTTGAAAGGCCTGAGGAAAGTACCTGGCTTATAATTTTTTTCATAAATAATTGACTAGCAATTGTCCTACATCCATTATTTTACTTCTCTAAGATTAGAATATTCTCTCACTGAAGTTCAAACAGAGGAGAACAAAGCTTTATATGATCACTGTATCAAGTCTTCTATTTTCTGATCTTACAACAAAAGTTTGCAGTATCTCTGTGGTATTGATAAACACAGCTCCAGGGAAAATTTTCATAAAAGAAGGAATTTATTGCATATTCAATCTGCTTTTTATTTGAAGTAAAAGGCTTTTCTGATTTATTTGAAAGTGCAATAGGATGGCAGAGGAGAGCTTTTGATGAAGAATTTGTTGACAAGTGAATTTTTATAAAGCTGTAAAGTGGCAGATTCTTGGTTTTAGGAAAATCTTTTTTATCCACTTGGAAGACAAAGTAAAGCAGACAGTTTCAGAATTCATTCATTTTAAACCAACCATAATATTTGAAGCTACAGGGAATACGTGTTTCATTAAAATTTTAGCTACACCCTGAGTCCTAGACTCTTGCCCATAGACTGTGTGATGATGGGAAAGCAATCTTCTGTTTCTTGGCTCTGTACATGGAGCTTTGCAGAAAACAATCACCCTCCTGTGTCTGTAAACTCCAGGAGAAAACTGACTGGCACAATAGCCTAAAACTGATACAAGAAGTAAAACGCCCTTTTTTGTCCTTACTCCCCCTCTATTACCCCTGGGAAATCTGCTAACACTACCCGCCCCCACTCCCCCGCCCCACCACATGGAAATTTCAGAGACTGTATTGGTAAGGGAGCCCTGGTGGCACATTGGTTAAGATCTCGGCTGCTAACCAAAAGATAGTTCAAATCCACCAGCCGCTCCTTGGAAACCCTATAGGGCAGTTCTACTCTGTAGCCATAGGGTCACTATGAGTCTACTCGATGGCAATGAATTTGGCTTTTGGTTTTTTAGTATTGGTAAGTAGAAGAGATGTTTTTAGGTAGACAGGTCTTTCCACACTCTCAGATAACACTACACTACCCATAACCAGGTAGATATCAGCAACTTACATAGCTAACCCATAAGCACTGGGTTACTTTTATTTCACGATTTTTAATATCTGATGCAAGTTCTACTCATTTCTGCATCTGTTAGAAGATGTATAACTCTTAAAATGTCAGCACATGAATGACCTTAGATTCCAAGTAGCAGGAGTCACCTGGCTTTGACAGAGTTTAAAAGAATAGTAACCAACACACTAAAAAGCCAGAAAGCCAGGAAGAACAATTTAAGTGACCAAGGAGATTGAGAATCTTAAACTCTGCAAAATGATGGACTAAAAGTATTGAACTGCAGTCTGAAAAGTCAAATGCTGACAGAAGACAGAGAAAGTCAAAGTCATACAATCACAAAAATAGAAAAGAATTAACATGGAAATTTGTTTAAAGTCTCAGAGTTATGGGACACCTATCAAAACTCAAAAGTCATAATTATGTAGACAAATGAGGGAAAGTGCTATGGCATAGTATAATCAACTCAGAGAACTTGTTCCTCTCAAGAGTTAGATGAGAGTTTAGATAAATTTAGAGATGAAAGACCCAATTTAAAAAACAAAAAACAACAACAAAACCATTGCCCTGTCAAGCTGATTTCAACTCATAGCAGCCCCATATGTTACAGAGTAGAACTGCTCCATAGGATTTTCTTGGCTGTAATCTTTATGGAAGCAGATTGCCAGGACTTTTTTCTGTGGTGCCTCTGTGTGGGTTTGAACCACCAACCTTTTGGTTAGTAGTCGAATTCATTGTGCCATCCCAGGACCAAAAGACCCCTAAGGGGTTAGAAGTTACTAGTGGGTTGGTGAGGGCTTCCTCTAGGCTTTCTTTACAGAACATTTCATGAAGGGCATTTTCCTTCTCTTCCTTACTGCTCATTCCCCTCACCATTTAATAGAATGACACTTGATGCTATGGTTAGAGGCTTGTTTAGGTCCAGTGTGATACCCCCTACAAAAAAAGTCTATGTTAAATTCAGTGGACATCAATAAATATGTATTAACCATAAAAATAATCACACATGTTTGCAAAATTTTACAGCTTATGATAATTTAGGAAACCACTGACTCTTAAAGAGCAGTGATTTTACAGAATTTGAGGGTGTTTAGGTGGTTTTCTTAGAGGAGAAAAAAGCTATCCTGCCGTATGTATAATTTTCTGCAATCTTACCACTTTAACTAGATGTATCTGAAAATGGCTTCTGTATTCGATAGACTATGAAATAAATTGCCTCTTGTAGGTAGTGCTACAGGATAATGTAAAGGTCACTGCCATGTTTTAGACATTTAATGGTTTTCATTGTGCTATAAATAACTGTGGCTAGCATTTTCATTTCATGAAATCTAAGTTATATAAATTGGATTTTAAGATGTAAAGTATGTGGTAAATGAAGTATATTGAAAACATGCGTACATACCATATTGCCACAGATCTCTTTAATTAGACTCTTCTTTGAGGTTTCTTCTAAAGCTAAAGCTAGTATCTCTTAGCATCTGTAGTTATTGAAATCTGGGTTTGAGTTTAGTGTTTATGGGATAAGCAAACAATGTGGAAGTGGTCATAGAAAGCCATACAATCTTATCTATCTTGGATTGTTTCCAAATGTTGCAGAAACTCCTCTTAAGAATTCTCTGTTAATATTATTCTTAACATAGTTTTCCTTTCCAAAGAATGTGCTGACATTTTTTTCTTTTATGGGCGGTACAGGGGGTGTTGCTGTTGACAAGGTGTCACAGACACGCCAACATCTTGTTGACCAGCCCAGCTGGGCTTTGACAGCTTAACTGAGAAAGGATGGTGTGATTAAGATAACAATGTGAAGAGTGAATACAAAAAAATGAGGTGACAAAGAGCTTACTTAAGATACACAATAAAAGATTCCAGAGCCTTATCCAGGTTCTGTCTTCAAATTCTACTAACAAAAAGCCTTTAAAAAAAAAAAAACTGGTTTGAAAATTATTTTATAAATTCATTCACTTAGCACCTTTACAAAAGATCACTATGTGTGTGGGTGTATGGTACATAGATGAAGACTGGGATGTGGTTCTTGGGTTTGGTACTTATGGTCTAGGAAGAGAGATAGAACAAATACACAAATATGTACAATGCATGTGTTAGGTCTAAGAGAAGCAACATCTAGCCATGTTTATAGGAAGGAAAGATGAAATTACATTGGAGATATAGGGAAGACTTCAAGAAGGCAATGAAATTTTTAAGTGACCTCCCACTGTAGGTAGAGTCAGTGCTGGATTGAGGGTGTTTTTGCAGGAAGTGAGAACATGTGTGAAGTCAGTTGAAAAATGGTGAGCGGTTTGTTTTGTTACATGACATAGTGCATGTAACATTCATTCATGCACCAGGTACTTAAAGGCCCTATCCTATTAGATACCAGGTGTACAGTGGTGAACAAGATTGACTGGTCCCTGCATTCATGGAGCAAATTACCAATAGTGAGGACACAGACAGTACACAAGTAAACAAACAATTAACATGCCGTTTTGACTTGTAATAGGTGTGGCAAAGGTATAAACAAGTTACAGAGATGGAAAATAAATAACAGAGCTTCAGATAATCAGAAATCTCTGAAGAAGAGATATTTAACTTCAGGTCTGAATGATGACAAATAACCAGCTAAGGAAGGAACATGCTAAGAGAAGAGAACAGAGAAAATAGAGTGTGCAAAATTCCTGAAAAGGTATAGAACTTGTCTTTGAGAAACTGAAAGAAAGTGGGACTGGAGGGTAGCGAGGGAAGAGAATGGAATGACCTGGGATTGGAGAGGTGGACAGGGCCCAGAACATGCAGCTGCCTAAAGGCAACAGGAAGACGTTTGGTTGCTACTTGTAGTGTGATGCAAAGTCAGGAAAGACCTGGTTTATTATGGAAGCTGCCATGTGAAAACTAAATGCATAGAAATAAAGAATGGAAGTGTGGAATATCAGACAGAAGGTTATTGTAGTGGTCCAGATGAGAAAATATGGTGGTTTAGATTAGGACTGAAATGGAGAGAAGTTTATGGAGTCTAGACATATTTACCAGGATTTGTTGATGACTGTCGAGATGGGAGGTTATAAAGGCGGGTTAGGGATGGGGCTTGAAGGATTCCTGTGATTCAGTTTCCCTTCACTTGCTTCAGGAAGCTCTTTCTGATCTCTGCAGGATGGGGAAGTGTCCCCTCTGCAGTACTCTCATAATTCTCAAAATTTTGAACATTGTAGTGTTCAAACACCTATTCACGTGTTTGTGTCCCCGACAGACAGGTAGTTCCTTGTTGGTGTGGACCATACTCATCATCATCAGCCATCACTCATAGACCCAAAATAAGGATAAGTTTGGCTAAATTTGGTAATATTATTTGGTTCTCTGAGAAGATAAGAGGAAAAAGAACCACTGGAGTAGGCAGATTCAAGTAATAACAGTTAAGAAGGAAATGCTTAAAGAATAAACCAATAAACTAATCTTTATATTAATCTGTAAATAGTATAAAATTACTTGGGTCTGGCATTTCCCCCTCATTTAACATGCTGAAACAAAGCAAAACAAACAACAAAAACAAAAAACAAACAAATCTTATTTTGAGAAAAACTTCAAGGTATATAAATCAAAGAATATTTCATTAACGTGTCTGCTTATCTTGTATTCTAAAAATATTATTTGATTCAGACCCTATAAGTTTGGGATTTTAACCAAATCAGTGTTTAGTTCCATGGGCAGTTTGGAAGAACACCAAAGAGGCATAAATTGTGGTATATATTCATCCTCTGCTGTTAACCAGTGGGTCAGTCCATCTCTATGGGCCCTAATATCCTCTGAGCATGTCTAGTGTGTGCTCAGAGCTCTCCCAGGCCCTGTAGGTATATGTTTAGGGAAAAGGTTGAGGAACCTGCATTCAAGTACTTCTCAGTCTACCTGGATGTATGCTTTGGTCACTCAAATAAATTTGAATTGCTAAGTATAGTCTCTTGAATGAAAAAAAATTTAAGATCTTGTAAAAATAGCTCTCATTGCATCAGCAGGAATTATGCATATGGAGTGATCGAGTGAAGTGAATTTGAGGAAGATTTTTGGGGAAAAATATATAGGATTTAGTCTTTGAGTATATGTGAAGATAAAGGGAAAGCATTCATTTTCTTCTGTAAAAAAAAAAAGTAGCACAAGTATTTGCACTAGAAATGCCCATTGTACCCTACTATTCCCATCCCTTTCTAATAAAAACTGCCCATTTTCAGCCTCTGTTTGTAAGAAGCCATGTTTTATATCACATAGTCCTTCATCTCTGGCTTTCTTCCTTGTAGAGAGGCATGGATGCCCTGAGGGAGAAATCCGGGGTTGTTGGTCCCTAGAGTTGCTTTGCTTTAGTTCCTTTGTGGTATCTGTTCCAGGTCTCGTCCACATATATTTTTAAAATAAACTCCCATTTTGAAGCAGATTGAATTAGTCTAATTCCTTGCAACCAAAAGAGAAAAACTAAAAATAGCATTGATCAGTTATGTATGAGAAAAATGAAAACCCATTGTAAAAGAATTAGGGAGAAAGAGATCTATTCCCATTTGGGTTCAAGGATGGCTCTAACTTATTTTTCTTTAATATGTGGACCATCTCTAGGGATGGGAACATGCTTCCAACTGTTGTATAGAGTTCCAGGTCTTACCCTAGTTGTCTGGATGATGAACCTGGTGGTGCAGCAGAAACACTCTGTGAAGCCTGTTCAAACTATTGATTCCAGAGCCTTGTTCGTGGAGATTCTCGTTCAGGAGATTGGGGTGAGGCTGGGCACTTGTAATTTTAACGAGCTTATAGGTAATTCTGAATCACGGCCAGGTTTCAAAACCGTATACAATGACCTCAAACGGTTTTAACTCAGAGACGCACTCATATCTTAAAATGTTATGCCAGTGCTAGTATGTACCTCTGTTCTTTCTCTGCTTCTGAATTAAAAACAAAGAAAATTTTATTTTTCTCAACTCTCTGCTTTGCTACTGATACCATGATGGTATTTGAGTCTTCAAAAACTAGTCTATACTGGTTTTCTTTCCTATGGAAGGAAGAAATATGTGATTTATCATTTTAGAAAACTTAAGCTGAAGCTCTAGGCAAGGCACGGAATCAGAGAGTCCCACGTTAGCGTTTCCCTACAAGAAATAGCCAATATCAGAACTGCTATGTCTACTTTCCTTTTCTCTGACTCTGCCCAGCTCATCCTCTCTCTACCTTCTTCCAGGAGTCGGTGAAATGACAAACAATGGAGATGTTTGGTACTTAAAACTCTTACCTTAAATGTATTTGCCTTTCTGTCCCAACATTTTGGACATGTTGAAACAGGAAGCACAGATCACTGCTAAATCACATGGTTGGTGCAAGTGGTTTGTAATCGACTGCTAACCTAAAAGTAGGGAGTTCGAACCCACCTAGTGGCACCATGGAAGAAAGTTCTCGCTATCTGTTTCTATGAAGATTATAGCCAAGAAATCCTATGGAATAGTTCTACTCTGTAACACATGGGGCCCACCATGAGTCAGAATTCAAGTAATGGCAATGGATTTAGTTTGTTTTTATGTAGATTGGAATCATTACTAATTCCTAGTCTCCAGCCTTGGTTAGGTTTTAATTATTTTTTCTTTAATCTTCTCAACAACTGTAACTAACCACAGTTTCATCTAGGGTGACCAGCATCCTGGTTTGCCCAAGACTGAGAGGGTTCCTGAGGTATGGACTCTCAGTACTAAAGCAGGAAAGTCCCAAGCAAACTCTGACAAGTTGGTCATCCTGGTCTCATTAGACCTTCTCTTTGGATTTTCCTTACTTCCAACACCCACTAAACCCATTGCCATCAAGTCGATTGCAACTAAAAGTGACCCTATAGGACAAAGCAGAACTGCCCCATAGGGTTTCCGAGGAGCACCTGGTGGATTTGAACTGCCGAGCTTTTGGTTAGCAGCTGTAGCTCTTAACCACTACCCTACCAGGGTTTCCTTACTTCCGATAGAATCTCTAATTTCTTACTTGACAGAGATAATAGAGGCTAACAGGTGAGAAATTTCTTAGCTTCCTGCCCATCTCACTAACAAGTATTGGCCCGGAGGCCTGACTCCACTAGTTATCCCCTCTTCAGTTTATCCAACAATGCTTTCCCCTCAGTAAATTGTTAAAGAAAATTTTGCCAAGTCCAAGCATGTTCATGGAAAAAGGTCCTTGCTTGACAGTCTTTCTTCCACATCTATACCTTCTCTTCAATCATTCCTAATACCCCATATTCCTCCTAATATGAAATAAGCTTCCCCTTTTACTCTTATATATAGCCATTCTACTTCTGCTTATGGAGACTCAGTGAAATGCATTTCCTGAGTGATGATGCTCTTTCTTGTCTGGTAGGTGAATAGATTCAGCTTTGCTGGCAGCCTTTGTTACAGTCTTTAGCATTATAAACATGCCCAAGTTTTTCCCATCATAAAAACAAATGACCACTTCTTATACTTTAGATGCCCTCATATAGCTCTTATCCTATCTCCTTCCTTCCATTTATTCAATTTGAAAGATAAATGTGCCTTTGCTTTCTTTACTTCCTCAATGAATTGTGGTATGTGTTTTCTTTATAATGCACCCTATGGAACCTACTTTTGCTATCATCACCAATGATCTCCTTGTTACTAAATTTCATCAGAAATTTTTGGTTATCTGTGATTTAGAAATAGGTTTATTTTAAAAAATAAGCTACAAAAATTTATGAAGAATAATACAAACCACCCACAATTCTTCCATGTAGAATTAAAATATTACAATCTCTGGCATTTGTCATTATTTACAACTTTCTCCTTCTTGAAACTCTAGTTTTATTCATAATTCTCTGGAAGTTCCTTCTCAGTCTTCTTTGCTAAGCCCTTGTCCTGTGCCCAAAATCCACTCAAATATTGAAGTTCCCAGCTTTACATCTTCATCTCAGGGTTCCATTTACTCTATAGATTCTCCCTGAGTTGATTTTTTTCTAGCTCCATGAATGTATCTGCAACATATGTTTTGAAGCCAGTCTATTGTTTCTCTAGAGATCCAGTTCTATAGGAATTTGCTGTGATCACCACAATCTCAACACTCCTCTGAACTGATTTTATCTTTTCCCAATTCTCCTATCTCAAGCATTCCATATTAATGACACCACCATCAACCCGGTTACTTGGGTGTTACCTTTTATTTCTCCTGTTCCGCTTCCACATCCAGCCAATTACTAAGTCTTGCCTATTAAATCATCTTCACATTTCTTAAATCCAGCTCTTTTGCCTACCTCTGCTACTACTGCCTGGCTATGGGCTGTCAACCTTTTAAAACTGTATTTATGCAATAGTTTTCTAAATGGAGTCTTTGCCTCTAGGCTTGGCCCTCTTTAATCAATTCTGCACACTGCTGCCAAAGTGACCCTTCTAAGACATAAATTTGAACATTGTGGTTAAGACTGTGGGCTCTTGAATGAGACAGATCTGGATTTATAACCAGTTCCAATTCTTATTGGCTAGGACCTTGGGCAAGTTGTTTAACCTCTTTAAGCCTCTATTTCCTCACTAGTAAATTGGGCTTATAATACATCAGAGTGTTGTCTTGAGAATTAAAAGAAAAAACTACTTAAAAAAGTACCTCAAGAATAGAAACTCCTTAGTATATGGTTGCTGCTATTATTGTGGTTATTGTTCTTATTGATACATATTATAGATCTCCCTGGCTGAATTCCTTTAATGACGGCCCACTGGATTTAAGATAAAGTCTTAACCCTTTAGGTGATATATAAGATCTTTTATGCTTGTGCCTTGGTTGCTGTGCCGAACCTCATTTCCTGCAACTTCCCTTTTTCACTCTATCCTCCATTCATAATGAATTATTTACACTTTTTTCAATGAGACTCTTTCTGTTCCTTTGTACATTCTTCAGTTTATCTTGACTTAAACTCTTTGCCTGGCTAAATCCAATTCATTTTTCAAAATTCAGTTCCACTTTCATTTCTTCTAAAGAACTTTCTCTTTCACCTTATTATAATCGGGATTGAAAGTCTTATTTCCCCTGTCATTTCCTTTGCATACCTGACTCTATAATATCATATTTTTTAGGATATTTTAATGATCCTTCCCAATAGACTGTGAGTGTCTTGAAGGCACCAGTAGTGTTTTATTTATCTTTATGTTCCCAGTTCCCAAGCCAGTGCTAGGAAAATAATAGGTGACACTAAAATGTTGAATGGTATGCAATGCAGTTTTTGGATATTCATAACAATAGTATCCCAACATAGAGATGATACTATGCATACAATCATTGATAACTGATAACTTAAATATAAATATGTAATTAAATGCTTAAATCAGTGCTACAGACAAGAAGTTGTATAGTAATTGAAAGCTTTAAATTGTTTAGAAAATTACAAGGAGAGGGTGATCTTTGAACTGTATGTTGAAGATATAAGATTTGATTAAGGAAAAATCAAAGAACGGAATTTTTAGGAAAGGGGAACTATGAGACTGAAGACAGAGGAATGAGTATGTATGGATTGTTCTCTGTGTGCTAAGCACTAAGTTGACTTTGAAATTAGATGTCTGTTAGCTTGATTTTTTTTTTTTCATTTAATTCTTTCGTTAACTCTGTAAGCCTTCATCCTGTACCCAAAATCCACTCAAACATTGAAGGTAAGGAAACTGAAGGTCAGAAGTTTTAAATGAATTTATAAAGTTCATACAGCTGTTACAAAGTGAAGATAGGATTCAAATCCAGTTCTGCTCAACTCCAAATATTCCCATCTCCACAGTAGATTGATGTGATACACCACAGGTGGAATGAACATGTGAGATCAGAACAGTGGGGTTAAGCTTGGATCCACATTATGACAGGCCCTCGAAGCCAGGCAGAAGAAATATTTCATTATTATCTACTATTAAGTAACTATGACATTCTTTCAGCTGTGTATTTGGTGGAATTGAAGAGGCTGTATCAAAATCAAGGACAGGCAAAAATATATGGCAAGCCTGCCTCTCTTCTCTTCTCTTGCATTTCATGGCAGGCAATGGTAATAGATCATACATTCTTCCTTACTGGGCCTGAATACAACCTCAAAACCCTTATTAATGGATATTAATTAAAAGCTTTTGGTTGTTCCAGGGCTATTTCTTCTTAATATAACTCCAGTTGCCTTGTGGGGAATTGCCTTGCCACCATTATGAGCAAACTGGATGAAACTGGAAAACAGAGCACACCACCCTCCTATTATGGAGGATGAAGTGTTTCTAAGAGTCTGTGGTGGGCTACTTCTGCCAGATTCCCCGTCTTGCTGTCTCAGTAGGACCAAGCTGTGAGCGTAGGACCTAAGCTTAGCTAGGCAAAAGCTCTCTTTCCAAAGACTTAGAAATTTGAGCAAAGTTATTCAGGACTGAAGACAAAACAAAATAAAACTGTACATTCCTCCCAGAGCAGAAATCCTGATGAGTTGGTAGAGGCTTACCTGCTGTTTTTCTGGTTTCTCTTTTATTTATAAACATCATATCCAGTTTCCCCAATTATTCTGTGAACTTTTCAATAATACCATTTCAATAAGTTTCTTTTTTTGTATAAATCAGCCAGAGTATATTTCTGTGGCTTACAACCCAAAAAAAAAAAAAAACAAAAAAACATAATCAATACCATTCCTATTCAGTCAGAGTTGGCACATGATTTAAAAATCAGCAGGTCCATGATTTAATACTGATGGCACATGAGTTAAATCCAGTAGGGTTTAAATATGGAAAATATGCTGTGGTGTTTTTCTACTGTGTCAACTTGGATAAGCTGAAACTATTTTCCCAGAATCCTCTTTCCCATATGGTTCCAAGTTGGAGCTAGCTAAAAGAAAAATTTTTGTGAGATTTGGAAGGTATAAATGGAGAAGGAACCATTATGCGCTGAAGGTCTCCATGGTCACTAATGGTAACAGGCAGTCACAGATGGGTCCTCACTCTCCCATGTAACATATCTAGATCTTCTTCTCAAATACCAGCCCTAAAAATAGAGACTTCAGCCCCACAACTAAATGCAGAGCCAAGAATCTTCCTTCTTTTCCACTAGATTTCCTTTGTGTTTCCATTCTGGCAGCTGGATATACCTGGCCTCTGGATTCCTTGGTAAACTCCAAATTGTCCACCAGCTCTAGTGCTTTGCTCTGATCCTCCAACTTCCTTTCTGGTCTGTTATTTCTCCAGCCTCTCCAACAATTGCATAAGATCTTAGTCCTATATTTTCTTTTTTCCATAATACTCACAGAGATTCTGCTTTCAAGGTTGAACCTAGATTGCTAAAATTATTGGTACTAGAAATGGTCCAGGGGGAACACAACATTAAAATGGGAATCTATAATTGGTTCTCTGATCTGATTAGATTTAAGGGCAATAATCTTTTTGCTGCCAGTGGTAAATGGAATATTGGTAGTTCCTGGCATGCAGTGGCAAAGCAGTTTCTTAAATTATCATCTGTGGTTTCACCTATAATCAAATGCCTGTGGAAGATGAGGGTCACCAAGTAGTTGCTGCTGTAGTTTCACTTCAGTGAAAATGAGTATAATGGTGTCTTTTGTTTGTTTGTTTTTGCTACTAAGTGCACTGGAAAATATGGAGAGAGAAAATTCCCAGATCAATGCCTGGATAATGGCATAAAAACTTCTTTGTCTGTCTTGATTTAAAAAGTTTCTATGTTTGCCATGAAAGAAACCTATATATCCTATAAAATTTCTGAGAACCAAATCCAAAGTCTAATCTGGAGGTAACTGACCTACAATTCAAATTTAATTTGCACCTTGCAGGGTTAGGGAATTGGCTGGGAAGGAATAGCACCATAAAAAATAGGATGGAGACATACTGGTAGGTTCTGATGATGCTGAGGATCGTGAACCCCTAAATGTTATTGAGCCTCATTTGCCAGTAGAAGCAAGTCTGAGGAGGCTAGTCTTCTTTTGCCTGAAGAACTTAATTGTCTGTGCCTGAGAACTTGATTTGCAGGGGAATAATGATCCCTTTCAAGGTGTACCGCATCACCTCTCCTTGCTGTGAAGCCTATATAACATGACTCAAGTTTTGGCATGTTACAGGGGACCAGATAAAAACTATGATCTGAGAAGAGGTACTGTACACCCCAAAAGAGTGACATCATTTTGCCAATTTATATTGACAGAAACCTGGGAAATATTCATGGACATGGATTCAAAGTATGCTGTATCAGGGAAGGAGAACATAACTTTGGGTCAGGTTGAAACATCTCAGGGTCAAATCCTAAAGGCACGAGCTCGTTGCATTTGCAAATGGCATGGATTCTTACAGCTCTTACTACTGTTTCTACATTGTCTGTTTTCTTTCAGCCTACATTATTGCATTATGGGGATTACCTTTTGACCAGTTTATTGAGGAAGAAAAACTTTGAGCCTGATTAAAGATGGTTCTGCATTATATGCTGACACTACCCAAAATGACTAATGGGTTGGTTTGGAAGAAACATGATTGGAAAATGGGTGACAACGAGGTGTGGAGAAGTGGTATATGGATGAATATCTCCAAATGGGGAAAGCGTGTGAAGACATTTGTGTCCTATGTGAGTGCTGAGTAAACAGCATTATTAACAGAGGAGGATCTTAATAATCAGTTGGTCAAGATCACTTTTTCTGTGATGTCAGTCAACCCCCTTTACTAGCCACCCTGTTCTTGCCTAATAGGTGCATGAACAAAATGATCATAGCTTCAGCAACCTAGATTTCTACTCACTCAGGCCACTTTGGTTAGAGCCATTGCTGAGTACCCAACCAGCCAATAGTAGAGGCCAACTCTTAGACCTAATATTGGACAGTTCCCTAGGGGGATCAGGCAGCCACCTATTGGCAAGTTGATTACATTGGATCAACAACTTCCATCACTGAAATGATAGTGCTTTTATTCTTACAGCAATAGATATTCTGAATATACATTTGCTTTCCCTGCCCCCCCCCCCCAAATGCTTCTGCCAAAACCACCATCCATGAATTTACAAGTGTCTTATTCACTGTCATGGTGGTGCACACAGCATTGCTTTTGACAAGGGAACCAATTTTACAGTAAATGAAGTATGGCATTGGGCCAGTCTTACGGAATTTACTGGTCTTATGTTTCTCATCACTTTGAGATAGCTGGTCTGATAAAAGGATCAAATGATTTTTTGAATACTCAGATATAGTGCCGGCTGGTGGAAACACACTGTGGGTTGGACTAATGTCCATCAGAATGCTGTATATGCTTTGAATAAGGTACTAATATACGGTGCTATTTTTCCAATAGCTAGAATTCCCAGGTCCATGAATGAAGGGTTAGAAACTGAGTAGTTTCTCACACAATTACACTGAACAGTCCACTAGTGAAAGTTTGGCTTCTGTTCTAGTGATTCTTAATGGTCTACAGGTCTTAATTCTACAGGGTTGTTCCATTAAACTTATTTGAGAGTGCCACTTAGACATTTCGGACTGCTATGCTGCCTGGGATAATTAATCCCAATTATCATTTTTTTTTTTTTTTTTATCAAGGGAAAATTACTTGTTGCTGCACAATGGAGCCGGAGAAGTATATCTGTAATACAGGAAACCTAGGTTGCCTCCTAGTAATCCCAAGTCCTTGATAAATATTAATGGAAAACTACTCAATACAGGCAGGAATACTAATGGCACAAACGCTTCATTAGTGAAGGACTGATTATCTCATTATATAAGGAACCACAACCAACTGGGTACAAAAGATATATGGAATAGGCAGTAGAAGAAGAAAGTTACATACACCAGCTAAAAGCACATTACTAGTTACAGAAACTACACCTGTTCTAGAGATAAGCTTTTCTGTCTTACCTTGATATGAATATTTTTGTATAGGTGTTAATCAATTATTTGTCTTTTTTTCCCTTTCATTTCCTGATTCTAAAAGAAAAAAAAAAGCTGATTTAACAGTGATTAGCTTTACATTTCAATATTCACGTTACAAGATATCAAAGGTGGGGTATGACTCAACGAAGAGAGAGTAAACATTATCCAAAGATTGATGATGTGTCATAGGAGAGATTTAGAGTATTTTGGTTGTATAAGGTCATCATATTAGATGGATCATGATGTTTCTGTTTGTGTGTGTGTATAAAATGTGGTTAAAAGAGGTGTATATGGATGCTGATTTAACAAGGAGTGGAGTATATTTTTTTACTATGTCAACTAAGCTAAGCTGGAACTACATATTGTGGAATTTGGTCCCCTTTTAGAGTTGGCCAAAGAGAAATTTGTACAAGGTTTATAAGGTAAAAGTGAAGCAGCATTATACTGTTTTCCTGATTAGAGGCAGTGAGAGACAGATGCAGAGGTGTTGGAATATCCCAGCCTATCTTAGCTCTTCCCTGGCTTTTAATATGAGGGGTGGCCTAACTCTTATTTGCTTCGGTTTGGTCATGACGATGTTTGAAGATGCCAGTCCTGATGACTAACAACAACCAGATAGGGGTAAAATCTTTCCATAGACTTAGTAGTGGCCTAATTTTTATTGGCTTTTATCTGTGTTTGATGATGTTTGGGGATGCAAAACCAAGGAGAGATCAATATTGTATCTCAAAGATTCCTTCTTCACCTCTTTCGCCCTACTCTACTCAATGACCAAGAAACTCAGGTTTTAAAATTTGGCAATATCTGTGACAAAGTATGGTGTATATTATCATTATGGTACCCAGCATTTGATATTACTGGAGCCAGAGTACCACTCACCATTTTCTCCTCCCACAAAGCAAGAGATACTTAAGTACTTTGGGTATGAGATGCTAAATTAATTCCATTTAGTTTGAACTTAAGTCTTCCCTTTTTCAGGTTGAGAGATAGAGAAAAAATACCTCCATGTCTTCTACTTTTAAAACATTTTCAAGACAGCTGGACTCTTGCCCAGTCATATTGGCAAATCATACCCCTCATTTATGCAGGAGATGATAAAGCCCCATTCTTGCTGATTTTTAGTGCATAGAAGCATATGGAATCTAAAAGTGCCAGACCCAGCTTTGCACTCCAGGAATGTGTAGGAGGGCCTAACCAGCATTTATGGGGTAGAGAAAGTGAAACTCATACCACAGTCTAAGTATCTTTCAGTACCCTCACTCTTGGGTATTTTGGGATATATTTTTGAAAGGGATATATTTATGAGAAAAGTAAATATAATGCATTGCTAAAATGTAATAGACATCTTGCTATTTAAAGGGATTTAAAAATTTTTTTTAAAAATCATTTTTATAAGCACCTCCAAAAGAACCAAATGTATTTTATCACCAATGTTTTTTTTTTTAATTGTCATTTTCTCTGTGTACTCACAAGAATCTAAAAGTCAGAGTATAGTTGAGAGTTATTTAATCCAATGAGAACTTTTTTAATTTCAAAAATTGAATAAGATTATATTTTCAACTTTGAAGACAATGCTAATTTCTTTAATGATCTAATTTTCACAAAGGAAGTCTTGGATTTCTGTAGACTTGTTTTCACAATAATTTCTCCTATATTTGTTGTAAAGATTAAACTGTGCCTAGTTCTTTCAGTACCTGATAACACTCATTCTCAGAACATCAACTCTCTCCAGGTCTGAAGCAGAGGAGTACTCTGGTTAATGGGGCAGATCTATACCTTGGAGGTTGTCCTAGAAATAGTCTTGTCCTAGAAATAAAGTTAAACATGTTGCTATAGTTCCAAGTATTAAGTAAGTTTTTATTAAAACAAATGTTCCTATACACTCACACAGACCAAGCGCTGAGCCTGAGTGAGCAAAGATAGCCCCAATTAATCGAGATAGAATTTTCCAGATTACAATTATCCTTTTAGTGCATTTATGCAGATTTCCATGTAAAGCAATAGAAATCTAAATACAAACATGATATTTACATGAGAAAATCCCTGTGAAAGTCTATGATGTTAACCCTTTGGTGACCAAATTATTTTCTGTTTTGAATTTTTTGTTGATACTGTGTGTTTTTATTAGGGAAAGCATGCTGAATCATTGAGTGTGTCTGAATTTCTGGTAGTTAGTATGAATTTTTTTTTTGCCCCCTCCCAAAAGCCTACCCTAAGTGTTAAGTGGTACATGTAAAGTATCACTAATTATACCCCAAAGACCTACTGCTTCTAAATCAGCACTTCGAAACCCTGCTGAGAGTTTGCATTTCTACCCCATATATATTGAATCAGAGTCTACATTTTAACAAGATCCAGGTGATTCTCATGTATAATAAATTTTTAGAAGTACTGCTCTACTAGTCAGGAGCCCTGGTGGTGCAATGGCTGAGTGCTTGGCTGCTAACTGCAAGGTCCGTGGTTTGAAATCACCAGCCTCTCCGTGTAAGAAAGATGTGGCAGTCTGCTTCTGTAAAGATTTACAGCACTGGAAACCCTGTGGGAAAGTTCTACTCTGTTCTATAGGGTCACTATGAGTAGGAATCAACTTGATTGCAACAGGAGTAACAGGAGCTGGCTACCCAAAGACTCAGATATGCTTGGCTAAATGAAGAGCCACTCTCTTGACTGATTCTCTTTCTTCTGTAGCCTCAAGGAACAGCGGACAGAGACCTTGAAATTTTAGCCTGCCATTGTTGCTTGTCCATTTATGATGTGGAGTTATGGTTTATCACTAAAATGAATGTCTGCATTAACAGAAGCACTGATAGTCAATTTTGATTCTAAGCAACAGTGATTTTTTTTTACCCTGCAAAAGATGAATAACAGCTAGATGAAGAGAAAAGTTTGCTTTCGATGGAGAAAGCAAGATGTATAAAGATGCAGAGGAGTGGTCATGGAATTCTTAGGGAAAATGCAAGTAAAACCCTGTGGAGTATGGATTTGAGACGGGCAACACTGGGGCAGGAGGATCAGTTATATAGCTTTTCTATGAAATTTGAAAAAATGATGGCATTTCTAAATTAAGATTTTGATAATAAGGCTGAAGAAAATAGTAAGTTTAAATGGGATTTCAAAAAAAGATGTATGGAGACCAAAGTTTATTAACAGTTACTAGGAGTGTAAGGGAGAAGGGGGGGGAGGGCGTTTAATGGTGACAGAAAAATCTCATGGATTTAGGATAGGGTCGCACAGCTGATTATCATAATTGCTGTCAATAAGTTGTGCACCTGTAAAAAGTTGACTTGGCAAAAATTGATATACTTGCATCAAGAACAACAACAACGAAAGAGAGTAGCTGCTGAGGCTGCTTATGTACAACCAAAAACCTCATGGGCTTTGGTTTATTGGTTTGGAGGTTTAAGGACAAGGCTTCATGGAACATCTCAGTTAATTGGCCTAAAAACTTGTTTAGTGCTTCTCTTCTACCTCCTTGTTTATTGTGAGTGCCTGGGGTCTTAAAAGCTTGTAAGCAGCCATCCAAGGGATAACAATTGGTCTCTGTTCTCCTGGAGCAACAGAGGAAGGAGAGTCAGGAATAGGAGGAAGATGTGGAATCTGTGGTTAATTGCCTCTATGAACAACTGCCTCTAGGCCATGAGACCAGAAAAACTGGATAGTGCCTGGCTACCATTATTGAATATTTTGATCGAAGAATCTATAGAAGATTCCTGTTCAAAAGGGGGGAAATGCAGAAGAGATTTCAAATTCTCATGGATTCCAGACTTTTTGGAGCCATGGAGGCTAGATAAACCCCTGAAACTATTGTCCCGAGATAATCTTTAAACCAAAGATATCCTGCAAGTCTTCTTAAAACTAAACAATAGCTTAACTAGTAAAAAAAATGTCTACCTTGAGCATTATGCTGTTTTAAGAACTATCTATTTGGGATCAAAGTGATAAAAGAAACCCTAAAGATTAGATAGGAACCTTAGGGGGCAGTGAGTTTACGTTAACAGGGACGAACAACTCAGAAATGGAAGACTGAGAATGGTGGCACAACTTAAAGAAGGTAATCAATGTCACAGAATTGTACATGTAGAAACTGTTGAATTGATGTATGTTTTGTTGTGTATATTCTTAGGAACAACAGCAACAAAATAAATTTAAAAAAAAGGACTAAGAACTTGATGATGGATAGTATATAGCAGTTTTAGGGCTTGCATACTACCATTTTTCCTAATTCTTTTCTATTCCCCCATTTTCATACTTCCACTCCCTCAATAAAACCAAAATGATATCATGCTTCACATATTGTTTTGTGGACTATCATATCATGAGCATCTTATCCCATTATAATAAATATGGCTCAAATAGGTAAATAAATAAATATCAATTTCTGACTGATCTGTGTTTTATTATAGACATGTAGAATAATTTATTTAATCTCTTACCATTGGTATTTAGGTTGTTTACCATCTTTAAGTATTATGAACAGTGTTGTTACAGGTATCTTTAAAGCTAAATATTTGTATATATGCTTAATTATTACTTCAGTATATTTCTAGGCAAGGAAATGTTGAATTTTTAAAGCATTTTATAAATATTGCCAAATTGTTTTCCAGGGTTTATGTTTCAAGATATTTATAAAATAACCTACAATTTGATTTGAAGTGTCTTGTAAAAGTGTCTACTTTGTGAAAGACGCTTTCTCGGAATTAAAAAGATGAATAAATTCTACTGGTGTAAATTGAAATACTTTCAATGGCTACTTTTACTTTTGCCTACTTTCCGCATAGATCTTCAGAAGCGATGAGGATTTTATGGTTCTGATGAAGAATATGGTGCTTCCTTTTTAAAAAATAGAAACTAATATAAAAAAAAACTCCAAAATTTATTTGTAGAGTGTTTTTAATCAATTAATGAAAATTAGTAAATTTGTTTATCCATCTATTCATTAATTCAACCAATATTTATTGAAAGCTTATACTTATTCCAGGTAATGTGGATAAAACTTTCACTCTCAGGCAGTTCAAATTCGTAGCCCTAATCACGATGATGACCCTGATGAAGATCATAACAGAACTTAACATTTATGTAGTATTTACCATGGATCAGGTGGTATTTTCTTTCATCAACACTATGAAGAAAGTCATATTATCCTCATGAAGAAGACAGAAAAGAAAATAAGGTATTTCAATAAAACATCGTAAGAGTCGTGACTGCTGTAAGGACTGGGTGCAGTAGGAGCACACTGTAGGGACTCCCAGCCTTCCTGGAGACACTATCTAAACTGAAACCTCAAGACTGAAGAGGAGATACCTTGATGTGCCCTGAAAGCCTTTTTTTTTTTTTTTTAAATACATACAGAAACCCAAATCAAACCCATTGCCATGAGCTGATTCCGATTCATAGCGACCCTATAGGACGGAGTAGAACTGCCCCACAGAGTTTCCAAGGAGCAACTGGTGGATTCCAACTGCCAACCTTTTGGTTAGCAGCCAATCTCTTAACCACTGTGCCACCAGGGCTCCTTTAAACATGTGAGGGACCTAATATTTTCTTTCTAAAGCAGTGTCCACCTTAAGGAAATACTGTGTTGTTCGGTGGTACAGGGTAAACAGAATGATTATTGAGACTCTTTTTGGAGAGTGTCGTGCATTAATTATTTCTACTTCCTATTTGATATTTAATTTCCTCACTTCAGAATGCTGACCCACTGTTCTACTGAAGAAGAATCAGCCAAGTAAAACAGCGACCTTCTAATTGAAAAATGTATTGTTAATTTTTTAGTCCTTGTATAATTTGACATCTTTAACAAATTTAAAACTGTTGACTACTCCCTCCCATTTGAAATTCTCTACTATGCATCTAATCACCTAAACCAGAAATACAGAAACCATTCTATAGTATTCACTTTCTCTCACCCATTTCACCTGTAAACTCACGTCTTGTTTCCTCTCCTTTGCGTACCCAGTTTCTCAACTGGACAAACCTGTGGGCCCTATTTGGTGTAATTTATAAGCACGTTTCTATTGATTATCACCAACTCTAGCATTTCTTACCAATAACATTTAGAATTAAGACTCATGCCAAGATTTGGGGTAAATCACACAATCGATGTGCTCCCATATTATTCTGAAAAGCTTCACTCTAGCTACCCTTGGAAATTGGTAAATCAGAGACAAACTGTACAGTCGATTCTGATAGACTCCTGTGTTGACTCATCTGCTTGAGTCTACTGGCTTATAGGAACATCTGGGTTGAGGTTCTTTGTCTAGCACACCAACACTATCCATTTACTTTGATATATATATATATGTAAGATATGGAAGAATTAGTTTCCTCATGTGTAAAATTGCGCTAATAATACCTATCTCAAGGATAATTTTGAGGGCCGAATGAGCTAATACATGTAAAGTATCTGGAATGGTCTAATTCCTGAAGACTATTAAGTATTATTGTTGTTGTTGTTAAGTGCCATGAAGTTTGCTCCAGATCACAATGACTTTACATATAACAGAAAAAAAAATGTTTCTTGGTCCTGTGCCATCTTCACAATAGTTGCAGCCACTGTGTCAATCCATCTCATTGAGGGTCTTCCTCTTTTTCACTGACCCCCTACTTTACCAACCATGATATCCTTCTCCAGGGACAGGTCCCTCCTGATAATATGTCCAGGGTAAGCAAGACAAAGTTTTGCCAACCTCAATTCCAAGGAGCATTCTGGCTGTATTTCCTCCAAGCAGATTTGTTTGTTTTTCTGGCAGTCCACTGTATATTCAATATTCTTCACCAACACCATAATTCAAATGTGTCAGTTCTTGTTTGGTCTCCCTTTTTCATTGTCCAGCTTTCATATGCATACGAAGCAATTGAAAACACCATGTCTTGGGTCAGCTGCACCTCAGTCCTGAAAGTGACATCTTTGCTTTTTAAGATGTTAAAGAGGTCTTTTGCATCCGATTTGTCCAGTGCAATACATCATTTGATTTTTGACTACTGCTTGCATGGGCAGTGGTTTTTGATCCCAGTATAAAATCCTGACAACTTTGATATTTTCTTCATTTGTCATGATGTTGCTTATTGGTCCAATTGTGAGGATTTTTATTTTCTTTATGTTGAGGTGTAATCCATACTGAAGGCTGTAGCCTTTGGTCTTCATTGGTCGGTGCTTCAAGTCCTCTTCACTTTCAGCAAGAAAGGTCATATCATCTGCATATCACAGGTTGTTAATTAGTCTTTATTCTAGCCTGATGCTGTTTCTTCTTCATACAGTCTAGTTTCTCCAAATATTTGCTTAGCATACAGATTGAATAAGTATGGTGATAGGATACAACTCTGACATACATCTTTTCTGATTTTAAACCATGTAGTATCCCCCTTGTTTTGTTTGAACAACTGCTTCTTGATCTATGTACAGGTTCCTTCTGAGTACAATTAAGTGTTCTGGAATTCCCGTTCTTCACAATAATATCCATAATTTGTCATGATCCACACAGTTGAATGCCCTTGTATAGTCAATAAAACACAGATAAACATCTTTTTGGTGTTCTCTACTTTCAACCAAGGTCCATCTGACATCACAATGATATCCCTTCTTCCATGTCCTCTTCTAAATCCATCTTGAATTTCTGACCAGGTCCCTGTTGATGTACAGCAGCAGCTGTTTTTCATTTACCTTCAGCAAAATTTTGCTTGCATTGATATTAATGATATTGTTCGATAATTTCCACATTCCCTTTAATCACCTTTCTTTGGAATTGGCAGAAATATGAATCTCTTCAAGTCAGTTGGCCAGGTAGCTGTCTTCCAAATTTCTTGCCATAGATGATGAGTCAGCGCTTCCAGTGTTGCATCCATTTGCTGAAGCATCTCAATTGGTATTTCATCAATTCCTGGAGCCTTGTTTTTCACCAAGGCTTTCAGGGCAGCTTGGGCTTTTTCCTTTAGTATCATCAATTCTTGATTATATGCTACCTATCCCGAATTGGTTGAATGTTGACAAATTCTTTTTGGTACCGTGACTCTGTGTATTCTGATGCTTCTTGTGCCATTCAATTTTTTGCCCATGGAGTCCTTCAATATTGCAATTTAAGGCTTGGATTTTTTCTTCAGTTCTTTTGGCTTGAGAAATGCTGAGTGTTCTCTTTTGGCTTTCCGACTGCATATCTTTGCACATTTCATTATAATACTTTACCTTTTCTTCTTAAAGAACCTTTTGAAATCTGTTCAATTCTTTTACTTCATCATTTCTTCCATTTGCTTTAGCTACTCTGCACTCAAAAGCAAGTTTTAGAGTTTCTTCTAACATCCATTTTGACATCTACCACAGTATGACAAACTGACAGACAGGTGGTGGATTGTTGCTGTTATTATTCTTATTATATTTACCAGTAAGCTACTTAGCCAGGGGCCCTGCTCTGAACTTCATCCTTCATGACTTGGGTCCTCCTAGGACTGTAGTCTCTATATAACCTTTATTTCAGTAAAAGCAAAACCTCTGAAATTATGGCTGCAGACTGATTGACTCGTCAGTTGCAGCCTTGCAGTGACTCCTCTCCTACATTGTTATACCTTGAAGATTGAACTTCTGGACTGACTAAAACATTCCTGAACCTGTAACACCCTTTGGATATTTTGCTTAAACTCAGTGTCTATAGCTTGGTTAGTGCCCACCTAGAGCTCATGCTCTGAGCCCACATTTCTGAACTCGTTCAACTGATTCTTTCCTGTTTCCACTTCTACTTCCTTTTTCAAGGGTCTGTGTGGTTACCGGGCTTCTGTAGGCTTCATGCACAAGTATGTCTCCACTAAAATACAAGATGACTTTTGAGGTCGGAAATAGAGAAGAAGTCATTGAAAAGGTAGCATTTGATATTATATTAAAAATAAGATTTATTTGATTTTAAAAATGGGTGAAATCTGAGTTTGAGATGATGAAAGTGTAGAGAAGATTCCAGGGATGGGCAGTAGCAAGAGTAAAGTGTTGGTGGCACAAAATGGGATGACAGGTGATGGCCCTGAATTTCTATAGATTGATTGTTCTTATACTCTTAGTATGGCCATTCAGGGTGAAACACATGCTATTGGAGCTGAACTTGTCCCCTACGTACTCCCCACCTGACTCCAAACTAAATGGAACTCAAAGATAACATTAAAACTGTTCAGCCTCACTAATCTCTTGTGACTATGTATCTACCCAATCAAAAGGACATTGAAATTTGGGAAAGTTCTCCTTGTTTTTCTTGTCTTAAAATCTTACAATTTTTTCCTCTTTATTGTCCCATGATTTTGCTTTCACATCACTGTGGGCATCTCTCTATTTTCAGGTTCTTGATTAGGAGCTAGCTGTAGGGTAGTGTGATGGTTAATGTTATGTGTCAACTTGGCTAAGCCATGATTCTCAGTGGTTTGGCAGATACTATGTGATCACCTCCCATTTTGTGATCTGATGTGAGCAGCCAATCAGTTGGAAAGGGAGTTTCCTAGGGGATGTGGCCTGCATCCAATATATATGGATGTTCTGGCAAAGCTTGAGCTCTCTCTGTATCCTGCCCTCATCTCATGTTCTGACCTATGGTTCTTGGAGAAGGCTTCAGCTAGCCACCTGACCTGCAGATTTTGGATTCATCAGCTACAGCAAACCTGTGAGCCAGCAGCTTGCTGCCTGAACTGCAGATTTTGGGTTCATCAGCCCCTGCAACAGGAGAAGCATTCAGCTTGCCATCTCACCCACAGATTTCAGACTTTCCAGCCCCCACAATAGTGTGAGCCATTTCCTTGAAGTAAATCTCTCTCTCTCTCTCTCTCTCTCTCTATATGCTTCATTGGTTTTGTTCCTCCAGAGAACTTAGCTTAAAACAAATAGTGTAGGAGATAATGAATAGAGTATTAAGCTAGAGTTGAAAAGATAGAGGTCTGTTTCTGGCTCAGATTTTTAACTAATTGTATGAACTTGGGAAGCACTTTATCTCTTACATCAGAGGTTGGCAAACTACATTCTGCAGGCCAAATCTGGCCTGCCTCCTGTTTTTATTGTACCTTTGAGCCCTGGTGGTACAGTGGTAAAGCATTTGGCTGCTGGCCGAAAGGTTGGCAGTTCAAATCCACCATCTATTCCTTGAAAACCCTATGGGGCAGTTCTACTCTTTCCTACAGGGTTGCTATGAGTCAGAATCAACTCCATGGTGACAGGTTTGGTTTGCTCTTTTTGTGAGCTATAGTTTCTAGATTTTTAAATGGCTGATAGAAAGATCAAAAGAAAAATAATATTTCATGACATGTGAAAATAACATGAAATTTAGTTTCAAGGTCTGTAAATAAAATTATATAGATACAACACCATCATTTGCTTACATATTGTTTATGGTTCCTTTTATGACTTTCATGGCTACAATGTCAGAGTTGAATAGTTGTGACAGAGACCATACTACACCAAAAACCAAACCCGTCGCTGTCGAGTCAATTCCTACTCATAGAGACCCTGGAGAACAGAGTAGAACTGCCCCAAAAGGTTTTCAAGGAGTGACTGGGGAATTTGAACTGCTGACCTTTTGTTTAGCAGCCATAGCTCTTAAACACTGAACCACCAGGGCTCCTGACAGAGACTATATGGCCCACGAAATCTAAAATGTTTACTATGTGGCCTTTTCCAGAAAAAGGTTGTTGATCCATCTTAGGTTGTTGGTTTTCTTGATATATGTTAAACCTGGTTAGGCGTTCCATACATTTGTCTTCCTTTTCCTTTTTTTCCATTCTCTTATAAAAAATAAGTTGTCTTTTAAAGGTAGCAAAGCCTGGTTTAAACACTTCTGAACATATAAGCCAGAATGTAGCCAAGCTGCAAACAAGTTCAATTGTAAAATTTTCTTCAAAGCCTCTTCACCATCTACTACAGGGTACAAAGCCATTAAAACTTGCTCTAGTAAAAGAAGTAAACAGTTGGAATTGACTCAATGGCAACAAACAACCACAACAATGATCTGTAGGAATAGGATAAGGTGCTTCACCCATTGCCTGATAGGAACCACACTGGAGTGTGGAATGAGTGGTAAAGGAGGTGATAGCATTGTTTCTGAGTATCTGAAAGGAATTATTGGGGTTTCTTTTCTGGAGCTGTTATAGTTGTCCTGACAGTCTCAGTCAATGTTAATCTTTGACTGAACACTAGGATAGTAATCCCTGGAGGATTAAATTAATAATCCTGGGGACATTCTTTCATTTGAACATAATCGATTCCATTTTATTTTTTTATTGGAACTTGAAATCAAAGTAAGGCAGAGTAAGAACCAAGGCAAAAATAGGGCACAATGTGTATGTCCCCACTAAGGAAGTAGGTTTATGTTTGTTTTCACTGTTGGACTGGGTCACCTCTAAGAACCTTCATAATTCAGTTCCTTATATAACACTTGGCGGAGAAATAAAGAAGAAGATTGAAAGAAAAAAGAAGTAAAAATGTAGAGAAATAACCAAAAAAAAAAGAAAACCAAACCCGTTGCTGTTGATTCCAATGCATAGCAAACCTATAGGACAGAGTAGAACTGCCCCATAGGGTTTCCTAGGAGTGCCTGGTGGATTTGAACTGCTGACTTTTTGGTTAGCAGCCATAGCACTTAATCACTATACCACCAGGGTTGAAGAAGGCAAAAGAGCACTTTTTTTTTTTTCAAAAGCACAGCAAAACTGAATATACAAATCAGCATATCAGCGTATAAGCAATGATATTGATGTGATGCCAGTTTTTTAAAAATTAAAATTTCTTTTTCTTTTGACATGACCGACTACATCAAGTATGGGTCTTCATCCTGGTTCCCAATGGCCTTCCTGCTGCATTTTGTTATCTTTTGAATTGCAGTATGCCCCCTTCTTGAATGCCACTCAAAGTTCTGATATTCTCCAATGCTTTTATTGGTTTAGAGATGCCTGTTATATTTACTAATGGAGCCCTGGTGGTGTAGTGGTTAAGCGCTCAGCTGCCAACCAAAGGGATGGCCATTTGAAGCTACCAGCCACTCCTCTGGAGAAAGATGTGGGAGTCTGCTTCCATAAAGATTTACAGCCTTGGAAACCTATGGGGCAGTTCTACTCTGCCTATAGGGTTGCTATGAATCAGAATTGACTCGACAGCAATGAGCTGGGAGTATTTTTTGTTGTTGTTGGTTTGGTCATTTTTGCTAAATATTTAATTACCCTAGCCAAGGGCTTTCCGGAAACAAATGTTGTTGTAATAGCTGTTGGGGTTGTTGCACTTTTTTTCAATTTTTATTTTTTTTACCCTTTAACCTCTGAACACATTACAAAGACAAAATACAATTATGAAAACTATTTATTGAGAGCTACTGTGTGCTAGATACTTTAAAGTGTCGTCATATTTAACCCTCACGACAATCGCAAAATGCTCTTTACAGTTTTACAACACACACATTGGGAAAACAAGAACTTTCCCAAAGAAGAAAAAAAATGGGGATATGTCTAATTCTATGGCCTGGATGCTCAGATGAGAGACATCATAATGGGAAGGATTCTTGACCTGCAGCAATAATTAGTCAGATCATAGTAAATGCCTGTGGCTCTGACTGGTGTCCCCCACACAGAAGCATTTGCTTTTGCCCTGAAATTGAAGGAAGAACTGGAGACTAATCAGTTCTGTTTTGGTAATCAATGAAGAAGAGCTTCAAGACTGGTTCATTGTGATCACCTAACCAGGGATACTGGGGAGTTATTGTGTCAGTGTTTAAGAGAAACTAGTATACATGGAACCAAAGAAAATGAATATTTCAAAGGAAGGAAAGAGTTCAATAGACATTATCCAAACAAGTCATCTCTTTTTTGATATATTACGTCAGTATTTTAAGTATTATTCACAATATGCAGCATCCAGTTTAAAGATTAAAGAAGCTTCTGGTATGTTTCAAAATAAATAAAAATGTTTCAAAATAAACAGGCTGGGTAATTCAAGAGTAACTGAGCTATTTTGGACCAGTTTTTTTTTTTTTTTCTTTCCTTGCTCTACTTTCCTATGGGGAAAATCTAAGTGCAACATTTCTGCTAAAGACAAAATCCTATTGACTTCAATGGGCTTTTGGATCAATGGAGCCATCAAGGAAAACAGCACTGAGTTAAGTGCCCTTCTTTCTTCTCACATGGGAACCAACAGCCTGCAGAAAAACACAAAGAAATATTAATTGGCAGGCTGCTATGTAATAGCTTGTTTTTAGACGAAGAAAAAGGCAATTTTCTTTAATTACAGTAATACATTTTACTATCGATAGAATTGTGAAGAGGTTTAATAATTTTTTAGTAAGAATTACTTACTTGGTGGAAAATTTCTTTCTGTAAAGTGCTATCAATCAGATATAGAAAATAGTGCTGTTAGTAAAACCAAACAGTAAACATAAAGTAGATCTTTTACTTTAAAACTTAGAAAATTTTATAAGATCATATAGATAGATGTTTATGTCCCTATTTTCCTTTAATGAGTTATATGTAAAACAGAGTAGAACTTCCCTATAGGTTTTCCAAGTAACACCTGGTGGATTCAAACCACCAATCTTTTGGTTTGCAGCCAAGTTCTTAACCAAAGTGCCACCAGAGCTTCACTTATTTTGTAAACTGAATGTCCTCCCCTGGTGGTGTAGTGGTTAAGAGTTCAGCTGGTAACCAAAAGTCAGCAGTTCGAATCTACCAACTACTCCTTGGAAAGCCTATGGGGCAGTTCTACTATGAGTCAGAACTGACTTGAGGACAATGGGGTTTTTTTGGGGTTATAGATGTGTAAATTTCTCTCTCTCTAAAATGTAGTCTATCTGATTTTCTATTGGAGAAAGTATACATTAGTTCTTTTATAAAAAAAAAAAAAAACAAGCTTCATCATTCAGAGATCAGGAAACTTTCAAACCAGTCACATAGGGAGAAAGCTACATTTTAACAAAGGAGATGTTGTAGGTGGGCCTGGCATTACGAAACTATTAGGGACATTAGCAGTTCTGTTCCACTTTACACAATGGATGCCTCAGTGTCTTCATGAACCTCCCTTCTGGTGAGCTGTGTGTCATATTCCTGCCCTGGAAGGCTAGTGGAGGAATGGGCAGTTTCTTGGCCATGTGCCCACCATCTATTCAACAATTGGTGGGTGAGTTGGGAATGAAACTCATACATATTTGAATTCTAAGCTTAAATAATTTGGTTAAAGATGTAAGAAATTAAGGGTAGAAAATAGAAGAAGTTAGCATTTTAAATTTGATAAGCACATAACAGTTGTATTCAACCACTAAAAATACATGGCAAGTTCTCGCTTACACCAGTGTCTGACTAAATTCCTCACATCATTTTCTGTAGGCTACTAGTTTCCATAAACCAGTACTTAAGAAAACAGAGGTTTCCTCCTGGAAATATATGCAGACTTATACCCCAAAGTGTCCTATGGAATATAATCGTATATTTTAAAATAGTAAACTTTATGGTATGAA
Organism: Loxodonta africana; assembly: GCF_030014295.1. Lineage (NCBI taxonomy): Eukaryota > Metazoa > Chordata > Mammalia > Proboscidea > Elephantidae > Loxodonta > Loxodonta africana. Next base: position 40,143,709 of record NC_087355.1, on the reverse strand, counting down.
AATTATCTCAATTAAAAAAAAAAAAACAAAAAAAAGAAGAAAAAGGTTTTTTTTTTTTAAAGACATGGTATCTTAATTTCAGTAGCTCCATCTTGATTTCTTTTAGATCTAGTTATATAAGGTTAGCATGTATATTTATGGTAGGCAGTGTAAGGTTTCAGAAATCACTTTTTATTTCTCTACATCTGTCTAAATAATGTCATTAAGGTGGCAGTTACTTGCTTAACTGTTAATATTGTTATTGTATTATTCTTAATACACTTGAAATAATTTCTTTAGTGATTTCCTTTTTCTAATTAGATACAGTGATTAGATTTTACTGTAAACTTGGATGATCTACTTAACTGGTGTCATTCTCATTTTTTAAAAAGTAACCTGATTAGCAATAAAACCAAAGAAATTGAAAGTACAAGATTAACATTTGAAAATAACATGATAACAACTCCTTACTTCTTCCCCTCATGTGTACAGATCCTACCTTTTAGAATGGTTGTCAGGTTCCACGAAACTTGAATGGCTTTCTAGCAGACTCAGTTTTGGCTTGCCAAATGAACAATGGGAAAGGAACTGAAGTCTCGTGACAGCATCTAACCTTTGCCTAAGGTGGTTTTCTAGAATTCCTCACTGACTAATTTCTTTCATGCAAACTCAGCTAAAGGGGTTAGTTACTCAGATCTCCTTCTTTGAGAAGGCAGCATACAACATGCAGCCCGGATCTTTAAGACTTTTCTTACTTATTTCTTATGTAAGTAAAAAAAAAAATCAAGGAAATATGCAAGCCAGCTGTTCTCAGAATTTTCCCAGAGTGTGACTTTGAAACATGTTGGCAGGAGAAAAAAAAGTGTGAATATTCAAATGAATTTTCCTAGAAAGGATGTAAAATCTACACAATTTAAAAAATTTATTTAATACACCTTTTTCCCTGCTAGAAAGTGCAAATGCATTGGGTGGGAGCAACCGCTATTGTAATAGCTAAATACGAGGATTCACAAACATTCATTCCTTTTTTTTTTCCTTTTATTCATATAGTAAATATTTTTCTTCTGTCTCATATGTATCAACATTATAGTAGGCATTGTGGATGTAGTGGGGAATAAATACAGATAGAGACTGGATTTATGAACAGTTTACAGTTTAGTATGGAAGAAAGACATTAGACAAAGAGTGACATGAATAAAAGCATACATTATGATACAGACAATTAATTATTGGCTTGATGTGGTCATAAGGGCGGGAAACAAGGTGCAGAGAGAATGTGGAATAATGGGTTTATCCTGTCTGTGTGGTCAGAAAGGCTTCCTTGAGAGAAGCTAGGGAGGCAGAAACTAGATCATACAGTGCCAGGTTAAAGATTTTGGCCTTTATCAGTGGAAGAATGTGAAATATTTTAAAATGGCTTAAACAAGGGAGGGTCATAATTGGAATTGCATTTTAAAAAGATTGCTACAACAGCATTGATTGGGCAGAAGGGGAGATGGAGAGAGAAAAATGATCTGGCTTTCATTGCAGTCCATCCTAGAGAGGTTGGTGACTGCATCGCAGGCGTTGACAGTGGGATATAGAAAAGCAGACAGATTCTGAGATATTAAGGAGATAGAATTGACAGTATGGTGTGAGGAAACCCTGGTGGCGTAGTAGTTAAGAGTTACGGCTGCTAACCAAAAGGTTGGCAGTTTGAATCCACCAAGCACTCCTTGGAAACTCTCTGGGGCAGTTCTACTCTGTCCTATAGGGTCACTATGAGTCGGAATCAACTCGATGGCAATGGGTGTTTCAGTTTTTTAGTATGACGTGAAAGATGAGGAATAGATAGGAATCAAGGATGGATCTGTGTTTTCTGTTACGAATAACTGAATGAATGGGGTGCTGTTTATTGAAATAGAATGCAGGTTAGTTGTACTTTATTGACATTAAAAAAATATATAAAATATTACAGACCCCATAAGTCCGAGGGTATAAATAGAAGTTATATTAACATCGATATTCAAATATCTGTAGCTTAAAGCCTTACTTGTTCACTTGAAATATCTGGTCCTTTGCTTGTAGTAATTTCTAGGAATTCTGAAGGAAGTGTGTATGTGTGTGTATGTATTTGTGTGTGTGTGTGAGAGAGAGATTTACCCCTGAGATCATCTAGGACACTGATGCTTGCTGTATTTTGCCGTTCCAAGATGTCATTTTGATAGTTCTACTCCCAAAGATGGAGGTCCACGCTGTCCTGCCTCTGCTGCCCTATGCTGTCCTAGGATGCTCTGGTGCTCCTCATACTTGACATTCTTGATATGAATACCAATTGGTATATTAGCTGGCAGTATTAGCTATTTCAAACCGTATTCTGAATTCCTGTTACTAGCAGAGGATTTGCACTGCAAAACTTTGTCCAGTAGATTAAAGGCTCCCTTCTTCCTTTTTTTAAATCTCTGATTTGTGGTGGGATCTCCTGCAAAGTTACACAGGGATCAAAGCATTCCTGAGTTCCTTCAGTTCTCAAACCCAGCCTTGGGAGTACACCACCAGTAGGGTGCTGGGTTAAGATGGCTTCCTATTCCAATTGTAGCAGTGTTGTACCTGGAATGACTCCTCCTCTCGTCTCACTGGCCTCACACCTGCTGACTTTAGATAACCACTCAGGCTCCTTCTTGTCTTAAGTTGAATGTTCTCTCAAGGGCTCTGTTGTCCCTTTCTATAGCATGATTTATATTTGGAGCTCCCTAAATCTATAAAAAAAGTATATATGTTATGTATTTTTTCTCAACAATGACCAGCTCCAATCTCCCTTCCTCATCCTCCCGCCCCACCCCAAGCCTCAATGGACTACTTATAAATAAATAAATGCACTTAAATACTTGAGAGAATGAATGACCTGATTCAGTATGGCTAAATATGTATGAAAGAATTGGAAATTATATGAGAATATTTTGCTTTTTAATTTCTCACATCTAATATTTAAAGGGAAACCCTGGTGGTGTAGCTGCTATGCAAGAGATTGGCAGTTCAAATGTGCCAGGCACTCCTTGGAAACTCTATGGGCAGTTCTACTCTGTCCTGTAGGGTCACTATGAGTTGGAATCGACTCGACGGCAGTGATTTTGGTTTGGAATATTTAAAGAGGAACTCCGGTGGTACAAAATGGTTAAAGCGCTTGGCTGCTAACCGAAAGGTCAGTGATTGGAACCCACCAGCCTCTCTGTGGAAGAAAAAACCTAGCAATCCACTCCTGCAAACATTTCAGCCTAGGAAACCTCTTGGGGGCAGTTCCACTCTGTCCTATAGGGTCGCTGTGAGTTGCAACTGACTCCATCACACACACAGCAACAACAACAATAGTTAAAGAAGACACAAGGCTTGCGAAAGAAAACTAGATTTCACTAAGGTTTTAGAATAATAATTCTTGACAAGAAAAGATGGTGGGTGTGTGAGTGGATGAGACACCATTTCCTGGTGAAGTGGCCAGGGAAGGACATATCTAGTAATAACTGGGAGACTTTTTCAGTCTGCTCATATGCACTTCCCATTCCTGGCACCTGGTCTAGCCTGAGAATAAGGATAGTGCTTTAGAACTTACTGACAATATTCTTTTCTATGTTACATGGGTTTCTATGTGTTTACCATAATGGATTTGGTTTTAAGTCACTGTCCTTGGGCATTAGTTTTTTCTCAGATACTTCAGACTGGACTTCAAGAAAACCTATTTTTTCACATCTTAAAATATAATAAGTGACCTGGAGCCTTTAGAACAATTACTTTGTAACATTATTACAGGATTACCTTTCTTACTATGTTTTAAAAAACAGCTGTAATGGAAAAAATCTCAGGATTAGGTATTGACTAAGCATGTAGCATTTGAATGTTTAGTCAACTAAGAGGAAGCCGTAAATTAGATAATTTAGTATAATTTTCTGTATATTCGTATTATGTTTAACAAGTATTTATGTATTATAATGTGCCTGCCTAATGCTTTTATAGCAACGAGCATATAAGTATTTCCACAACTAAAATAACCACACCTTTGTAAAAATTAAAGCAAATTTTTCTCTATCTCAGGTCTTTTATAAAGTTCAGAGGTCTTCACCTGTCATGTTTAGTATAACTTTCTTTTCTGGAGAAAGTAATGTACAGTTTCATGGCTACTTGCACAGTCTTTGGACTGATAATTTAACTCTACATTCATTTGGTTTGTGTTATATGGGGAACATCTGCAATAATTCCTTACAATAACTACATTTCAAAGTAATTATATAGTAATAACTAAAGATTCAGGGTAGTAATGGGAAAAAAAGCAACAAATAAATAAACAAGTATGGTAGCATGCATATGCCTTATTGGGTAAATTTAAATTAAAATATTAATTGAAATTTCAGATTTTGATGGAATATATCTTGGAACTAGTATTAAGACTCAGGTTTCCAGATAAAATACAGGACATTCATTTAAATTTGAATTACAGATAAATGCTTTTTTAGCATGAGTATGCCTCATGCAATATTTGGAACATAAACTAAAAGTTTATTTGTTGCTTACCTGAAATTCAAATTTAATTGGGCATCCTTTATTTTTATTTCCTAATCTGGTAACCTAGTTAGAATGCATTCAGAGAATGACTGTGAGTTCTAATGTTTACATTTATTAAAAAGAAGATACTTTTTCATCTAGAAAATTCCTAAACTATCTACCATTTTCAAAATGGCAGAGTAGCATTAGTAGTTAACAAATTATTTTTGCTGATAAGGAGTTCTGGCAAGTTCTCAAAGCCAAATAATAGGATATTATAGAGGCCTCTGCTTGCAGAGGACCCCTGGTGGTGCTAACCAAAATGTCGGCAGTTCGAATCCACCAGTCGATCCTTGGAAACCCTGTGGGTCAATTCCACTCTGTCCTGTAGGGTCGCTATGAGTCAGAATTGACTTGACGGTAGTGGGCTGCTTGCAGCAGAGTTCTAAGTTTTAAAAGGAGGATACTAGAGAATCTGCAGCTACTTCAAAATTTTTTCCATCATTCTAGAGGGTAAAAACAAGTCTAGACAATTCATGGTCTAGATTCTGAATTGTCCTGAAGAAAAAGAGTATTAGTTTTTTCTTTTAAAATAATAATCAGACTATTTCAGTCTATGAATTAACCTCTAAAAAGAGCATTGGTTACATCTTTGTGTATATTATTTCCACTGCTTGTTCAACTATTTTTTTCTGCATATTTTCTCTGTAAACCAAAA